>NC_091063.1:131357891-131667121 GCF_000393655.2 Nicotiana sylvestris
AGAATAGTAGTAGACGAAGATGGTTAAACTTTATTGATACTATATCAATATATAATTTAGTTTTTGAACATATTAAAGGAAAAGTTAATAATCTCGCAGATCAGTTAAGTAGGCTGAAAATTACTGTCAATTAATAAAATATATTTTACATGGACAGCATGAGACCAACAGTTTCCAAGACTGAAGACAAGGGAAAGGGCATTCAAGCCTCACCCTCAGACAAATATTTGTAGACAGTATTAGGTAATCTTCATTTAAGCCACAATCTTTTGTAGAAAGACTAATATGGATAGGATAAGTTTTGGAAAACATAATTTAGTATTTTTTCCGCCATTAAACATGTCATTCAGAATTTTAACAGAATGTGTTATAGATAGACCTATAAGATGTTTAATAGATAGTTTATGGATAACATATAATAAGAAAGACGCAAAATATTTTATAGCAGCTCTTAATGCTTTAGGACAACATTTTATACACAAAAATCAAGAAAAAAGATTTAAATATTATGTAGTTATACATGGTAAGACAAATGGTACTTTTCAGACATGGTTAAAAATACTAGACTCTACCAAAGATTTAGGAAACCGCTTTTTAAAGGCTTTAACGACTTTATTAAAGCATTAGACTACACAACAGGTATACTAGGACCAAATTATTATATTTCCCCAGCACTCAGAAAAAACTCAGAAAAAACCCACAATATAACATTCAAAAGGACAGATAAGATAATTTTTTGTGACCATTGCTCATCAATGACGGAAGCCTTCAAAAGAATAAACTAGAAGAATGAACTCCCGTTTGTCACGACCCAAAAACCAATGCAGTCATGATGGCGCCTATCATGGAACTAGGCCAGCCAACACATTCCCAAAATAGTTCAACATTTCATTAAAATATAAATAACAACCTTTCCATACTGAAATCCTCATAAAACTATAAAGTCAAAAACCAAAACACAGAAAAATAAAGCCTGATCTCGGGTGTCACTAAGTCATGAGAAACCGACGGTAATAACCCGCCAAACCAAGAAAGCTGCAAATCTCTGTGGCTGAGGACGGTCTGGGCCAACTCTGAACCGCCTCTATCTTCTTCGGATCAACCCGAATACCCTCACTGGACACCACGTGCCCTAAGAACGCAACTGAATCGAGCCAAAACTCACACTTGGAGAACTTTGCATAAAGTTTCTCCTGCCTTAACCGCTGTAACACAACCCTCAAATGCTCAGCGTGCTCCTCCTGACTACGCGAGTACACCAGAATATCATCAATGAATACAATAATAAATGAGCCGAGATAAGGCTGAAACACGTTGTTCATCAAATGCATAAATGTTGCTGGGGTATTGGTCAGCCCAAAATACATCACAAAGAACTCATAATGGCCATATCGGGTCCTGAAAGTTGTCTTAAGAATATCCAAGTCCGTGATCTTCAGCTGGTAATACCCTGATCTAAGATCAATCTTGGAGAACACTCTCGCTCCCTGAAGCTGGTCAAATAAATCATCAATACAAGGCAAAGGATACTTGTTCTTGATTGTGACTTTGTTCAACTACCTGTAATCAATACACATCCTCATCGTGCCATCCTTCTTCTTCACAAACAGAACAGGCGCACCCCAAGGCGACACACTAGGCTGAATAAACCCCTTATCAAGGAGTTCCTGAAGTTGCTCCTTCAACACCTTCAACTCCGCTGGTGCCATACGGTACAGTGGAATAGAAATAGGCTGCGTGCCCGGCACCAAATCAATATCGAAGTCAATATCCCTGTCTGGCTGCATGCTCGGTAGGTCTGCAGGAAACACATCCGGAAAATCCCTCACTATCAGAACTGAATCAATGGAAGGAGTCTCTGAACTGACGTCCCTCACAAAGGCCAAATAAGAAAGACTACCATTCCTAACCATCCGTTGGGCTTTCAAGAATGAAATCACTCTACTGGGAACATAATCCATCAAACCTCACTACTCAATCTGTGGCACCCCTGGCATAGCCAACGTCACTGTCTTAGCATGACAGTCCAAAATAGCACGACACAGAGATAACCAATCCATGCCCAATATCACATCAAAATCAACCATTATAAGCAACAAAAGGTCCACTCGGGTCTCCAAACCCCCAATAGTCACCACACACGATCGATATACACGGTCCACAACAACAGTATCACCCACCGTAGTAGACACACGAACAGATAAAACAAGATACCCACGGGGCGTATCCAAATAATAAGCAGAATATGATGACACATAAAAAAGTGGAACCAAGATCAAATAACACAAAGGCATCTCTGTGGCAAACTGAGACAATACTTGTGATCACAACATCTGAAGCAATAGCATCTGGTCTGGCCGGAAGTGCATAGAAACAGGCCTGGCCACCACCTGATCGACCTGCCCCTCTAGGGCGACCCCTAGCTGACTGTCCCCTACCCCTAGCTGACTGGGTGGGTGGTGAAGTAATTGGTACTGAAGTTGATGGCTGACTCCTCTACTGAGGTGGACCCTTATGATGACGAGGGCACTATGTCCACATATGCCCCAACTCTCCACACTCATAATAACCCTTTGGTGCTGGTGACGAGGACTGAAGGGAACCTCTAGCACCGGGATGACTAGTAGAAGAACCTGGCATGGAAGGGCCCTGAACTGATGAAGCACGGGATGCACTCTGAGTTGGGAGGGCACTAAGTGATGAATGGCCCCGATGAGAACTATGAGAACCATGGCCCGATGATGCCCAACGGTGAACTCGGCGTACTGACTGAGCATGTCTGAATAGACGGCCTCTACCGTGCTGAAATTGACCCCCATGAGGAGCACCCACAAAACTACCAGATCCATGAGGTCTCTTGGCCTCTCTCTATACTCGCTCCTGACGGAGAATCGACTCTATCTACCGAGCAAAGTCAACAACCTCCTCAAAAGAGGCACCAGATACCCTCTCTCGGATCATAAGAATCCGCAAATGGTATAAAAGGCCATTCACGAACCTCTTGATCCTCTCTCTATCTGTGGGAACCAACCAAATAGCATGACGGGCTAACTTAGAAAACCTCATCTCGTATTGCTTCACAGTCATATCATCCTGACGCAATTATTCGAACTACCTGCACAGCTCCTCTATGCGAGACTATGGCACATACTTCTCTAGAAAGAGAACAAAGAATTGTTGCCAGGTGAGGGGCGCTGCACCAACAGGCCTACGCCTCTCATAAGCCTCCCACCAAGTAAAGGCAGCTCCAAAAAGCTGAAAAATAGTGAATGAGACCCCACTAGTCTCCAAAATACCTATTGTACGTAGAATCCTCTAACACTTGTCCAAGAAACCTTGGGCATCCTCGCCCTTTGTACCACTGAAAGTCGGAGGCCGAAGTCTATCAAACCTCTCCAATCTATGCTACTCATCACCAGGCATGACTGGTACCACATAATCCTAGGTAAGTGCAACCGGATGGGCTGGTGGTGCCTCTGGTGTCTGCAGTCCCTGAACAACCTACTCGGGTGTACGAGCGGCAGGAGCCTGAGTGCCTCCCCTAGCCTGAGAAGTAGCTGCTACAGTAGAAACAACGACTGTCTGAGCAAGACTGGTGCATACGGTCAAGATCTAAGCCAAGGTCTCCTGAAGACTTGGAATAATAATAGGCACGGCCAGTGCCTAAGCTGGTCATGCTGGAGCATCCACAACTGGGACCTGATCATGAACCAGGACGACTGGTGAATCTGCAGGTGCTGCCCTAGCTGATGTGCGGGTTATACCCCTGCCCTTACCTCGGCCTCTAGTGGCCCCAACTGGTGGTACTGGTGGTTGTTCGTCCTGATCGGTAGCATGTGTCCTCACCATTTGTATGAGAATAAACTAACAGAAGTTTAGTTACCAGAATCAACAGATTCGCACGACAAGAGTTCAAAAATGTGAAGTTTTTTCTAAAGTTTCTACAACCTCTTGAAGATAAGTACAGATGTCTCCATACCGACCCACGAGACTCTACTAAACCCGCTCATGACTCTTGAGATCTATGTAACCTAGGCTCTGATAGCAACTTGTCATGACCCCAAAAATAACCCAATCGTGATGGTGCCTATCATGGGCCAGCCCACACATTCCCAAAATAGTTCAACATTTCATTAAAATATAAATAAACACCTTTTCATACTGAAATCCTCATAAAAATATAAAGTCAAAAACCAAAACGCGGAAAAATAAAGCCCGACCTCGGGTGTCACTAAGTCATGAGCAATACTACAATGTTCCGATACATAACAAGACAAAAATAGTCTGGAAATCAACTACTAATATCTATAAGAAGATAGGAGGGAGAAGGGCAAGGCTGCAATCTCCATGCAGCTACCTTGCCAACTCCAAGTATCCGCGGAGTAATGTGCACACAAGGTAACTAAAGGTAAATAGAGACTGAGCAGTAAGTAACCCCTGGATCTGCACACAAGGTGCAGGGAGTAATGTGAGTACGCCAACTCAGTAAGTAATAAAGGTAAATAGAGACTGAGCAGTAAGAAACACATAGAAACCACGTCATAAAAACTCAGTAAGCACAACATGATTTCAAATCAGTATATGAGTCAAATCATCTAGTTAAAATCCAGTTTTCAGTAAAAATCGTTTGAAGATGCTTTTCAACAGTTTCAACAGAAGTTCAATGCAATTTAGAATAAAACTGATGAAAATCATAACAGCCCATCGGGGAAAAACATAGTTCGTAAACAGCCCCTCGGGCAACATGAATCATAAATCGCCCCTTGGGCATAACATCACTCAGAATCATTCCCTCGGGAAAACCTCATAGTCACTCGTAACTAGCCCCTCGGCCACAACATGAATCAAGAACAGCCCTCGGGCATAACATCATATCACTTACTCAGGGTACCCGCGCTCACTAGGGGTGTGCAGACTCCGGAGGGGCTCCTACAGCCCAAATGCTATAACAAGATACCTCGTGGAATAATAAATCAGGCCCTCGGCCTCTCATAATCACAAATTAGTAAAAACATTCTGCGGCACGCAGCCCGATCCCATAATCTCCTCACAACACAGGCCCTCGGCCTCACTCAGTCAGAAACCTCTAAAGCCACTCGGGTTATTAGTAAAATAGGGTGCTCGCCCAAAATATCATTTTATGCATCAAATCATAGTAGTAAAGACTGAGTTATGAAATCAATAAAACATAGCATGACTGAGTACAGATCTTAAGTAAAACAGTGAGAAAATAATAATAAAAGGCCCCTAAGGATCCAAACAGCTTGGCACGAGGCCCAAATATGACATTCAACCCAAATCATAGAAATTCTTTCTAAAGCACATAAGTATCAAATAGTTTTCAGTCAAATACGCAACTTAATAGTTACTACGGGACTGACCAAGTCACAATCCCCAATGGTGCACATCCACACGCTCTTCATCTAGCATGTGCGTCACCTAAAATAGTGAAACAATGTGAAATCTGGGGCTTCATACCATCAGGACAAGATTTACAATCATTACTTACCTCAAACCGGTCAAATCCCTATTCCACGATGCCCTTGCCTCTGAAATCAGCCTCCAAATGTCCCGAGTTTGACCAAAAGCAATACAATGCAATTAATATAGGCCAATGAATCAATTCCATACGAAAAAATATCAAATTATACCAAAATGTCGAAGTTCACCCAAACCCGACCCTCGGACCCACGTTTTAGAATCCGACAAAAATTGCAAAACTAGAAACTCCTTTCAGTCCCGAGTCTATACATACCAAAATCATCAAAATCCGACCTCAAATGGTCCCTCAAATCCTCAATTTAAACTCTCCAATTCCAAGCCCTAATCCCTTCAATTTCACCCTAAATTACCACTAATTTCATGATTAAATAGTAGGAAAATTATCATAAACACAAGTAATAAGGTCCAAGTAACTTACCCAACTGATAACCCTCGATTCCTCTTGAAAATCACTGCCCAAAGCTCAAAACCCGGCCAATAATAGTGAAGAATGGGCAAAAATTCACGAAAGAACATTTATATACATTCTGCCCAGTAATTTTCGCATCTGCGGTCCTTCTACCGCACCTGCGCAACCGCTTCTGCGGTCCAATTAACCGCACCTGCGGTTTTCACTTAAACACTCAGGACCACATCTGCGCCCCAGGCACTGCACCTGCGGTCCCGCAGATGCGTCCAGCACACCGCATCTACGGTTTCTCTTCTTGGACCTCAAGTCCGCTTCTTCGGCTTCCACACCGCATTTGCGAACTTTCACCTAAGGTCCCCTATCCGCAGGTGCGGAAATAACAGAAGAAGCAACTTCAGCTGCACCAACTAAATTCCAACTCTTCCGCTAACCATCCAAATTCATCCCCAGGCCCTCGGGACCTCAACCAAACATACCAACAAGTCACATAGCACCATTCAAACTTATTCAAACCTTCAGAACGCTCAAAACAACATCAAAACACCAAATCACTCTCGGATTCAAGCCTAAGAACCTCCAAACTTCGGAATTTTGCAAACGATGTCGAAACCTACCAAATCACCTCCGAATGACCTGAAATTTTGCAAACACATCACAAATGACATTACGGACCTACTCCAATTTTTAGAATTTTATTCCGACCCTGATATCAAAATTTCCACTACCAACCGAGAAACGCCAAATTTTCAATTTCGCCAATTCAAGCCTAAATCAACCACGGACCTCCAAATCACATTCCGGACGCGCTCCCAAGTCCAAAATCCCCTAACAAAGCTAACCGAACCATCGGAGTTCCCATCCTAGGATAATTTACATATAAGTCAACATCCGATTGACTTTTCCAACTAAAGCATACTCAAAAGAGACTATGTGTTTCAATTCACTCCAAAACCACTTCGAACCCAAACAAAGCAACACGATACAATGAAATACAGCTGAAGAACACATAAAGAAGCAGAAATGGGGACTATAACTCATGAAATTATCGGCCATGTCGTTACACCGATACATGAAAAAACAAGACTGATGGAGCAAATGAAGGTACTAGAACATGGAATACAGGCATTAAAGTTTAAATTAGCACAATCCCAGACTCAAGTTATTTCTCAACAAGATAGGAGATGAGTAGTCCAAAACAAAATTCTCCATCTCAAGAAAAAATGGATAAGAAGGGTGTGTATTCCCCAATGAATGCAGCAAAACTGTATCGGATAAAGATACAACTACTCCGGTTCAAATGGTGACCGGTAAAGACACATCAAATTCGTTTATGGTTATCACTTTGCCAAAAAGTGAAGATGAAGGCTCATCAAGAAGAAGATTACCTAGAACACTAACACAGAGAAGCATTAAAAAGGAAGAGTACAATTTTAAAAAAAGAAAAAAAATGAGAAAATAGAAGACATAATTAAACAGACATTAGAGAACTTCTTTCAAGAAAAAGAAAAACAAGACAAACATATGATTAACAATTCTAGTCCTATTTCAAGTCCAGAAAGGTCCAAAAGCTCAGAAGAAGATGATAATTATGAAGACGAAAATTAAATTATTGAGATGCTCAAGATCCATACAAAGATGATTCAGGAATGAGCTTTGATTCAATAGCCTTACATAATTTGGTCACGTTAAAATAAGCAAGATCTCAGTCAGAAATAATTAAACAAGACAAAGACAAAAGTAATATCAATACAATAATGTAGATAACATGTTAAAAAGAAGAAAACAACAGACAAAGTGACATAAAGTAATGCTGAAAGACAATTTGAGTGGAAAAATAATTGTAAAACAACATACAAAAGGGAATCTCTCCTCAAGCCATGTGACGATGGGTCCCAATGGAGTACCCGACAAGGCTCGAAAAGAAAGGTTTCTGGAAATATTTGAAGTCCATTTTTAGATCCGCTTCAAAGACTTGGCTATATAAAGGGGAAGAAGGAAGAAGAAAAACACAACAAGAGAAGAAGAAAAACCAAACCGTCTGCAGAAAAACACCTTCAACCACCATTCCTAAAAATACTTCCGACCACCATTCCCCAAAAATAATTTGTAATATATTTCTTATGTATGATTTAGTAGAGTTTACCTCAAACTTGTAAAATAAATAAAGGTTTATGTTCCACTGTGTTTATTTTCTAATTGCCAAAGTCTAGTAAAAATCCTTAGGGTTTCCCGAAAGAGAAATCTCTCTCCTGTAAACATGTAAGTTACTGTTTTTATGAAATTATATTTCTGGATATTAACCCTGATTTATTTATGGCTTTATGTTCATATATAACTTTACATTTATGTGTACTATTTCATTACTTAGTTTGTAAATAATTAAAAAATCACTCTCAGTATATGGTTAGCTTTCCAACTTCTTAATATTTTTAATGGATTAACCTATAAATTTCTAGGAGAAACAAGCTAAGTTAAGCCCAATAAATTACCAGAAAGTAGTTAAAATGGGTACATATGTTTGGCTGTGGCCAGGGTGTGGTTAAAGAAAAAGGTGTTAAGAGGAAGATTTAGATCTATAAAAGGTTGGCAAGAAGAGATGAACAAAGTAGCATAAAAAAAGAAGTATAAAACAATATAAGGGGTAAGTTCAGTTTCATAATTTGATTAAAATAGAAATTACACAAGTCTAGAGATTAAGAGAGAGAGAGAGTACCAAGTAGGACTTTACAATATATAGTTTAAATGCAAAGAATTTATTAAAATATTACAAATCCCTATTTCATATATATATATATATATATATATATATATATATATTCAAAAGGCAGCAAAATGGGTTCAAATAATTCAAATATTACATGATAAAGTCCTAAGTCTGCCCGAACATAAATATACTTTAGCTACGTACAGACTCTCGTCACCTCATGCATACGTAGCACCCACAACTAGTAGCACATAACAATTACATCACTTAGGGGGTAGTTTCCCCCTCACAAGGTTAGACATAAAACTTACCTCACTCTAAAATCCGATAACCGGCTTCAACGCCTTTCTAACACCTCAAACCGATGTCAAACCATCCGAAACTAATCAAACAACGTGCAAACCAATCAAAATATACTCTAATACTCGTAATTTAACAATTAGAAATAAATTCTCAACTCCTCTAGAAAAGTCAACAAAGTTAACCCCCGGGATCACGCATCCGGATTTCAAAAATTATCAAAAATAATTATTACCCATAACTTATATAATTTATATTCCAAAAATCATCCAATTTCGTCCATGAATTGACCCACAAATCAAGGATTTACCATCACATAACTTTGGGGCTCAAAATCCCAACTTTTTACAATCTAAACATGGATTAAAATGATAACCAACGAAACTTATCATGGAAAAACATCAAAATAAAGGTGATATATTTACCCCCTTGTTGAGACGAGAACAACGTCGCCAAAATCACCTCAAACAAAGTTCTTGAACTCAAGATATGCTCAAAATACTCAAATGCTCGGTCTGTCCATTTAAAACACTATCCGAGCGATTTTTATTCTTCACATTCACATTTGCGAAGAGAAATTTTTCACGTTGACCGGTCAACCAAAATTTCCTTTTTCGCATTCGTGGGACCTCCCTCGCATTCGCGAAGTACAAAGTCCGCACCAGAAACCAACAGTCTTTTCCGACAAGAAAATGGGCATAACTCTTTCATACGACCTCGGAATTCGACGATTCTTGTTGTCATGGTTTCGTAATTACTATACGGATCTAATAGTTCAACCCAATAATAAATCAAAGGTTGTTTTCTTAATATAGTACCCTTTATGTCTGTCACGCCCCAAAATCGAGGAGCGCGACCGGCGCTCAACCGAGTAAACCCGACTGAGCAAGCCTGTTAGGTTTCATTCTACCCAAACTAATTCATGAATAAATAGCAGATGGACTCCATTAATCACACTTAGTAAGTATTTCATTAACAACTTCCATTTCATTTCCATTAGCAGCTTAAATTGTAATTATCAAAATATTACAAGTTTTATACATCATTGCGAAACATCAATATTTCTACTTTAATTTTAATACCCGACACTACCCACAACCTGTCTACGAAGCCTTTAAATACAAATGAAGAGTAATATGGCGGCAACAAGGCTCCGGCTATACCTCAAATACAATGTACATGATAAACAGATGAAACAGGACCCCAAAACAAACTGGGGCCCACCAAGTCAGCTGAAAGAATGATGCGGCACTAGTTGCGACCAACACTGATTGCTATAGAAACACCTACATCCATTTAAAGACATAGCGCCCCCGGCAAAACGGACGTTAGTGCCATCGAATAGCACTAGTATGTATAACTAAACACCATCTAATTAGAAAGAACTTTCATACAAGGGTAAAGAGGAAATCATAAAGACAACAAAGTTTCAAATAAGCACCATGTCAACAATATAAGCAGGTTCACATGATTTTTACATAGTTTCTGAAATTTTAGATTGGAGCATCCCACACTATTGCATCATTATCCACTTTGCCACCGCTTCTTTGTGCGGAGTCTGATCACGGCCCGATCAGCTAAGCCGTCTCCTGGAGACGTTACCATTATTTCATTCACACATTCCAGTTTCAATCATCAATACATTACCACCATGTGTATATATCATGGCGTCTGATCATGGACCAATCGGCTAAGCCGCCTCCCCGAGACATTACCATTTCCATCAATCATCTCATTTCAATCTTTCTTTCCCATAAATTATTTCATAGGAACTTGGGGCCACAGCTGTCACATCATATATTTGGCACTAGGTCACATCTCACATCATTCCCAATTTCAATGTTAGATTTGCCATTTAGGACAGTAGGTGCACACAAGAGCAATTTAAATTGTGAGCATAGATAAGACTTCACATAGATGGCACATTATATGCAGCTTCAATCTCAATTTAAGGTCTAAGCATTTTAATACCTAATTCATATCTTTTGCCCCTTTCAAGTTATCAAGATAGCACGTTGATCATGTTGAGGCACATTTTTCACGCATATAAGGTTACAACACCAATTCATGTAAAATAACAATTGATGCAACAATTCAACTTTAATCTTACCATATTCACACAAATATCGATGAAGCTCGATTTCTAAAATACGGGGTTTTAGCCATATATACCTTGTTTAAGCTTTCCTTAAGTTACTACGACGTTCCGAAAATTCTAGCAATCTCAATCTACTTGAGACATAACAAAATTGAACACAAATTAGGCAGGTATTCATGGTTTCAGCTCATTTGAGCATTTTATCAAACATTAGTTGAGCATCTTGATTTCAATTCTCTTTTACAAGATTTCCTTCATTCCTCAACCCAATCTTTACTTATTTATGTTCAACAATCTTTCCACAAACCTAATTTGTACATGCATGTATACATAATACTATTACACCCAAGAATCATACCTCAATAACCCATCTCACAATCTCTATAACACCAACACAACCTAGGTTAGGCACTATAAGTTCCAATCACCATCCCATGAGTTTTAACGTATATACCACACATAAATGATCACCATAGAGTAGTTAGAGATGATAGACATACCTCTTGTAGTAAGAATCTTGAAAATCCCCACTTGTAGTGTTCTTGATCAATTTAGGGATTTGAATGGGAATCTTTGAATTTTCAAGATCAATCCTTGTTAATATAGGTGTTTAGGAGTAGTAATCAACTCAAAATACTCCAAAAATATTACCTTGGATCATAGGAGGGAAGTATGGGACAGATTCCCCTTGATAGAGCAAGCCTTAGCTCAAAAAATAACTTAGAGACTCTCCATACTCGATCTTGGGGTATTTAGAGATCTTCTACTAGCGCGCCCGCGCTAATGGCCGCGCTAAGGTCGCGCTCAGAGGTAGAATACTTTCCAATATGCGCGGTCGCACTTCCGCCGCGCACCTGGGCGCGCATATGAGACATTCCCAGTAAAATGGTTGTAACTTTCTGTATACACCTCCAAATGTCGAACTGTTTGATGCATAGGAAACTAGATGAAAAGAGCTTTAATTTGATAGGCTGTGCATCACACAACTCCTTATATAACTGGAGATATGATTGTCCAAAGTGAGGTCTTGTGCGTACTTATTCACAACTTTAGTCCATTATGTTTTTCCAACTTGGCTTAGACTTAGGCCTCTCCTTAGACCCCAAATCACTTATAATATGACTTATACGCTTATTAACATATCCAATTGATATCCATTATATCATGAATCCCCACTTGCACACAAAATAAAATAATTAGCCTACCTTGGCTCCATGAAATCTTAAATTACTTAGCAAAATTTTCTGGGGTTTTACAATGTCCAAAAAAATGCTGCTGAAACATCAAATAAGAGCGCGATACTACCCAAACACATCTGAAACACACCCGAGGCCCCGGGACCGCATCCAATTACACAAACTAGTCCCAAAATATAACACAAACCTACTCGAGGCCTCAAATCACACCAAACAACATCAAAACCATGAATCGACGATCCAATCCTCCTTTTAACTCTCAAACATTAAAACTTCGACGAGCGCGTCCGAATTACACTTAAACATTCCGGAATGACAACAAACTTTACGCACAAGTCATAAATCACAATACGAACCTACTCCAAAGCTCGAAACCTGAAACGAATATCGGTAACACTAAAGTCCTCTTCAAATCAAACTTAAGAAATTCTTACACTTTTAAAATGCCAAATTTTCATAATAAGTGCCAAAATATTCCCCGATCACCTGATACTCAACCCGAACATATGCCCAAGTCTGAACTCATCATACGAACCTATTGGAACCTTCAAACCCTAATTCCGAGGTTATTTACTCAAAAGTCAAACCTTAGTCAACTCTTCCAACTTAAAGCTTCCGAATTTAGAATTTTCCTTTCGAAACAACTCTGAACTTCCCGAAATTCAATTCCGACCATACGTACAAGTCATAAAACATGAAGTGAAGTTACTCACGGCTTCAAAACACTGAACGACGCACTAGGTACAATAACTTTAGTACATGAGTTAGCGTTATTTATGTATAGTCCTTGGCTTTTGTGTTTACTTTTTGTTGCTTTCGATTTGTCCTTCCGATTATAATACTGAGTTCTAGTTGTATCTTTGTATTTTTGCTTCAATTTTCTAATTGGTGTGCTTGTTGTTGCCCTTATTTTCATTTTTCCTAAGCCAAAGGTCTTCTGAAAACAGCTTCTCTACCTTCTTGAAGGTAGGGATAAGGTCTGCGTACACATTACCCTCCCAGATCCCACTTGTGGGATTACATTGAGTTTATTGTTGTTGTTGCTAGATATGCCCAATCAAACTACTATCACATAAAATAAAAGGAATAACAAACTTTTAAACTAAAGTAGAGCTGAGATTTTGTATATGTATAGGTTTCTAGTGTCCGGAACCTAAATATTATTTTTTTGACTCAAATTATGTTAATAGGTGTTAAAATAAATACATATCTATATATAGCATGCAATTACAAAACGCTATACCTTAACGGTAACATTTGCCGTTAAGGTATATCGTGTTATAATTGCACGCTATATCGCCTGACGATTTGACTGCCAACGTCTTGTTATTGTACGATATATATAGCGTTTTCTTTTCATATGCTATACCCGATTTAAATACTGCCCTTCGTCTTCTTCCCCGACCAGAACCTTTTCCCCCATTTTTTTTAAAATCCCCCTGCTTCTGGTCCCCCCCACTGCTCGATCTTTAAAAAAAATTGTGGGCCCCCCTCACACAAAAGGTTAAGAACGTAGGTCCTACATCGTAGTAGAGCAATGTATTATTGTGGTTTAACTCCTTCGTCTTCAAATTTTCACACAAAACACTCACTACATCGAGGTATTTCGATTTATTTTATGTCCAAACTTATATAATAATATATATCACTGCCTATTGAATGTGTTTTCATGTCGTTTTGTGTTTTATTTTGCGAAACTAGTATGTTATATTTATCTGGACTTAGATATTAGTGTTCTAAAAAAATGTAAAATTGAGATTTAATTTTTTATATTAATATCTGAATTTAGATATTAGTGTTTTCATGTCGTTTTGTGTTTTATTTGCGAAACTAGTATGTTATATGTATTTTTGTGAATTTTATGTGATTAAAATGTATTTGTTGTTTATATTTAGTTTATTTATTACCGTAGTAAAATGTAGAAACTTTTAGCGTAGTAAACTGTATAGTATTTTAGCGTAGAATCCCTATAGTTTAAGTATTTTTTATACTGGTAGATGAAAATATATACTTGGTACAATTAAATAATCAAAATATTAAATTTGACACACATAATTATTCGTGATAGTTTGGTGCTACTGAGCCTCAAATATCGAGCCTGGAACCCAATAGTTATATGTACTTTGTACAATCAAATAATTAAAAATTAAGAATTTAAATTATAAAACAAACACACACAAAATAATCAAAAAATTGAATTTGACACGCATAAATTATTAATGATAGTTTGGTGCTACTGAGCCTCAAATATCGAGCCTGGAACCCAATTGCTATATATACTTTGTACAATCAAATAATTAAAAATAGAATTAATGTTGTTTAATTTACAGTTGATGACATGGACGCGCCTATATTAATTTACAGTTGATCAAATAATCAAATATTAGTGCTTCAGGGCGATCATAAGTCCGCCCATATATGGGAGGGAGAGTTACTGTCCCAGACTCTCCGCGCTAGGAGAGTGGACGACCTGTGGGATTTTCTGAGGCACAACGAACTCCACGAGCATGTAGTCCATCACCTCTAGGATACGGGATTCTATAGGATTATTGAGATCGGGCGGATACAGGTTGATTGGGCTTTGATCACGGCGTTGATTGAGCGGTGGTGACCGGAGACGCACACTTTTCACCTGCCCATTGGCGAGGTTACCATCACGCTGCAGGACGTAGAGGTTTTATATAGCCTCCTCGTTGATGGCATAGCCGTTTCACTGCCTATTGCTATGAGATATATGTCGTGTGATGCTTATTTGGACATGCTACAGCAGCTCACGGGTTTCAGGCCATAGGATGAGACTGCATCGTCGGGTGCTAGTCGGTTGACTTTGACCCCTATTAGACAATACCTAGAGTTACTCCACCCCGATATCACCGATGATACAAAGGAGGTACATATCACCCGGCATACGAGGTTGTTGTTGCTTCTTCTATTTAGAGGGGTCTTGTTCCCGAACACTTCGGGGAACCTAGTCAGCCTGAGATTTTTGCATCATCTTCAGCTGCTAGATGAGTTACCCTATTACAGCTAGGGTGTTGCTGTTCTCGGCTACATGTATAGGCAGATGTGTCGGGCGAGCATGGGCACTCAGAGAGATGTTTGTGGTTTTATGCCGCTTCTACAGGTGACAACATATTTAAATAATCATTTCATCATTTCCAATCTACCTAGTTAGAATTTATCTTAAACCTTATGTCAACTTTGTATGTTAGGTTTGGGACTGGGAGCGTTTCTTGCAGTTTCAACCACCTCGATCACAATTACCTCCTATGTAGCACCTCCGTTTCTCCCTCTAGCCAGGAGGTGGGTTCTCCACCGTACACTTTAACGAGAGTATGGTGCTCATCATAATCTTCCCCTCTGCAGGGATATGTTGGATCTGTTGGAGGGCACACATGTAAATATGTACCTAAACTTACCTGGTGTAGATTAACTTAGTGTTGCGCATACTCACGTTTCATGTTCTTATTTTATAGTTCATCTGGACGCTATACAGCGACGATTTGATAGCTTCCCTGCCAGCTTATTGCTCGGCCGGTCGATTGATTTGGAGCACTTCTGCCCCACTCATATGCCTCGATATTGTGGAGCATCATGCCTCGGAGCGGGTACTTCGGTAGTTTGGCCGCCCGCAGTATATACCGAGGGGGCCTATATGGGAGCCTACACATTATCAGAGGGATGATCGTTTCAGGGTGGACGATGCATTTATGGCATGGTTAGCGGCGCAGATCCATATTTGGGACCATCGAGATCAGATGATTCAACCCCCACCTACACAGATTCAAGAGGTGGCTATTCAGAGGTATATGTCCTGGTACCGGCATGTCACCCAAATTTTTATCGGGAGCCCTATTCATCAGGCTGGCAGTCGGTACGTTCCATACGTCGGGCGACACGAGACGCTGGTATGTTTTCTGTTATTATTCATTATAATATGTTTTATTTAGTGCAGTATATGTAGTTTATATGTTATACGTTGTGTAGGCTATTGGACTACATATAGTGTATCAGATGGGACTGCAGATGTAGGATGGACGCCTTACAGGATTACAGCCGTCGATTTGTAGAGTTGGCAGCCCGGACACTGCAGCGAGCTCGGGAGGATCAGCATTTGGCACACATGCCTGATTATGTAGAGCCAAAGCAGTATGAGCGAGGCCCTGGTGTGGCACGAGGTGGTGGTGCCCGACGAAGTGGAGGTGCCCGACGAAGTGGAGGTGCCCGACGAGGTGGTGGTGCCCGACGAGGCAGGGGTGCCGGACGACGTGGCGGTGGGCGGAGAGGAGGTGGTCCCCATCAAGGGGGCGTTGAGGCCCCTGCTGATTATGTTGTTTCCGATTTGCTGGGTGGCCTACATGAGACGGACATGTCGTCATACAACCTTGGGATGAATCTCACTCTAGGGACTTCGCAGGTGACCCCGTCAGGTCAATTATTGATCATGGGCACGCACCTTTCTGGAGTGGATTAGGATACATACTTTTCAAGCCCGTCTACTGTTGCTGAGGATTGGCCGACCCGAGATTTACATAGTGGGTGCCGGTTGAGTTATGGTTCATCATCACAGGTGCATATATGGTTTTTATAGTATTGAATTAGAATTTGTCTTTATTTTTCATAACTTTGTTAATTTCATTTTTAAGGCTGAACGCGATGTTGACATGGCTGCGACAGATGATTACATTCAGGAGCCCGACGAGATAGTGGTACGACAATTTAAATTGTTGTGATTTATTATATACTTTGCTATACTGAGTTTTTTATTTTTATGTAGGTTTTTACTGGACTGACGGCCCCTTCTATTGATCATGTCAGCACCACTAATGATCATGCAGCGGCGCATCCGGCTAAAGGATGCGACTTGATGATGACGATCCCGATTGCGTACCCAGGAGGGATGCGATGCGCCTCAGGCACCACTGTTCACTTCTTCACTCTGTGCATATGCCAGATCCCGATTTAATACATCGTCTTCGGGCAATTGAGTGAGTACATTTGGTTCAACTTGCTCGTTTTCACTGCACAATCAACAAAATAATAAGATACTGGATTTAATAAATACTTTCCATATAGCTGTATAACTTCACTTACAAGTCGTAATGTGATGAAATTCCATGATGGACATTTTCATTTAGGTGATGGCTCCCGGATAGACCACCATGATCCAACACACCAAAACTATGCTTGGGTTCATAATTTGTAAAATTCATATCCGGCCTGTACCCCTATTAAATATATGAGCGTTAATACAATTCAATACAACAAAAATGTACATCGCAACACAAAGGAAAATTGAAGCTTACCATTCGTCTTGTGAATTATGTAAAGCAGACGGAGATAAGTTTAAATCAAGGAAAACTCTTTCATCCGGAATCTGTCCGGCAAAAACTCCTCCAGAATAGCCACCCGATGACCGGGGGTTATCCGGAACCTGTCTGGCAACCTCATTGTTTGGAACGTCTTCGACCTTGACGTACATATCCAACATTTTGATTACAAGATATTCTCGGTATTCATCCGGAGTCCTCAGAAAATCCCTCAAAGTTTCATCATCGTAGATGTTTAACTCCAGTAAAAAGTAGCCCCTTGCGGAGTGACGGAATACGGATATCTTCCGGTTACTTTAAATATCACTGAACGTTTCCGCACATTTTTTTTTTTGCATAAAACCGATATCAATTTATCATACTCTATTGTAAGTGATAATTTAACATGACCCTGTGGAGATAAACTATACCTCACAGAGTTATTCTCCATCACAACCTCACCCCCCAATATAATGAAACTCTTATTCTACGCTCTTCAGACATTACGAAAAAAATGCTTCAGAATTTAACAACAAGAAAAAATTGAATGGGAGTTAGAATTTTATGTGAACGAATTTTCCTAAAATCCTAACCATTTTATATAGGAAATGGCTAGCCCGGGATATGAAACTTTTTTGACGTATATCGTTCTTTAATTACACGCTATACACAATTAAATTATTGTTATGTCAGTCAATTATTGGTGGGTCCATAATCAGGGTATAGCGTTTTTTTCGCTATATGTATAGCGTATGAATACAAGATGCTATATCTTAATGGCAAACGTTACCGTTAAGCTATATCGTTTTTTAATTGCACGCTATATATAGATATGTATTTTTTTTAACACCTATTAACGTAATTTGAGTAAAAAAAATAATATGTAGGTTCCGGACTCTAGGTTTCTAGGCGTCTTGAGCCTGCAATGAGGTAAGGGACTGTTAGGTTGTGAGGTAAAGAAAGGTGAATGTCACGAATAAAAATACTCCATCAGAGTTACTGCAGACTTTTTACTTCTTTGTGTGCAGTAGTGATGAAGGTCACGAGCTAGTACAGATATACAAATCAAATCAACCATATTGATGACATTACCTTATTTATTTCTATTTAAAATGTATGCAAGAAGCCTGTTGATTTGATTGATTTGATGGATACATCAACACTAAACCTAATTTTCATATGCCATGAACCTACCATCACTTGGCCCAGAATGAAGTATGGTCCAAGCTCCGTTATTCGCAGGTAAAGTTAATAAATAGCCATTAATCAATTTTTTCGAATCTTATAAAATAAAATTCAATGATAAATATTCTGGATAGACTTTTACTTGCTTAAGTTTGAAATCCATGTTACTGTCACGGTATCTCTGCATTAATAGTGATTACTTTTAAATAAATTTCCTAATACTGGCTAATTTTGAAAATCGATCTAAAAAATGGCTAACCCATACAATTTTTACATTATTCACTTTTCACAAATATCCCGTTTGAAGGATGGCCCATGTTCCATTATGTACATGTAAATTGTATGGGTCGAAATCCGGCCAAGGAAATTCGGCATGAAGAGATGACTAAGTGTGAGAACTGTGCTCCATCGTGAATGACTAGGCCGAGGTTGATCCGGGCTTAATAATATGGAGCCGCCGAGTAAGCTCCTAAGGTCGAGGGAGAGCAGCAAGAAAAGGAATAACGACTAATATAGTTTTGGAACTTTCAAAGGGAATATTCCATTGAATATTCCCTCTGCTGTACTTTTTTAGGATTTTGAAAATATCACATATAAATAGTAGAAGAGAGAAGGAAAAAGGTATGTAATATTGAATCTGATAAGCACTCTGATGAAAAGTTGACTCCAAAAAGAGATAGTCCGAAATATTACCTTTCCATAAGAATTCAAGTTGATGTTCGTTCCACTTTTCTCATATATTCCAATACCCATTTGTCTTATTGTATACGGTAAAATCGGAGGGTCCAATTTTCCGTCGTTACGTCACCTCGTAAGCACATCTCGAAGGCTCGAGACTACGGTCGAGTTTCATCCCTCGAGGGCTATCAACGCTCGACCTCGGGGTAGTACAGACCGACAGTTACGGGGAGAAAGTGGGGAGTTTCCAAGGCGCATAAATAGAGCTGACAAAGTCTAGTTGACTAGTCCAAAAAAAAACAAATCAAGGCATTAACTAGCTGTATCATCTCCATATCTTTGTAATAAATACATTTGTACTATGTTGGGATTCCCCCTCATTTATAAAGGGGATCCGTGCCATTTTGTAAACATCTGTTGCTCAATACGAAATACACAAGAACATTCTCTCTGCTCTCTAACATATTCTCTTGATCTCATCACTTCATTTATTGCTTATACTTATTGTGTTCTATTATTGTTCATCATTTATTGCTTATTATTGTCCATAAAGAGTCATCATTGATTTTATTATCACTGTTAGTCTACATCGACTACCCTCAGCAGGACATTAGACTCGACCCCGAGGCCCCGAATAAACAAGCTCGAGGCCCCGATCGACAGCCATTCGGTATTTCGGTTTGGTTAACATCTTTTTTTAAGCTCTCATCTTGATTCCAAATACCTCACTTAGCATCTATTGCCCTAACAACTAGCATAAAAATAGATCACATATTTTTAAAACCACAAAATCAAATTTAATTGTTATTATCCTTTTTACGATAAACAGTTTGGCGCCCACTGTGGGTCTAAAAATAATAGTGATTATTTTCTTGTTGGTTTTACTATACAAGACAAGTTATCTTTCACACTTTTTCTTGCCCATGATCTTTGATTTCAGGTTAAAATATCTGACTCAGTGAACAACAATCTTGAGAACCATGGAGAGAATGATGTGGATGTTCCAGGTGTTGGTGTACCACCACGAAACGCTGAGAACGCACCAGAACCAATTCCCGTGGACACGGTCTCACACGATGCCCAACACATCGATATAAGCTCCCACACTAATAGGAGCGTGCACCAAGGAGACCAAAAAGAAGCACAAAAAAACCCAACTAGGGAAGAACGAGAGGTTAGTCTTCATGTTATTTTTGAAATGTTACAGGCACAATAGTTGGCGATTGCTCAGCTACAAAGTCACCAGAAAACTCTCAACACGGTAGCACCGAGGATGGCCCCCCAGCCGAGCAGGTACCAGAGAGATCAAGCAACAACGGGTCGGCAGCCAACCCTACTATCGTAAAGATGCTCGAGGACCTCACAAAGAGGGTCGAGTCGGGCGAGAAAAAGATAGAAGCCAACAATAAGAAGGTAGAGACCTACAATTCCAGGGTCGATCAAATTCCAGGCACACCCCCGATTCTAAAAGGGTAGACTCGAAGAAGTTCGTGCAAAAGCCATTCCCGTAGGAAGCGTCCCCAAAACCCATTCCAAAGAAGTTCAGAATGCCCGAGCTTCCGAAGTACAACGGAACCTCGGACCTAACGAGCAAGTCACTGCATACACTTTCACAGTGAAGGGCAACGACCTAAAGGACGATGAGATTGAGTCTGTCTTGCTAAGAAATTCGGGGAAACACTCTAGAAAGGGGGCATGATGTGGTATCACAACCTAGCTCCTAACTCTATAGATTTATTTGCTATGCTGGCAGATTCTTTCATAAAGGCACATGTCGGGGCCATCAAGGTGGCCACAAGTAAATCTGAAGTCTTCAAAATCAAGCAAAGGGAGAACGAGATGTTGTGAGAGTTCGTATCTCGCTTTCAAATGAAATGAATGGAACTACCACCAGTCTCTGACGATTGGGCAGTACAGGCCTTCACTCAAGGTCTGAATGAACGAAGCTCGGTGGCTTCGAAGTAGCTGAAACAGAATCTGGTTGAATACCCCATCGTGAACTGGTCAAACGTTCACAATCGATATCAATCGAAAATCAGGGGTGAGGACGACCAACTAGGATCCCCCTCGGGCTCGGTATATCCCAGCAGGCTTCCGGCAAAAGAGCCAAAGCCAAACAAGGAAAGATACCAACCTTACACTGAAGATAGAAGAAATGCCGTGAGGCGCAACATACCCCGCAATGATCGAAGGATGGACCGAGGCTAGAATCCTCGGGGACTCATCAACAGAGCTGGATTCGACAGGCACACAGGGCCAACGGAGGCACCTTGCTTGTCGAAATACAACTTCAATGTCGACGTATCAGACATCGTCTTCGCCATCAGTAAAATCAGAGAACTCCAGGTGGCCTAGGCCTGTGCAATCAGATCCTTCGCAAAGAAATCATAACTTAGAGTGTGAATTTCACAATACACACGGCCACAGGACCGAGGATTGCACTAGCTCCGAGAAGAAGTAGCCCGACTACTCAGTAAAGGTCACCATCGAGAATTCCTCAGCGACCGGGCCAAAAATCAGTTCCAGGAAAGAGAGGCGGCCAAGAAGAATGAAACGAATGAGCCACAACATGTCATCCACATGATCTTGGAAGGCATCGATGCCCCCACAAAAGCCCATGATGAGAAGAACAAAAACATCCATCACTAGAGAAAAGCGAACTCGGGTTTACATACCCAAAGATGCTCTCACATTCAATGACAAGGACATCGAGACTTGTCTCAGCCTCATAACGACACACTAGTAATCGTTTTCCTTGTAAATACATTTCAAATTAGACGTGTACTTGTGGATCCAGGTAGCTCGGCCAACATTATTAGGTCGAGGGTGGTAGAGCAGCTCGGAATGCTTGACCAAATCGTACCTGCCTTTCGAGTCCTCAACGGATTCAACATGGCAAGCGAAACAACGAAAGGGGAAATCACCCTCCTAGTCAACGTGGCCGGCACAACCCAAAATGCAAAATTCCATGTCATCGAAGGAGACATGAGGTACAACGCCTTGCTCGGAAGGCCATGGATACACTGCATGAGAGCAGTACCATCCACCCTCCATCAAATGATGAAATTCCCGACAAAGGATGGGATTAAAACTGTCTACGGGGAACAGCATGCAGCAAGAGAAATATTCGCGATGCACGATGTGATGCCGACACCAGTACCTTCACCTTTGAAGGAGCCGAAGGATAAGAAAATAGTAAAATAGTGGTAACAAGCTACACTCTCGGCTACCCCCAACTAAACAAAGCAGAGGACCATACCGCTTTCTCATCACAAGCGATTGAAACATATCAGGGCTCGAAACACTACCGACACATTTTATACTAAGGTATGACCGTCTCCTTTTTATTTCAATTACATTCTACACTAACCTGAGTGCAGGTATCCAATTGAAATGGCCAAAGCACTCTCGAACTCGAAGGCCTTAGGTTTCAAAAACATGTGTTGCACTCTTTTCCTTCGACCGGGTTTTTATCAAAAAAAGGTTTTACCGGCAAGGTTTTTAACGAGGCAACATCCATATGCTACCTAAGAAAGACTCAACAATTATTCAAGGCTTCTTTTGTAATCAACCTCAAATACTGGGGGGGCATCCCCCCGGAAGGTCACCTACTCGGAGAAGCCAAGATACGTCAAATAGGGTCTCGATAGGAAAATGATGTACCGGGCCAAACGGTCGAACGAATTGTGTCCGTATAGAATAGCCAGGCCCCTGATAGGGAATACTTGTATTCTTGTACCAAGTAATCGAAGAATACTTTCCATCAAAGCATTTCACGCTTCAAAAGAAACTCGGTTATTTTGCAAAAGCGGTTCCTCTATCAAAAACATCCCAAAAACTCGGGGATTGGCATCAACAACTCGAAACAATGTGACCCCTGGGTCAAAGCTCCTAACTCGTTAGCCCTCAATGAGGCAACATCAAGATCACAAAACAGCTCCAGAGCCAAAAACATCCCAAACACTCAGGGACTGGTGTCGAAAACTCAAGGCCACATGACCTCCGGATCGGAAACTCCAAAATCGCAAGCCCTCAATGAGGCAATACCAAGTTTACGAGTAATGGCTCGCGAGCCAAGAAACCCTCGATGACTAGGGGACTGCCGCCAATCACCACCCCCATCTACTTATCAAAACCCGAGGCCATAAGACCATATGCTGACAGCCTCAGTCTCGTAAGACCTATATAAGGCAACAACAATATCTGTAAGACCTCAAGCAAGGCATGAACCACACTTGTACCCAGTGACAATATATGTAAGACCTCATGCCTTACCTCAAGCAAGGCATGAATCATACTTGTACCAAGTATCCAAAACTGTAACACCTCAAAGGCATGTAAAATTTGTATGACATTACTAAAGGCATAAACCAGATCTCAAAGTTAAGGCTATATATCGAACTTGTAAGGCCCTAAAAAGGCAAACCCTCGATATAGACGCCGAAACTACTTCACTCGGGACTAAAAGGCTCCGGCCAAACACAAATGACTAGGTCACAAGGCTGTACCAGCCAAACTAATGCGACCCGAGGATGCCCGACCGTCGCTATAAAATCACAAGCCTTAAATTACTTCGAATATACTTCGAAAAGAACCGGTTAAACATGCTACCCTTGACATAGGCAAAAGAGCTTTGACCATGTCAGCTTCTAAACACAGGCTTCGAGATACTCAACCACCAAGCCAAACCTCCCGAGGTGCTCGATCATCGCCATATAACGACTCACAATCGAGGTTTTTATCAAACCGTCGAAGAGTCAGGCAAACATTATTTCAAAAAATCCTTATCGAGGGAAAAATAAAGCCTATATTAGAGCGCATCGACCCAAAACATAAGAGCCACTGATGCCAGCTCATATAAAAGGTCGCATCGACCCAAAGCGTAAGAGCCACCATCGCCAGCTCATATAAAAGGTCGCATCGACCCAAATCATAAGAGCCACTATCGCCAGCCCATATAAAAGGTCGCATCGACCCAAAGCATAAGAGCCACTATCGCTAGCTTGAAATCCAAAAAACTTGAGGGTCGAATGAGCTTGAGTTGATACCCGACTCAGAAACTGAACCTTAAACAGTTGACTAAATATGCCTCAGAGCAAAAGCATAAGAGCTCAAAACGTCAGCTTACACTAAAAGGTCGTACTGACCAAGTGCGTAAGAGCATGCGGGCTAGCCCAATGAGCCCCAGGGCCATAACATGGATATGAGGGTTCCCTTTTAACTTGAAGACTAGTTCATCTGGCTAAAATCAAAACAAAGAGGAATGCATGAAAAATAAAACCGCAAGGCTTCCTTTCGTACATATATGCGAAAAAATACAATCTCCATTTATAAGAGCTCTTTAAAAGCACTATACACAGAAAAGGAAGGCCTAATCTACATCCCCCTCAGGGACTATGGCTCGTCGGCCTCTTTCTCGCTATCTTCGGCATCAAACAGAAGGAGCTTAACATCATATTTTTCCGCCTTCGCCTACTTTATCTCTTCCAAGAGATCGAAGACCCTATTCCTTGAGGGTTTCCCTTCGAGATTAACACTGAGCATATTCCTTGCTCCTACCCCCGCAGTCAAGAGTCCTTCTCAGCTCAACTTGAGCATCGGCATCGTCCTTTAAATAGACTGCCACTTTCTTGTCAGCCTTAGTTCGGCTCATTACGGCTTCAGCCCGGGCATCCACAACCTCGGCCTTTATCTTTAAAAGCTCAGACTCGAGCTTTCTAATCATATATGTTCGAACCAAGCTATTATCACGAGCTAAGCAAAGTTGAACCTCAAAGGCGGAGGCTTTAGCCAGAGCACCCTTCCCCGCTGATGCCTGAACATCCGCCTAAGCCTTTAACTCATCGTACTCGTGCTTGGCTCGGCCAGCTTCATTCTGAAGGCACTCCAGGTCCTCCGTCTATTTCTGCAACTGAAATAAACAAAATGTTAGCCTCGGGATCTAGAAGAAGGAACACGCACTCCCTCGGAACAAAACTACATGCTCCTTTAGGAAGCTCTCATAATTCGAGCTTTGACTCGCCTTATACCGTAAACGCGCCAACTCATCTTCCCTTTTATCGCAAAGAAGCCTAAGGGATTTCTCCTCATCCATGGATTTTCGCTATCTGGCCTCACGACGAAGCAGCACAGATTTAAGCTTATTAAAAGCCTGTAGAAGAGAAACATGGTAAGAAAGTGAAAATTACAAAGCTATAAAACTAGTACGAACGGCCTGAACCTACCTCCAAGTAGAACCGCTGAGCTTCCTCAAGAGTTGAGAGTACATCTACTAGTGTGGCTCCATATACCCCGATAAAACCGCCCTGGTTTGGGACACGGTCGCCCGATATACGCGCCCCTTGGCGTCAAACATCCCTTGAAGTACCTTTGACAGGAGAAGAAGCCAACGGCAGAGAACCCTCGGGTGCTGCAAGTTCGGCTGAAACGCCCTCTCTAAGCCTTTGAGCCGGACTCATATTGCTACAATCACTATCGTCCTGCAAAGGCCTCTCCTGCTTATTGTTATTATTTTAATCCCCCAGTCCTGAAGCCGACAGGCCTTCTCTCTCTTCTAAAGGGCACGACCTCTCTTTAAGGGACTCCCCAATACCTACAATAACAGAGTTAGTATGCAGAAAGAAAAAGCGCCCTTCCGAGAGAAAGGGGGAAGCAAATCACATAGCACGTACTGTGGTATTTTGCCTCCCACCTATCCTTAGTTAAAGCTCATCACTTACGCTCATTGCAAGTCGAGTGGGTCGCCAACTTCCAAATCTAATCCGGCATATCGGGGACCTCACCCAGCATCCATGAAATCGCTGCAGAAAAGGAAAAGAAGGCGCATTTACGGAGCCCGCCTTCGCCATAAACAAAACTATGAAGGCACGAGTGTACCACTTACATGTAAAATTCCATTCCTTAGGAAATGGCAGAAACTCCACTGGAATAATATCGACAGTCCGTAATCGGACGAATCGGCTCATCCACCCCCGATCTCCATCTTCTTCATCATTAACAATGAAAGGCGTGGTAGATCGGCATCATAGGGTTAACAGACCTCGATAGTGAAAAGGCCGATACAACCTGATGAGATGGCTAAGAGTGAATTCGAGCCCTGCTTTCTCCATAAAGAACCTCATCAACAATACTATCCACTAAAATGATAATGCCCAGAGGAGGAACTCCCTTCTCCTTGCCAAGCGGACCCCGACGTAGCAGCCATGACTGTAGTAAAACTAGAGAATTGGAGCGGGAATTTGAGCAAGAGCGTCAAAATTTAAATGATTAAGGACCTAATACAGGAAAGGAGACCTCTATAAAAGAGGATAACTACTCAGAGTAGTGGATCCAAAAGGGCAAAGACAACCATATATATATATACATGGAAAAAGCGGTGACCACCCGCCTGCCTCGAAGGCCGATTAAAAATACTGGCTAAAGTGTTTATCGCTTTAGGAAGATGTGCTTGCGGGATCGCCTTGATCATTTCGTAACCATGTCATACACTCAATGCCTCCATGCGATGTTTTGGGGTCAAAAACCCATGCATCAACCGAGCCTCGAGATAGTACCCGATCTCAAGGACCTCCACCAAAAAGAAGATAGGCTCTAGAAAGCTATTGGCATCATTGCAAGTCCCGAGATGGTACCCGATCTCGTGGACCTCTACAAAAAAGAAGATAGGCTCCAGGAAGCCATTGGCATCATTGCAAGACCCGAGATGGTACCCGATCTTGAGGACCTCCACCAAAAAGAAAATAGACTCCAGGGGCCATTAATATCATTACGAGACTCGAGATGGTACCCGATCTCGAGGGCTTCGCTCAAGAAGAAGATAAGCGCTAAAACTCTACTCATATGGGCTTGGCCTCGAGGTATCATCTAAACCCGGGGTAAGCCCTCATCCAGAATTTGTCTACAACTCCTTAAGGCAATCTACACTAATTTCAAAACAAGTCTCCAAGTAGCCCGAGCTTGAGCAAACTTCCACTCGGGGACTACTCCCGAAAGCCCCAAGGCTATCTTTATCCTCAGGCATTCAAGAAAATCTCCCCATTGAGGGATATCACGGGGTCTAAAAGGCTAAGTCTCGTACTGAAAGTTTGAAGCCCTACTCTCATTCAACTCAAAGTCGGGGATCCTGATGACCCGAGTTTATCAAATCCATCCGGGGCCGGTCTAAGGAACGACAAATGGTTCTACGGGGAATCGTTTTAATCAATCGAGGGCCAAAAGAAATACTTGCACCCGGGATCGATACTTGCACCAATCGGTGGAGTCGTGCATTCAGATTCTTCACAAACGCAGATAAAAAGAAATATAGCATAAATCAGAGGCAAATTGAAGAAACATCTTTGTATTCATAAGCACACGATTACAAAAGCCCATGAAGGGTCCTTACATATGATTACAAAAGCCCACGAGGGGTCCTTACACAGAAACAAAGAAGCAAAAAAGCATACATATAGTAAAAGCCAAGAGCCTAATCTATTCTCGGGGATGCATCCTCGGCGGCAATATCTTCGAGCGCCATCTCCTCGGGGGTCTCATCTCGGTCTTCCAAAATGGTATCTCCAAGGGAGAAGATGAAGAAGAGGAATGTGAGAAGATGTAGAAGAGGAAAGTGAAGAAGCAGAAAAAGATGAAGAAAAAGTCATAGCCCGCCAACGAGCAAAAGCTTTTATCAGGCCGAGAAACCCACGGCCCAATAAGAGACTTGGAAAGTGCCGGCCTTACCTGTACAGCTACTTTGAGTCCACTTCTTGGAACATTGTGCCGTGAAAGTTCGTGGCCGATAGTGCCACTTCACCCCACGGAAAGCAAAAGGGATGAAGTGCCACACCAGGCTGGAGTAGGGAGGTGAGCAGCGGTGTATAGTCCGAACACCCTCCTGAGCAGCGGTGTAGAGTCCAAATATCTTCTCGAGTTAGAAGAAATCGTCCCCCTATTCATCACCTCGAGCCAACAACAATAGCAGTAACAATAACAACAACAATGACAAGTCAGTGTAATCTCGCTCGGCAAGGGAAAGCCCAGGAAAAAGGCCATGACGTGGCTGGCGAGAACGCTGTCATGTAACCTTAAGGTCGCGGGCCTCAAACATAAGGTATAACGATGGATGAAGATGAGGAGAAGAAAAGGGTGGAAGGATATTGGAGGACACTTGAGTGAAAAGTTGGTTCCAGGAGGCTCCCATTTATATAGTGTGGCAGTGTAACCAACAACGCCATCAATATCTTTGAAAGACGTATCGGCAGGCGCAATCAATGCATTTTTGGGAACTGAATCGGCGGCTATATTGTTGCTTTGGAGAATGAGAATCGGCAGTACATTGAATGGCGCTGAAAAGACTAGCCAACGGGACATCTCAGTTATCGCAAAGGCTTGCGTCATAAGTATGACATCATAGAGGGAATTTCGAAGAGATGGGTATCAAAGTCATTTCTTATCGTTCCACTCTAAGAAATGCGGGGACTATCTATAAACGGTAAAATCGCAGGGTCCAATTTTTTGTCGTTACGATGCCTCGTAAGCACAACTCGAAGGCTCGAGACTACGGTCGAGTTTCATCCCTCGAGGGCTATTGACGCTCGACCTTGAGGTAGTACAGACCGTTGATTATGGAGAGAAAGTGGGGAGTTCCCAAGGCACATAAATAGGGCTGACAAAGTCTAGTGGACTAGTCCAAAAAACGAATCAAGGCATTAACTAGTTCTACCATCTCCATATCTTTGTAATAAATGCATTTCTACTATGTTGGGATTTCCCCTCATATATAAAGGGGATCCTTGCCATTTTGTAAACATCTGTTACTCAATACTAAATAGATAAGAACATTCTCTCTGCTCTCTAATATATTCTCTTGATCTCACCACTTCATGTATTGCTTACACTTATTGTGTTCTATTTATTGTTCATCATTTATTGCTTATTATTAGCCATAAAGAGCCGTCATTGATTTTATTATAATTGTTAGTCTCCATCGACTACCCTCGGCGAGACATTAGACTTGACCCCGAGGCCCCGAATAAACAAGCTCGACGCCCCGATCGATAGCCATTCGGTTTGGTTAACATCTTGTTTTAAGCTCTCATCTTGATTCCAAATACCTCACTTAGCATCTATTTCCCTAACAACTAGCATAAAAATAGATCACGTATTTTTAGAACCACAAAATCAAATTTAATTATTATTACCATTTTCACGGCACACACTTATATAATTGTCAGATAAGAGAATCATCCACCTCATTCAACATTTGGGTGAATCATTCTCTCTATTTACACTTCTTGCGATTTAGTATAGTTATTGCTCATTATTGTTCCTCCATTCATTCTATATAGCATCATTTAATACCATTTGTATTAAATTGACTCAAACGATTATTCTATACTATTCATACAAGCACGTGTTAGATCTAGAATTTATTATATTTAACTAGGATTTACCCATCATCTTTTATTTAATTGGTTTAACAAAAGGTCTCGTACTTTTTGATCAAACAATTTGGTGCCGTTTGTGGGGAGTCTTCTAGTCAAAGTCATAGTTTTTCTAGATCTAAACAAAAACGACAACCGTAAAACACAAAAATTTCTTTTTCCTACTTGCACAGCCTAACATGGTAGGTAATGGAGAGGAAAGATTGAAAGAAGTAGCAGTCCTTAATGCTAACCTTCTAAACACCATCAATGAGGTTGATGGAGAAGACGAGGAGAACGTGACACCAAACGCTTCCCCTAGACGAAGTGGTTCACCTCTTCATCATGGCAGCATTACCACCTCCTATGGGAAAGGAGCCTCTTTGTCCACAACAGAAAAAGCACTACCAGCAGTAAGAAAACTACTAGAAGCATGGCTAATGAGTACACTAACCAGCATACTCGACAAACCCGCCCAAAGCACGAGCAGGGAAGATGCACGAGTCGACATCACAATAATAGCCATAAAGCAGCACGTCCCTCCTCCTTCAACATGTATCACTCACACTATTAAAGATGTAGGTAACGACACCCTTACAGCTATTCTAAGAAAAATGGAAGAGATGGAGAACGAGAACAAATCACTCCGCAACCAAATAAGGGAGCACCAGGAAAGGGTAGATAAGATACCAGGTGCCCCAAAGCTCTACCAAAATGGGACACCGACCGGTTTCTTAGAACAACCATACAGCGACGAGGCCGCACCCCAAAACATTCAAGATGCTGCCATACTTGAAGATATATGACAGCACAACGGACCTTGAGGATCTGTCACCCACTATGTCACCGCAATAAAGGGCATCAACCTCGCCAAAGAGCATGTATCATCCATATTGCTGAAAATATTTGGTGAAACCCTAACCGGGGGAGCGCTGACGCCGTACTCACAACTGCCAGCATGGTCCATCGGAATATTTGAGGAAATGGCCGGCAAGTTCGTCACCGCACATGTCGGGGCCAAGAAAGCGGAGGCGAGGGTAAACGATATATTTGCCATTAAATAATCATCCGGCGAAAGGCTTAGGGACTTTCTCGCCCGGTTCAACTGTGTTAGAATGACTCTTCTAAATGTGTTAGAATGACTCTTCTAAATGTGTTAGAAGGAATGAAGGTAGCAACATTCCAAAATGGGCTAAACATAAGCGGTTCGAGGGCAACCAAAAAATTGTTAAGTCGGCTCATGAAATATAACCCTACCACTTGGGATGAAATACACATTGCCTATTACGCCGAGGTGAGAGCAGATAAGGATGACCTCAACAGACCGACCTAACGGTTGACATCAGTCCAAATGAAGGCGAGAAAAGATCGCAGAAATGATAACAGAAGGCACCATGCAGGTCAACGCCCCAACCGTGAAAGACACTATCCATATGTCAAAGCTGCCGTCATACCACCCCCAGCCACGGCGCTGGTCCATCCAGGCCACCATCGGGGATTCGAAATGAGAGAGGTATGCCTCCAGTACTATCTGCTCACAATTTTTGTGTTTCTCCTTTAGAGATAGTCTATGCCCTAGAGAAGCTCGGCCCAAAGGTGAAATAGCCACAAAAGATGAAGTCCGATCCAAACACAAGAAAGTTGAATGCCTTTTGTGAATTCCACCAGGAAAGAGGTCACAAGATCGAGGACTGCATCGCCTTGAAGTAAGAGGTAGTGAACATGCTCCACCAAGGGCATTTGAGAGAATTAATGAGTGACCGAGGAAGAGTGAACTTCACTCGAGGAAGAGGACGAGAATAGAATCAAGGACCGCCAAAGCAACCCTCCCCAACCCGCACCATCCAAATGATCATTGTTGGAGTTGACGAGGTGTCAATAAACAATGTAAAGTTCACAACCACCTATAAGCTGAAGCGTCAATCACCCATGAACAGTATGACGACCTCAAAGAAAGTATCATTATCGACAAGTCGGATATCCACAATTTGACCTTTCCTAACAATGATGCTCTTGTTATTACTTTGCATATTTCAGATACTGATGTACAATGGATTATGGTAGATGACAAAAGCGGCGCGTGCGTTATCCCCCTCGAGTCCTCACACAAATGAGGCTTGAAGATAAGATAGTACCACGCTGCATCACACTAATGGATTTTAACAATACAGTTGATAGGACTTCCGGAGAAATCACACTACCCATTCTGGATGGTGGTATCACCTTGGAAACAACGTTCCACATTATAGATCAAGATACAGAATACAACACCATCATAGGACGGCCATGGATACACGCTATGAGGGCTCTCCCATCCAGCTTGTATCAGGTCATCAAGTTTCCCACCCCATGGGGAGTATTCAGTATCTGCGGTGAGCAACACACTAGCCAAGAATGCTACTGCATCGCTCAAGACTGCACCTACACTCAACAGTTAAAGGGCAAAAGTGCAGAAGCATAGCAATTAACGAGGTCGAGGTCGAACGCAGACGAAGGGAAAGATGTCATCAAAGAACCCGATGTCGTAGAAGCTACAAGATCAACTGTGGAAGACCTCAACCCCGTTCAGCTCGACAAGAGCTACCACAACAAAAAGCCCTATATCGGGCACAAATTACAAGAACCAAGTAAATTCCATCAATTTCTAACTAACAATATAGACTTGTTTGCTTTCTCTCATGCAGATATTTCGGGCATCCCGAAGGACATAGCAACACACAAATTGAATGTCGACCCATTTTACCCCCGGGTACGGAAGGTTAGACGAAAATTCAATGTTGTAATAAATGAGGTCATCCGCAAAGAAGTGGAAAAGTTACTTGAAAACGGCTCTATCAGGGAGTCTAACTACCCCCAATGGGTCGCCAACGTGGTCATGGTAAAAAAGAAAAATGGGAAATAGTGAATGTGCATAGACTTCACATATCTGAACAAGGCATGCCCGAAAGACTCATTCCCACTGCCTCACATCGATCAGCTCATCGACGCAACAACAGGGCACAAGCTACTCAGTTTCCTAGATGCCTATTCAGGTTACAACAAGATCCTCATGGAGGAGGAAGACCAGTAAAAACCCACTTTCATCACCCACCAAGGGACGTACTACTATAGAGTTATGCCGTTTGGACTAAAAAATGCAGGGGCGACATACCAAAGGCTAGTAACCAAAATGTTCAAAGAGCATTCCGGCAAAACAATGGAAGTATATATTGACGACATGTTGGTCAAGTCGAAAACAAAGGAAGACCACATCGACCATTTAAGGGAAGCCTTCAACATACTTAGGCGGTACGCCATGAAATTGAACCCCGAGAAATGCGCCTTCGACATAACTGCAGGAAAATTCCTCGGTTTTTTGGTGTCACAAAGAGGCATCGAGGTTAACCTCGACAAAATCAAGGCCATATAAGGAACACCAGAAAACTTGACTAGCAAGAAGTAGCTGCAGAAGTTGACCGGCCGTACAGCCACCTTGTCGAGGTTCATCTCACGATCCTCTGATAGATGCCACAAATTCTTCGGCGTTCTCAAAAAGGAAAATGGACTCCAATGGAATTCTGGGTGTGTCGACACCCTGAGAGAGCTAAAGGCGTACTTATCTTTGCCCCCACTGCTTGCTAAGATAGAACCCAGGAATGCCTTCTAATATACCTGGCCGTGTCTAACGTTGTAGTAAGTGCATTCTTGGTTCGGGAAAATAAAGGTATGCAATCTCAAATCTACTACATTAGCAAGGCATTGGTCGACGCTGAAACGAGATACCCCCACCTCGAAAAGTTATCTTTGGCTTTAGTCGTAGCTTTATGAAAGCTTAGACCTTATTTCCAGTGCCACCCCATCTTAGCGGTCACGACATTTCCTCTAAGGAGCATCCTACACAAACCCAAGCTGTTAGGTAGGTTGGCCAAATGGTCCATTGAGTTGAGCGAGCATGATATAAACTATTAGCCGCAAACAACGATAAAGTCGCAAGTACTTGCTGAATTCATCGCCGACTTCAGCACTAAAATAATGCCCGAGGTCAAAAGGGAAGCCACTGATACTTCCCCCAAGAAACACGACCTATGTATTCTGTACACCGATGGTGCCTCCAACGTGTCAGGATCTAGACTGGGACTCGTACTCAAAGTCCCGATAGGCGAGAAAATTTGCCATTCCATACAGTGTCCCGATATGACTAATAATGAGACCGAGTATGAGGCCGTAATTGCAGGGTTAAAACTGGCACTCAAGTATAGAGCACGACGGATAGTCCTTCGATGCCACTCACAACTCGTCATGAATCAAGTCACATGGACTTTCCAAATCAAGGAACAGAGGCTACAAAAATATCAGGCCGAGATCTGCAAGTTACTGCCCGAGTTCGACAAATACCAGCTCGGCCAAATACCTAGAGTGCAGAACATCGAGGCGGATGACCTCGCCAAATTGGCGGCCGCCACTAAAAGCATAACCGGAAAAGAGAATGTTGTCACTCTCCTCTACTCGACCATCGACCAAATTGAGGTACGCACCATTAACCTAACTTGGGAATGGTGCAGCCATATTGTAGCCTACCTGCAGGACGGCGTACTCCCAAACGACAAAAAAGAATCCAAAAAGCTTCAAATGCAAGCAACCAGGTATAGCATCATCAACAACAATCTATACAAAAGGATGTATGGTAGCCCTCTAGCAAAATGTCTAGGACCAAACCAGACACGGCGCGTCCTAGAAGAGGTCCACGAGGGTCACTGCGGGGCTCACAAAGGAAATCGATCCCTAGTCAGATATCTTATATGAGCAGGCTACTACTGGCCCACAATAAAAAAGGAAGTAGCTGACTTTCTTAAAAAATGTGAGTTGTGCCAAAAGTACCCCTCTATGATCCACCAAGCGGGCGAACACCTCCACTCAGTCACTTCGCCTTGGCCTTTCATTAAATGGGGAATGGATATCGTCAGCCCCTTACCGCAGGATGAGGTAATGTACTATTTCTTTTGGTTTTGACTAACTATTTTTCTAAATGGTTGGAAGCAGGTGCGTACGCCCAAATACGTGAGAAAGAAGTGATCGCCTTCATATGGAGGAACATCATAGGCGACTTCGGCATCCCCTAAGAAATTAGTTGTGATAACAGACCCCAATTCACAGGGAAGAAGGTCGCAGAGTTCTTCGAGAAATGGCACATCAAAAGAATACTCTCCATGACATATCACAACGCAAGCAACGAACAAGCTGAGTCCTCCAACAAAACGATATTGAATATAATGAAAAAGAAACTCGAAATTGCTAAGGGATTGTGGCCAGAGATGCTGCCAGAAGTGTTGTGGGAATACCGCACCACACCAAAGACAAGCATAGGGGAAATGACATACTCACTAGTCTATGGGACTGATGCAGTGATACCAATCAAAGTCGGAGAACCGAGTCTAAGATATTCAAATGATAGTGGGCCAAGCAACGATAAAAGCAAAACACAATACCTCGACGAGGCCAAAGGACGAAGAGACATGGCTTACATAAAAATGGTAGCCAAAAAACAACAAGCAGAGTAGTACTACAACAAAAAAGCAAAGGTCAGGCCACTCACAGTCGGGGACTATGTACTCAAAGCCAAAACTCAGGCGAGCAAGGATCCACGGGAAGGCAAGCTGAGGACCAATTGGGATGGCCCATACAAAATCACGGCTGCATTAAACAAAGGGTCGTTCCAGCTAGAAACAATGGAGGGAAAATTACTACCAAACAATTGGAATGTCACCCACCTCAAATACTTCAACTTCTAAGGATAGACGTCCCCTAAGTCGTACTCTTTTTCCCTCACCCGAGTTTTGTCCCAATTGGGTTTTTTCGCGGAGTTTTTTAATGAGGTGACGAAGAGGGCATCTCGAAGCTAAGTATAAGTTCATCGCTCAATCTCTCAACTACTTCTCCGGGTCGACCAATGAAGGGACTAAATAGATGGGGACTTCTCCATTGTATGAATGAACAGAGCAAAAACATGTAAATTTCTCCAATGAATGTATAAACAAAGCGAAATACGCAAACACATGATGTTAACATTTCTCCACCAAGTTTATACATTACGCCAATCGGGGAAACTACATTCGACCTCGTTCGAATTAATTTTAAAGTCAACATTTGACCTTGCTCAAATCGACTTATATTCGACCTCGCTCGAATCGACTTACATTCGACCTTGCTCGAATTAATTTTAAAGTCAACATTCGAACTCATTTCGAATGAATTTTAAAGTCAACATTCGACATCGCTCGAATCGACTTACATTCAACCTCACTTAAATCGACCTACATTCGATCTCATTCGAATTAATTTTAAAGTCAACATTCAACCTTGCTCGAATCAACTTACATTCGACCTCGCTCGAATCGACCTACATTCGATCTCGTTCAAATTAATTTTGAAGTCAACATTCGACCTCGCTTGAATCAACTTACATTCAACCTCGTTCGAATAAATTATAAAGTCAATATTCGACCTTGCTCGAATCGATTTACATTCGACCTCGTTCGAATTAATTTTAAAGTCAATATTCGTCCTCGGCCGAATCGACTTACATTCGACCTCGTTCGAATTAATTTTAAAAGTCAACATTTGACCTCACTTGAATCGTCTTATATTCGACCCCGTTCGAATCAAATCTTATTTGACCTCGCTCGAATTAATTAAGACACTTACATACATACAACTCGGCTCGAACTAATTAATAAATGATCCGACCTCGCACGAGCTCAACTTACAGTCAGCCTAATTAAATTGCCATCAAAGTAGTCAATCAAGAAAAACATTCAAAGGAAAAATAAGAAACTCAGAAGTAGATAGCAAAAGTATCATTCCAAAAGACATCTTACAAAGGCCAAACGGATGCTCGCAAAACAAAAAAGAAAAAAACACAACAAAAGTACAAAACGAGTACACTACTCGACAACTTCACCCCCATCTCCATCATCACCAGCATCCTCGACATCGAAGTATTTGTCATTATACCAAGCACCTGGATCGAGACCGCCTACGTTATTTTCATCATCACCCTCCCCAGGCGTACCAGGATCATAGCTACAAGCTTCCCGAGCCGCACATGACTTAACACGAGAAGCCTCAAATTCTGCCTCATAAGGTTTACCAGCCATCATCAAGGCCCTGAATATGTCTGGATGAGCCTCAACATGAACCCACTTCTCGTATAAATCACGTGGAGCATCGGGATAAGTGGAAGCATGGGAGGAAGGTGGTTGAGCCAGCAGCTGCGCCTTCTCAGCCTTTAGGACAGCAATCTACTTGTTCAGGTCCAAAACCTTTGTCTCTAAGCCACTAATCCATTCCTCGAGTCTCGCCTCCTTAAGCGCAAACGTCTCTACTTCATTTGCCTGCTCAGATCTGAGGACACAGATGGAACCCGCTAATGTCTTCATCCTGGCTTTCTTGGCTCTCTCCAACTTTGCCGCTTTTATGGACAACTCACCATTTAAGCCATCGGCTCTAGCTTTACTCTGCTCAAGCTCGGCCGCTAAGAATGCCACCTGAGCCTGAAGGTCAATGCACTCGGCCACAACCCCCTTGCTCATCTCAAGATCGTCCTTTTTGGCTCCTAATGTTCCTTCGAGCTCACTACACCTACCGATGACTCTCACAAGCTCATCATCCTTATGCTTCAGCTCATTGTCCTTCCACTTCAGCTTGTCTCAGAGTCTCTAGAACTGACCATCCTCGCAAAGTATGCTGCTCAATGCACAATGCTTGGTATGATACTCCCTATACTTAGACTCCGTTCTTTTATAGAGAGCCTTCCTTTTCTCTTCTCAATAGGGGCACACTCAATCTCCAGGATGAGAGTCTGATAAATGGGTTGGAAATAATCAGCAAAGACGAACAAGGTAAAGAAAGAAAAAGATATGAGGACACTAAAAAGATAAAAGACTTACTCGAAGTGACATCTGGGAGATGCCTAATGACAAGTCGGCATCCTTGAATATCTGCAAGGTCCTATTCTCGCCGCCAGCGCAGAGGGGAATCAAAGCCGGGACCACGCTCTCCAAGTTGGTTAACATATTGTAGTCCAAGGGAATTGTATTGGAAAAAATCTGAATCTAAATATTGAAGATGATGTGTCATGACACATGGACTGGTCAAAAGGTCAAAATGCAATAAATAGCCAAGAGGCATGGGAGACAACAGATATGAGGAGAAGAAAACAACATAGGTGTGGACCATTACTTAAATAGGTACGAGTCTCGTACCTATTCGAGTCACTAAAAGACCGAATATCGGAAGAAGTTGAAGATACGAATCTGATGACGTAAAAGAGTCTAAATACAACATTAAATATCAAATACGTTAGAGAATTTGAATTAAATAGAAATGATTGTGTAATGTTTCTTTTAATGTCATTTATTTCTCATAATTGCCTCATTAAGACAAAGGCATTACATCTTCTCCTAGAATCAACTATAAAAGGAGAAGGACTCAACATCTGTAAGGACAAGAAATATTATTGAGATTACACTGAAATACAAAATTACTTATTACTTAATTATTCTTAAAAGCCTTTTATTATTTTCGTCTCCAGATTATCAGTAACCCAAGTTTCTCTATATTTCTAAGCTCTGACCAAAAACTCAGATTTTTGGTTAAACAAATTGGTTTCGTTACCGGGAATTTGATAATATTCTCTTTTAAGCTACATTCCAGTCGTTGTTATCATCATGTCAAACAACAATAACAGTGAAAACACCTTGGGAAACCATGAAAATCAAATCCATCAAAATCAAGGATATTTACAAAACATTTACGTGGTTTCCTCCCCTCAAAATTCACCACGTCAATCTCGTGAAGGCACTCCTGCTCCTGAATATCGTGCTGATCAACAAGAGTAATCTGAACATTTTGAAGGGGTAGATGAAGCTTTACAAAAAGTAATTGATGCACGGGTTAACAAAGCTCTTCAGGCTCTAGTTAGTCGATTACCTGTTGCATCACCCACACCTACAACTAATAATAATAATACATTGGAGAATCCTCGTTCTGGCCTTGTTAATTCTGGAAATGGAGGAACCCCCAGTGAACCACAGGAAGGAGAACCAGGTAATTCAAATAATTCTCATTTGCAAAATTTAGTATTAACTTTGCAGAAACAGCTTAAGGAACAAAATGAGCGCATCGAGCAAATCCCTGGAGTTCCCCCTGTAATTAAAGGAGTGGATGTGGATAAATACTCACAACAACCTTGGAAACCAAGTGTTGCTCCCCTTCCAATCCCTAAAAAGTTCAAAATGCCTGACATCTCGAAATATGATGGAACAACAGACCCACGTGATCACGTAACTGCATTTACAACAGGTATGAAAGGCAATGACTTGACCAAACAAGAAATTGAATCAGTACTGGTCAAGAAATTTGGAGAAACACTCACCAAGGGCGCATTAACCTGGTATTCTCTTTTACCCGAAAATTCTATTAATTCTTTTGCTGAGCTTGCAGATTCTTTTATTAAAGCACACTCGGGAGCTCAAAAGGTTGAGAAAAGAATGGAGGATATTTTCAAAATCAAGCAAGGGGACTCCGAGTTGCTCAGGGATTTTGTTGATAGATTCCAACGTGAAAGAATGACTTTACCTCGTGTACCTGATAACTGGGCTGCAATAGCTTTTGCAAGCAACTTAAATGACAAAAGCTCAGAAGCCACGAGAAGACTTAAAGAAAGCCTTTGAGAGTTTCCTGCAACCACGTGGAATGACATTTATAACAGGTATTGTACGAAGTTGCGAATTGAGGAAGATATCGTACCTCAGTTTCGTCATGAAGAAAGGAGCAATTCCAGGAGATCAGAAACCGAAAAAAGATCAGGTAAAAATAGGTACGATCCATATATGGGACCTGCAGGGAAAAACTCACGGTCAAAGCAGGATAGTCAACGATATGATCAAAAATCGAGGAACATGGAATCTTGTTCTTCATCAAGGTTCAGAAATGACCGAAATAGACAAGAGTCACGAGATAATGACAGAAGTTTAAAAGCAAGGTTTGGCGGATATAACTTTAATGTCACTACCTCCGAGCTCGTAGCTGTTTTGAGGAGCATGGGAGATAAGGTACGATGGCCAAAAGAGATGCGGTCAAATCCAAATAGACGCAATCCAAACCATTGGTGCAAATTCCACAATGATCACGGGCACAAAATTTCAGAATGTAGATTCTTACAAAGTGAAGTGGATCATCTATTGAAACAAGGGTATCTCACTGAGTTATTTAGTGAGAAAGGTAAGCAAGCCTATTTGAAAAATAGGCAGGAGCCACCAAAGCCCCCTTCAACCAAGAGAACCGTGAATGTTATAAGTGGGGGAGAAGATATTCACGGTGTAACATATACGGCTTCCAACAAGGTTTCTAAAGTAACGATAACACACGGGAAACGGGTACGACAGGTTTTAGAAAATGAAAGTATTTCTTTCGATGATGCAGATACCGAAGGAGTAATGACCCCACATAACGACGCACTGGTAAGATCTTTACTTGTATATGATACTAATGTAAAACGAGTTTTGATTGATCCAGGAAGTTCCGTGAATATTATACTATTAAGGGTATTACGTGAAATGCAAGTTGAAGACAAAATGATACCTAAGGCGCATACCCTATCCGTGTTCGACAATTCAAGTGTGGTAACAAAAGAAGAGGTAATTCTAACAACTTTTGCTTTAGGTGTTGTTAAAGAAACTAAATTTCAGGTAGTAGATATGGAAATGGCTTACAATATGATCATGGGGAGACCTTGGATCCATAACATGGATGCTATCCCATCAACTCTACATCAAGTTATTAAATTCCCATCACCGTGGGGAATTTTCCAAATTCGTGGGGATCAGCAGACAGCCAGGAGTATCAACGCTGTAACAGATACGAGCACCGTAAATAAAGAAAAATAACAATTACAGGAAAAAGTTGAAGGTATCAAGGATCAAACCTCAACCGAACAAGAAAAGACAGATTTAGACTTGAGACCTGATACAATTCAGGAACCTGAAGAGAATGAAAATATCAAAACAACAATTGAAGAGCTCGAGGCTGTGATATTATTTGAGCAATGGCCTGAACGGAAGGTTTATGTTGGAGCCAATTTAAGCTCAGACATGCGAGATATGTTGATTGAATGTTTAAAAGCTAACGTGGATTGTTTTGCTTGGTTCCATGCTGATATGACAGGGATACCACCGGATGTGATGACTCACAAACTAAATGAAGACCCATCCTTCACACCAGTAAAGCAAAAGAAAAGAAAGCAAGGAGCTTTCAAAAATCAGGTGATTCAAGATGAGGTCCAAAAGCTATTAAAAATTGGGTCAATACGCGAGGTAAAGTATCCTAATTGGTTAGCAAACACAGTTGTTGTACCTAAGAAAAATGGTAAGTGGCGGATTTGCGTGGATTATACAGATCTTAACAAAGCCTGCCCAAAAGATTATTTCCCTTTACCGCATATAGATCAGTTAATTGATGCAACTGCAGGACATGAACTTTTGAGTTTTTTAGATGCATATTCGGGGTACAACCAAATTAAAATGGACCCCAGTGACGAAGAAAAAACTTCTTTCATCACAGATAGGGGGACTTACTGTTATAAAGTAATGCCCTTTGGTCTCAAAAATGCTGGAGCAACCTATCAAAGGTTGGTCACCAAATGTTCCAAGAACATTTAGGAAAAACCATGGAGGTATATATAGACGATATGCTCGTCAAAACCCAGCATTCTCATGATCATATTTCTCATTTATCTATTACATTTGAAATTTTTCGAAAATTTAATATGAAACTCAATCCAGAAAAATGTGCATTTGGGGTTGCCTCAGGCAAATTTTTGGGATTTCTCGTTTCTAACCGTGGTATTGAGGTAAATCCTTCTCAGATCAAAGCAATAGAGGAGATCCATGATATCCTTACGAGTAAAAAAGAAGTCCAAAGGCTAACGGGAAGAATTGCAGCCTTGAGGAGATTTATTCCCAAATCTTCAGAAAAATGCTTTAAATTTTTCTCCGCACTCAAAAAGCAAGATCATTTTGAATAGAACGAAGATTGTCAACAAGCCCTTAGAAATTTAAAAGCTTACTTGTCAAATCCATCATTATTGGCAAAACCAAAAGAAGGAGAAAAGCTACTCATTTATTTGGCCGTGTCAGAAGTTGCGGTAAGTGATGTTTTAGTCCGTGAGGACCAAGGTAAACAATCTCCTATCTATTATGTAAGCAAGTCTTTATTAGATGCTGAAACACGATATCCACAACTAGAAAAATTAGCATTAGCTTTGATCATGACATCTAGAAAATTAAGACCTTATTTTCAATGTCATCCCATTATTGTAGTTACTGCTTTTCCATTACGAAACATTTTGCATAAACATGAATTGTCAGGGAGGTTAGCAAAATGGGCTATAGAATTAAGTGAATACGAAATCATTTATCAACCTAGGACTGCTATAAAATCTCAAGTATTAGCCGATTTCGTAGCTGATTTTAGCCAGGGGATGCATTTAGAAGCAGAAAAAGAATTACAAGTTTTTAATGGTGCAAACCCGGGGACTTGGATTTTATTCACTGATGGTTCGTCTAATGTAAAAGGAGCAGGCCTAGGGATAGTTCTCATACCACCTACGGGTGAGACTATTAGACAGGCTATAAAATGTCATTATATAACTAACAATGAAGCAGAGTATGAGGCTGTAATTGCAGGTCTAGAATTGGCACGAGAACTCGGCATAACACAGATTATAATCAAGAGTGATTCTCAACTTGTGGTCAATCAAATGCTGGGGACTTATACAGCCAGGGAGACACGAATGCAAGAATATCTCGAAAAGGTACGGGAACTAATAAAGCAATTCCAAACTTGGAAAGTAATGCAGATCCCAAGAGATGAGAATGTGGAGGCAGATGCTTTAGCTAATCTCGCATCTGCAGCAGACGTAGCAAACGACGCAAATGCTTCAGTCGTACATTTATTTCATTCTGTTCTCGAACCTGATAAGAACGAGGTAAATTTTAATCATTTAACATGGGATTGGAGAAACAAAATTATTGCTTTTTTACAGCGCGGAACCGTGCCTGCTGACAAAAGAAAAGCTTATGCACTTCGCAAAAAAGCTGCTCGTTACTGTTTACATCAAGGAAATCTTTATCGAAAGATGTTCGGTGGGCCATTAGCAAGGTGTCTCGGACCTTCCCAAACAGAATATGTGATAAGAGAAGTACATGAAGGACATTGTGGAAATCACGCAGGAGGAAGGTCGCTGGTAAAAATGCTAATTCGAGCAGGGTATTATTGGCCTAAAATGGAAGAAGAAGCAAACGGTTTCGTGTCCAAGTGTGATAAATGTCAAAGATATGGCAATAATATGCATACTAGCTGAGCTATTGCACCCTGTTATAGCCTCGTGGCCCTTTATGAAATGGGGAATGGATATCGTAGGTCCATTGCCACAAGCAAAAAGTCAGGTGAAATTTATACTTGTACTTACAGATTATTTTACTAAATGGGTAGAAGCAGGAGCATTTAAACAACGAGAGAAGGAAGTTAAAGACTTCATTTGGAGAAATATAATATGTCGTTTTGGAGCACCAAAGGAAATTGTGTGTGACAACGGTCCGCAATTCATAGGAGCTCAAATCACTGAATTTTTTCAAAGTTGGCAAATTAAAAGGATAACATTTACTCCATACCATCCAGTGGGTAATGGACAAGCGGAATCCACAAACAGGGTCATTATCAACAACTTGAAGAAAAGGTTACAGGATTCAAAAGGTAATTGGCCTGAGGTATTACCTGGGGTATTATGGGCTTATCGTACAACGACAAAAACAAGCACAGGAGAAACACCCTTTTCAATGGTTTATGGTGCGGAGGCTTTAATTCCAGTTGAAATAGGAGAACCGAGCACACGGTACGTTCAAACAACGGAGGAATCAAATGATGAAGAGATGCGGGTGAATCTTGATTTGCTCGAAGGAAGAAGAGAAACTGCATTAATAAGGATGGCAGCACAAAAGCAAGTAATTGAACGGTATTATAACAGGAAAGCACGCCTCAGATTCTTTAAAATTGGGGACTTCGTGCTTAAAAAGGTGTTCCAATCTACAAAAGCTGCTAATTCAGGAAAGCTAAGTCCAACATGGGAAGGACCCTATAGAGTTCGTGACATTGCGGGAAAAGGAGCATACGAGTTGGAGACAATGGATGGCAAGGTTCTACCCTCGCATTGGAATGCTATCCACCTAAAGCGATATTATTTCTAAGAAAGTACCTACAATCAGGTATCGTTGTATTAGAATTTTTCTTTGAATTGTTAAAATTTTACTGACGATTTTAGATGCTAGGCAAAAACCCTAACTCGTGCCAAATGATGAGTCACGACCTGCACGGCAAAATGGAATATTCTAAAATTCCCAGCCGAGGGTTACAAATTAACCTGATGGAAATACACACGGGTTAGGCAGTCTTCATCTTTAATCGCACCTCCGAGTCCCGTATGTTTTTCTGTTTTCAGGAAAAAAGGACCAAATTGTGAGAAACAAACAAGTGCTCGAGGCTTCATACTTCAGCGCTTAAACACTTGGGGGACTGCATATTGTACACAAATACGTGCGGTAAGACGGAGACGTAAATTGAAACAAGTATCGAGCAGAAGTTACAGAACCTCAGCATTCATCATTGTGTTCTTTCCTATCAAAACAAAGGAAGATGCAAAACATTCATCGTAGTGTTCTTTCCCATAAGAACAACGGAATCACCTCTCAAACTTTTCATAATACATTAAGATAGGGTCATGACTATGTATTAAAATAGGTTGTAAGGAAAAACCTTGTTGAATAGTATTTACTTTATAAAAATCCGTTGCAAGAAAAACAGTTACGAGAAAGTTATAGATGTATCTCAATACATGTAATATTCAAAAGCTTGTCCAAGTTCATGAATAAAAACTTGTCAAAGTTGTTTCAAACAAAACATGTGTGTTCCTATTTCTTTCATCGTATTATAATACCATTATGAAGTTGAGACGTCTTCTTCATTAAATGTCGATATATAAAAGGGCCCTCATTTATAAACCTCATGTTAATAAGTCATGAGGAGAATCATAAAGCATTTTCAAAGGATAAAAATGCTAAACTATTCTATAAGTCCTAAGTAGATAAGGAAAAGGCAAGAATAGAGCACATTGAAGTACTAACAAACTTCTTGATATAATTAAAAAGACTAAGTAAGAACTTAGTCAACAAAAAGTTTATACAAGTTCCCCATTATGATAACTGGGGACTTTCACCAAAAAATCCCTTAAAAAAATAACTAAGGGATAAAACCATCATCCAACAAAGAAAGTAAAAACAACGTCTGGAAATTTAACTAGTCACTGAAGGGGTTGGCACATCAGAAGTTGCAATATTAATTTCACTTTCAGAAATAGCCACAGGCACGGTGACAACTTCTGAAGAAGAAGCAATAGGAGCGGTTTTAGCTGGGCTTGAAGTGTTAGGTTCAACGAGGGGAGCAAGAGTCACGGAAGTTTCAGCTTCCATAGACTGAGTCGTAGAAATTTCACCCTCGGAAGCTGGAATTGCAACATCTTCAACTTCAACTGCCACAACAACGACTTCGTCATTTACAGGTTCCTTAGCCACAGGAGCTTCAATTGTCGGAGAAGTAAAGTCAAATGATTGTTGGGTTCTTTCAATGGTTTCTAAAACTTTGGCCAACTCTGTGTCTAAGTCAAAGTTTTCTTGACTGGCCTCCATTAAAGCATCATGACGAGAGTTTAAGAAAGCCCAACTCACCTCTAAATCAAACTTCTCCTCAAGAAGTCCGTACTCCCTTTCCCACATAGCAAGATCATTCTTTAACACTTGATGTTCAGCTAAATGAGAATCAAGGGAAGCTTCAAGGGAGGCATGGGAACTTTCTAAGGCATGTACTTTGTCATAGGAGATCTTTAAATCAGCTTGAACTTGAGTCAAGTTCTGCACTAATTCTCCTGCATATTCTTCTTTCTTGTCCAAGAGTGCCTTAAGTTCTCTGATTTCTTCACTTGACTTTGATAATTGTTCTGAAAAGCAACATTCAAGGCGCTCCTTGTCTTTTTCAAATTGACTTGAAGAAGCTTTGGCAACTGCTAGCTCAGAAGTCAAACTTCGCTTTTGTTGCTCCAAGTGATTTCTACTCTCTTGCAATTCTTCTATGGTTCCCTGAGCATTCTCAAAATGCTCTTTCCAATTATCTGCTTCTAGCTGGGCTCTCTTGGCTATTTCCTCAGCCTCGTGGATAGACTTTTCAAACTCACGAGTTTTCTTTTCCAGAAGGGAAATTCTTCCCATCAATTCTGTACCAATGAGGTTAGCCTACAGTGACAACTCATAGAAATAAGAATTTAGAGATAAAAAAACTTGTTAGTAAGTAGAGAAAAAAATACCTTCAAAGTAGAATGAACTATGTCATTCATCAGAGTTAAGCAACTGTGACTTCTCATCTTGTTCTTCTCAATATCTCCAATCAAAGGCCTAAGCCAGGCATCTGCTCCACCAGACTTCTTTAAAAGACTGTTATTAGCAGGAACTTCAAGTGTAATGCTCATCATAGCCAAGCTTCTGCTACTGAAACCCTCCTCTGCATGTTGAACAGAGGGAGGGGGAGCTATAGAAGGAGGAACGGTAGAAGAAGTGAAAATAACAAGAGTCAAAGGACTCGAAGCAGGTAAGGAAGCAGAGACAGGCAAGGGAGCGGAAATAGATAAGGGAGCAGGAACAGATAGAATGGGCAAGGAAGCACTTGAAACCAACAGAGGAATAGAAGGAATGGGAACAGAGGAAGAAAAAGGAACTTCATCTAAAACTGGACCTAGTTCTCCACTTTCAAAACCACCAACAAAGAGGAGTTGAATAGACTCATTGGTGTCTCTCGGAGTGGTTTCATCATCATAAGGAATGCGAACAGGTTCGGTAAGAGAGGCACGGAGAGGGGTAACTTCAGATTCATCCTAGAAAACGATGCGTCTCCTAACTCTTGGTCTAGATATTAAAGAGGTGTCTTCATCTTCATCATTCTCAGAATCCTCTTCTACAACTTTCCTCTTTGATAGCGTAGCTTGAGTTCTCTCCAAAGAGAGTGAAGTACCAGAAGAGGCTCGAAGGGAAATAGCTACTTCAGCTGTCATTCCTCGAATAACAAATCCTGACAAAAAGAAGGATGAAAAAGTTAGAAACAAGAAGGGACTTAACATACAAAAAAGCATAAAGAGATACATACCATGAGTTTTCACTTTCCAACCATGTAAATTGGAAATGGATTTCCAAGTTCTTGCCTCCATAGGCACGGCTTTCAAGATTGAATCTACCTAACCACGGAAATTAGGAACGGGTTCCACATCTCCCATAGTTGCTATAGAAAAGCAAAAAGAGACGAAATTAGAAAAGAAATTGAAATTTTTAATGATAGGAACGGTAAGTAAAAAAAACTTACGTGCAAAGTTCCACTTCTCAGGGAAGGGGATATTTGTTTCACCCACCAAATCAACTATGCGAACAGCAACATAACGAGTGTACCACCCACGATCCTTGTCATCTTCAGGGCTTACCAAGACCCTTTTACTTTTTGAAGTTAAAGTAAAAACCCCATAGTGGAATAATTTGGGGTGGTAAAGATGAATAAGGTGGGTAAAGGTAAAGCTAACATTGGCCTTTACAGAAAAATATCTCAAACAAGCCACTGCTCTCCATACAAGGGGGCCAATTTGTCCCAAACAAATTCTGAAAAAGCGACAGAAATCAAATATAACTGGGTCAATAGCAGGAATAAATCCCAAAGTGAAGGGATAAGTATAAACAAAAGAAAATCCAATCCTAAAAGAAGATATTCTTTGGTTTGGATTAGGGATCACTATACGAAGATCACTTCTCCAGTTGCAATCTTTTCGAACAATAGAAATCAAAGGTTCAGTGATTAGAGAAGGAAAAGTGTCAGCTTTCTCTAAATTAACAACTTGATCACGAAGAGATTTCCTATCATTCTCAAAGGACAAGTCATTGGGTACTATTTCCTCAACTAAAGGCTCTTGAAGAGGCTCAGAAAGTTCTTTACCTTTAGAAGAGGGTTTCTTAGTGATAGAACCTCTAGAAATAGTGCTAAAACTAGAAGAAGGAGTGATGGAACCAGAGGAACCACCACGAACGGATCCTAAGCTACGAAGCCTGCCATCTCTACCCCTTCTAGTCTAACAGGGGCGTTGGGGAAGCTATCAAGAATTGGGATTCTCTTAGGGTTAGGATTCGGTGATGCCATTGCAGAGAAAGGATGAACTAAAGGAGAAAGGAACAAAAGTAAAGAGTAAAGTATCTGTTAAGGGTTTATGAAGAAGAAGACAAAGGAAAAAAGGTTAAATATGTGTATAATAGCAACCGTCAAACAAAGAAGTGTAATGATGGAAAGCCTATAATAAAGGCAACTATCACTTCGTAAATAGAGGGGTTAAAGAAGCCTTGGAAAAAGGCTGTAGAATTACATACATATCAGAAGGTAACACGTGTGCAGAGCATTAAATAGAAAAGACAACTGAAGCATCAGTACTGACATAGCATTGATTATGGCGAAAATTCCTTTTTCGTGAAGATCCACTTCCCAAATATTTAATTGATAAATAAATGGAAAGTGGGGGACCATCTATATTGGGGAAAAACTGAATCTAAATATTAAAGATGACGTGTCATGACACATGGACTGGTCAAAAGGTCAAAACGCAATAAATAGCCAAGAGGCACGGGAGACAACAAATATGAGGAGAAGAAAACAACATAGGTGTGAATCGTTACTCAAATAGGTACGAGTCTCGTACCTATTCGAGTCATTTAAAGACCGAAGATCGGAAGAAGTTGAAGATACGAATCTGATGACGTAAAAGAGTCTAAATACAACATTAAATATCAAATACGTTAGAGAATTTGAATTAAATAGAAATGATTGTGTAACGTTTCTTTTAATGTCATTTATTGCTCATAATTGACTCATTAAGACAAAGGCATTACATCTTGTCCTACAATCAACTATAAAAGGAGAAGGACTCAACATCTGTAAGGACAAGAAATATTATTGAGATTACACTGAAATACAAAATTACTTATTACTTTATTATTCTCAAAAGTCTTTTATTATTTTCGTCTCCAGATTATCAGTAACCCGAGTTTCTCTATATTTCTAAGCTCTTACCAAAGACTCAGATTTTTGGTTAAACAAGAATGACAATATTTCAGGTATATCCCTCCGTTCTCATCTCTAACCGAGTGAACCCCTCGTTGAACGTCCGCACTTCCTTGGGGTCTATGTTAGAACCGGACCCATCGTCGTCCACGACCACAGTCTTTCCTTTCCCCTTGGTGGACAAAGATATAACCTCCGCTACCCCAACCGCCCTTCCTCTATGGCGACCTCCACTACCTCTGACGGTTTCCCTTCCACGGCAACCTCTGACGGAAGAACCGTCTCCACAACTGAAGGATCTGCAGATTCCATGCCCAAAACAACATCACTCTCGGGTAGGGACACGACTGTAATCACACCGCCAACCTCCACTCTCCGCATTTTCAGTAGAGTCATTTCCTCTTTGCCCGGGGAAGACTCGTTCACTAGATGCAATGCTGGGAGGACCGGAGTCTCCATTGGTGGAGCAGCCCGATGGCTAGGCCCACTCAAAGCCGGAGTCAGTGAAGAAATATTCCTTACGGACTCAGTCATCATGGACTGCGACCCGATCGAGGCACCCGATTGGCGAATTGCGGGAATGGGAGCCTTCGCCTTTCTCAAAACTCTACGACCTAACACCAAAGGTAAACTGTATAAAAAAATATAAGAGAAAAGGGATTGGGATGTGGTCAAAATGGTCAAAGATCGGAATTTGAATTACCGGTCGAAGGCTTAGGTCCAAATTTCTTGTTGAAAGATGCCCAGTGGCGAATCCCTACTGTGTGGGGCAAGATCTGGGCCACCCAATCACTAATATCGGCAACCAATGAAGGAGGGTGTTTCTCGGCCACACGAAAAGAAAAAAGAACGATTAAGCCGCAAAACCAAAAAGAAAGGGGGAAAGGAATGTACTTCAATCAACAAAAATACTTACGGGCAAAGTTCCACTGCTCAGGAAATCTACTGGGACTCGCCACCACATGCTCGGTTTTGATAAAAAAGAAGTTGAACCAAAACTGACGATTTGCCTTATCGTCCATTCCCGCCACTAGCCCATTGGTTCCACTGTGGCAAAGGTGTATCGTCGTTCCACTATGGAAGCTTGGCGCGAAGAGATGTAACAAATGGCGAATAGAGATTTCACAGCCGGCCAGCTCCACAAAGTTATCAGCATAAGGAAAAGCTTGTAAATATAAGGGGAGAGTTGAGCCGGGCAGATGCCGTAGTAACGGCAGAATTCTTTCGCCAAAGGAGGAAGAGGGAGAGAGTAACCCACTTGGAATGGGTATGCGTAAAACGCGCAATACTGGGGCCGATGAACCTGGATTACGACGTTCCCAGCTGGAACTAGTTCGACATGAGCATAGATGTTGTATTTGGCCCTGAGTGCGGCTATATGTTTTGCTTCCATCTCGGACTTCACATGCTCGGGTTCATGCACAAGTTCCTTCGAAAAATCTGACCTGGAGCCTGGGTTACGAGGAATGATCTCTTCCACAGTAGGAAGCTTTCAACCTCCATTATAATGGCCTCCTCTTTGCCAGAAGGCATGGCCATTGACAACAGAGTTGGGTCTGAGATCATCTCAGGGTTAGGAGTTACGCTAGTCATCTTTTGTTAATATGTATACGGCGGAGCCGAGAGTGTAGAAGAAATGGTGATGAGGGAAGTTGTAGGAAAAATGAATACAAGGAGAAGGAGAAGAAGCCATGGGCAAGATCGAAAAATCAGAGAAGGTTAAAAAAATCTCCAAAAGTTCTCCCCCTTCTTATTTATACAAAATCACAGCGCTCAAATCGGTGCAATCAACCGTCAAAATAGAACTAGAATCAAAACGATAGAGGCACAAGGAACGAGGCAATGCATCGGGGAAGATGAATAATAATGACGCATACAGCTGTGACGTCATCCTAAACCTGCCTCACTAACTGTTGCTCATGGAGCGACTCATCACCACCTCGAAAACGGTCATCATTACTCGACCTCCACGTCCAAATTTCTCAAGAATTGATAGATGAAGTGCACTCATTGAGGTCAACCAAAAGACGACCTCAATAAGCGGAGGAAATAACTGTATGGGTCAAAATTTGGCTAATGAAATCGGCATGAAGAGATGACTAAGTTTGAGAACTGTGTCCCATCATGAACGACTAGGCCGAGGTTGATCCGGGCTTAATAATATGGAGCTGCTAAATTTTTTCCCTCAGTTTCTGTTCTCCTTGCTTAACTAAAGAACTACCTTTCACTTTAAGTAGGACTCCAAGAGCTCTACCTTAGAATGAGTTAGATTTCCTGTGTTAACAAGATGGAATGTCGAGACGCTAAAGAGAGGGCTATGAGACTAGTGCAATTAGGTAATCGACCAAGTAATAGAGTAAGCTCCTAAGGCCGAGGGCGAGCAGCGGGAAAAGGAATTACGGCTAGTATAGCTTTGGAACTTTCAAAGAGAATATTCCATTGAATATTCTCTCTACTGTACTTTTTTAGAATTTTGGGAATATACCATATAAATAGTAGAAGAGAGAAGGAAAAAGTGTAATATTGATTCTGATAAGCACTCTAATGAAAAGTTGACTCCAGAAAGATATAGTCCAAAATATTACCTATCCATAAGAATTCAAGTTGTTCATTCCACCTTTCATTTCGCATCCGATCAGAGAAAATCTCATATATTGCAATACCCATTTGTATTATATCATTGTCAGATAAGAGAATCATCCACCTCATTCAACATTTGGGCGAACCATTCTCTCTATTTACACTTATTGTCATTTAATAGTTATTGCTTATTATTGTTTCGCCATTCATTCTAAACAGCATCATTTAATACCATTTGTATTAAATTGGCTCAAACAATTATTTTATATTATTCATATAAGTACGTGTTAAATCTAGAATTTATTATATTTAACTAGAATTTATCTATCATCTTTTATTTAATTGGTTTAACAAAAGGTCTCGTACTTTTTGGTCAAACATAAATCTGCAGGAATATTAAGACCAATATGTTGGCGTGGGATGATCAAGTATAGCATGTCTCAAAGTTTATGCCAAAAATTTCCAATATTGTATTCCTGTTTCTAATATGAATTGGATATTGAAAGTCTTGAAATGGATATGTTTACTTATTATTCTAATTTTTTATAACTAGAAAAATTAGTAGGTATGATATTTGAGGTTTATATGTTTTATGGTCAATTGATCTTCATTAATTTATAGATAATTTTATCTATTTCAATTGAAAAAGTTAGGTCATCGACAACCTAGTGGTCAAAAACCACAATATGATTTTCAGTATCATGACTTCAAATTTGTTGTTTAGTTGGCGGTTCTTTTATTTCCCTATTAACTAAGCAAAGAAGGTCATTCTATTCAGACGTATATGATGTTCGACCCATTTTGTGATATCGCAAAATATTTGGCATCATCCGTTACTGACATCATTCTATGTAGTTTTACAATTTTCCAAAATTTAAATTCAATTATCAAAATTCTAAACTTTGATGTAATAATATTTCTCACGAAAGAAATGTAACAAGTTTTCTATTTGTTTACCCGTCAAAACGGAATAACTGAATTTATACGTGGTTTATAGACAAGCGAATCGATTTGATCCCAAAATAATAAATAAAGTAAATAAGAATATAAGACTTAGCATCGAAATCGAGATAAGACAACGGAGAGCTTGATTTCGGGAGCAGAGCTTTCGAAGGCAGTAATAACGACATTAAGAAGCAAGAAAATAAAATGTTATTGAGTTTTGAATAGTATATAGCATAAGTTTGCCAGAAAATCCGTGTCCCTACAAAGGCCGTTGAACTTACTATTTATAGTTCCACCTAGGAAACAAGGTCCTAGGATCAAAACCCTCTTAAATGACAATTATGGGGGTCATTGAAGAATGTGTAACGGCAGGCTATGAATGATATATTCTCTGTAACAGACTACGTACTTAATGCTATAGAATATTCTCCATTGAATGTTCCCGGGTGGCATGCCTTTATTTGTTTTTATGAGCAACATTCCCTTCGGGATCAACCGAGATTGTTGCCCCCGGAGTTGATTTCCATTTGCCTTGCTTTCCGTTTGTGTCAGGTTCCACATATCGCTCTAATATACGAGTATTTAATATGAATATATTTTTCAATATATAGATAGTCCCCCTGCTTTCCAGTGGCACATGGGTTCACCGGGAAGTTGGTAAAGATACCTTTCTTGGCGGAAAATTCTTTGATCCTCTCTGAAAAGTTTCTGACGGTTAATTAGACGCACGCATGTCCGCATTTAATGCCACAAACCCGTGCCATCCCATGATTCAGCAACACTTTCGCTGGTTCTCGAGGTAATCATATCCACGATTTTAGCCGCCAATTCCTTTACTTATACGCATCAATCTTCTTCTTTTACACTTTATAATTTTCCAAACTCTCTCAAACTTTCTTTACTCAACTCACTCTTGCTTTCAGCCTTTTCCTTCAGAGAAACTCTTATTTCCCTTTGTTAACCATGGATTCTTTTTCCAAAACTCTAGTTCTTCAAAGAATAAAGAAAGTACTGATGATGCTGCCCCTCCTACAGTGAGCTCCATTATCCCCAAAAAACTTACTAAGACTAAGGATTTCGTTGAGAAGTTCCCTTCTGCTAACTCCCGCACATGGGCTGTTGGTGTATATCCTTCTTTCATCCGTCCTTCTAGTGTCCCTGCTATGAAGGAAGACTGTGGTTGCCAATATTTAAACATCATCGCTCTTGACCTAGCGGAGCAGGTAACCTTCTCCAAGAAGGGTTTTACGTACATTTACATGTACCTCTTAACTTTGGGTTCGTTCTCATTGAGCGGGGGGCTTGGCTCTGTTATCTTGGAGTTTTGCTTCCGTGATCAGGTCTGCTTGGCGCAGGTAAGCCCTTTTATATAGCGGACGCTTGTCTTTGGCTTCTATGCCAAGAGACGGGGGAAGAGTTCTTCCTGGACCGACTGATAAACCTTTGTTCCCTCAAGATTTTCTATGGGGGAATGATAAATTTTAGCAAGCATGATCACCATGCTCTACTCACCAGCATGGATGATGACAACGAACACGGATGGATAGAGCGGTTCGTTGTAATTACTACCAGGGACATTATCTCGGCTACAATTCCATCCTTTCCTGAATCATGGAATCGTACATGTAAGTGCAATGTCTGTCCTTTCTTCTAGTTAAAGTTTGTTTCATGTTATCGTTGATCCTTCTTTTTCATTATTTAAGCAACTCGGTGGACACCACCAAGGGTCGAAGGCTTGGACTAGTGGGTCCAGAAGATTTTGGATGTCACCCCGCCCGAGACCCGTCAATGGAAAGAATTGGCCCTTAAATACGGGCGGAAGGCCAAAAATCATGGCAAGTTGATTCTCGAACTAATCTTGTCTTCATCCCACATATAAGAAAACTAGAAAAAATTTCCCTTTGTTAAATTCATGTCTTCCATAGGGCTCTGTTAACATCCCCAAAGAGGACATTTTGGTCAATCCCGCGGATGCAGCGAGGTTGCTGCATGAGGCCTTCACTCGAACGGGTGTTGCCGGACCTGCTTCCGGTATAGGTATTTCTTCTTGGAGTCCCCGGCCAGAGAACAAGCAACAAAAAAGACAACGTCCCTCTACGACTGAGAGTAAAAATAAAAAGTTGAAAAGTGCTGCGCTCGAGCTTGCTGCAGCCACTGTGGTGATCGATGGTGATGAGAAATCTAGTGATGAAGGGGCTTCTCTACATAGAAGATGACGACCTTCATCAACTCAACAAAATGCTCAATCTGCTGAGCTAATAATACCAACCGATGACGACACCCAAGCGCTATGGGAGTTTGATATGGTAGAGGATTCCAACTCTCGTGTCCGAGCCCCAATCGCTACTCCCAGTACTATGAGGCTAAGCATCAGTCCTTTTACGTCTTCAGTTGTTGAGCAACCAATAATTAGCACTGTTTTTGTCGCAACTGCTTCCTAACCTACAACGCCATCAGTTTCATCTCTTTTTTCGCCAACTTTGCCTTTGCAACAATAATTGCTACATCATCTCCACCGACCGCCGTCATCCGAGAGGAGGATCTCCCTCCTCCCCAGTCCCTAGTTCATAGGAATTTGGGGTGTCACTATTCATCGCCCTCCGTATATCCTCATAGGAGGAGGAGTGTCTCCTTTTCGATTTTTACCGAATGCCATCTTTTGTCTTGGCCGATAAAACTTGCCAATTATCTGAAGCCTCTGGCTTCAGACATGGATAGGAATAAAATACAGTCTCTCTCGGGAGAGTGTATGGTGAACAATGCCATGCACAACTCAGTGGCGATACGATCTTTATTCCTGTTCCTTCTTTCTTTGTTGACGACAGGATTTTTAATTTGTATTTTTGTTTTGCAGGGGGAAAGGGCCAGATATACCGCTCTACTATTAAAAATTATCCACATATATCCTCCGTTATACTTTAGGTCTAAATCTACCCCTCCCATTAGTAAAGTAATCAAAAATACCCCTATTTCTTGCGGTGCTCCACCATGGCAATCCAAATCTTACATGGTCTGACATTTGGGTGAGGTGGATGCCACATGTCATGCCACCTCATGCTTTTCGAAGCAATGCATCAATTGATTCCCTTGTGCCATGGCTTTTCTCGAGCTGTGTTGATTTAAGTCAGATCCTTTTCTTAGTTCTATATATAGTAAGAGCATGTGCATAAATGTTGGAACCCCTTTTCTTGCACTCCTCAACATTAGCAACCCAGGTCCTCTTCCTATCTTCTTCCTTAATACCAATCCTAACAGTGTTATTTATTATAGCCTGGCAAGTCTCAAGAGAACCGACTCTTTCACATCCTTCGGTCTCTTTCATCCAAGACTCCCTGTAAATCTCTAAATCTCTACAAAGCCAACTCCTGTTAGATTCAGAGATTAATAGTAATTTTGTCCAGATTTGAAAGAAAAAAATATGGAACCTCCATTTTAAGGTATGAGCGGAAGAAGAAATGGAAGGGGAAGAAGATGGTGAGGTGGAATGACATGTGGCATCCACCTCACCCAAATGTCAGACCATGTAGAATTTGGATTGCCACGGTGGAGCATTGTTAAAAATAAGGGTATTTTTAATTACTTTGCTAACAGGAGGGGTAGATTTAGACCTATCGTATAACGTAGGACATATGTGGATGATTTTTAACTGTAGAGGGCTATATATGGCCATTTTCCCTTTTGCAGGCTAACCTCCTTGCTTCCGAGGGCATTCAGATCCTTGACAAAGAGAAACTTACATTCGAGCGGGATCAATTGTTAGCCGAGCGAGATCAAATTGATGTTCGCCTCACAAGGTTGGAAGCATAAGCTGCTGAGGCTGTTGAGTTGGAGGCTCGATTGCAGCAAAGCGAGAAAGAGGTAGTGACCCTCAGCCAAGAGACCGTTCTGGTAAGGGTATAATTTGAAGAAACCAAGGCAAAGTGGGTTGAGGTCCAAAATGACATTCTTGCTCTTGCCAAACGCGAGGCTGCCTCTACTGAAAGACTGAATAAGTTGGAGGCAACCTTGAATTCCAAAGCTGAAGAAGTTGCTGCTGCTGAGGAGAAGCATGCTCGGATAGAGGAGAAGTATAGGAAGGTCATGGAGCATAATAAAGTTTATAACTCCACTATCCGTAACCTTGATGTCAGCCTTCAATCTATTAGGTCTGAGAGGAATAAACTTTCGACTAAGAGTGACCAGCTTAAGGAAGAGCTTCAGCGCCGAGCGGCTTCTCTCATTGATGAAAAAATTACACTCTATGTATAGCATGAGGAGAAAAACATTGGAAGAGGAAAAAAACGGGTGTCATTAACTTTGATGCCGAGATCGTCAAGGCCCGTGAGCTAAAGTCAACTGCTTGAAGGGGCCTTCCGGTCTAACCTGATTTGACTGATTTCTCTGGTTACGGTTCTGAGTTCTCGGGAACTGAAGAAGAACTTGAAGGGGATGATGATGAAGGTCAATACCTCGAGCCGATGAGAGATCTACCTACTTATCCTAGGGGCGCATATGCTTCTCTTCCCCCAGATTCTGGGGATGCAGTAGTTTAGTTTTTTGCTTTTTCTCCTTTTTGTTTTTACTTCATACTTTTGTAATTATGCTTCTTGGCACGTTATTATATAGAAGTACTTTTTCGTTTAAGTATTGCGGAAGTTTTTCTCTTTGCATCAAATTATGCGAGGCTTCGGGTGCATTTTTTCCCAATAGCATTTGGATTCATGGCATAAGTTCTTTCGGAGTCAACCTTTTCCTATGAGGATTTCATAAGAGAGAGCCCTCTTATATATACGATGCTCTTAAAGAGGATGTCTCATGTTCATTCCGGCACTAGCATTTAAATTACTTGTTTAACTTTCAAATGATAAAATTAATTCATCGTTCGGACAAGAAACAAGATAAAAATAAAAGGCGTTACTTTATTACTTCCATTTTCAAAAGTACGCCTTCCACTTCTATCAATGACCAAACTCCATATGAACTGTTATACAAGAGAAAGCCAAAGTGCTCTCACCTAAAAAGTTTTGAATACCTGTGCTACCCCACTGTACCTAAGCCTCATAGAGACAAATTTGAGCCTAGAACAACACCACATGTCTTTGTTGGCTATCCTTTCAACACAAAGGGATACAAAGTCCTAAGTTTGGCTACTAGAAAGATCATTGTTTCCAGAGATGTAGTTCTCAATGAGTATATCTTCTCATTTGCAACTAATTTGAATATGTCTCCCCAATCTAGTGTCCCTCATTCAATTCCTTTCATTGAACCTTCTGACAGTACAAACATTACACAACAAACATCTGAGCATTTGAGTGTTCAAGGGAGTAATGTTGAGAATACAACTAATCTCATGTCACCTAAACATGATCATTCTTCATCTACGCCACCTAATTCTCCAGCACAAATTTCACCACAGGATCATACTGAACAATCTCAAGCAGAACCTATACAACTGAGACAGTCATCAAGAACACACAAGACACCTAGTTATCTACAAGACTATGTACATTCCCTACCTAAACTTAAACCAAACACCAACTCCCTTAGTGCACTGTTTTCTGTAAACCACCATGTTGCCTCTGATCTACTAACTCCTAATAGTCAAGTTCTTGTGAGAAATATTTGTCATGACAGGGAACCATCACCATATGAGGAAGCATCCATTGATCCTGCATGGTAAGCTACAATGACACAGGAATTTGAGGCTCTATATTCCAACCACACTTGGGACCTGGTAGATCTACCACCAGGAAAACAAGCAATAGGATGCAAGTGGGTTTACAAAGTAAACCATAAAGCTGATGGTAGTATAGAAAGGTTCAAGGCCAAATTGGTTGTGAAAGGCTACACACAACAGGCAGGAATTGACTACATAGGGACATTCTCTCCATTAGTGAAGATGACAACAGTGAGAGCATTAATAGCCACAGCAGTGAAGAAAGGTTGGTGCATATCTCAGCTGGATGTAAACAATGCATTCCTCCATGGAGACCTTAATTAGGAGGTATATATGCAAACCCCTCCTGGGCTTGTTGTGGACAAACCTGGACCAGTATGCAAACTAAACAAATCCCTCTATGGTCTAAACAAGCTAGTTGATAGTGGTATGCAAAATTGATTGAGGCTTTATGCTCAAAAGATTATACACACTCCATGAATGATTATTCACTCTTTTACAAGAAAAATGGAGATTCATTGGTGTATGTTGCAGTACATGTTGATGATGTGTTACTTACTGGGACTGATAAAGAGGAAATCACACAGTTGAGAGACTTTTTGCATGAACAGTTTAAGATCAAAGATCTGGGGCAATTGCATTTTTTCCTAGGATTGGAAGTGATGTATAAGGATGATGGTGTGATAATTTCCCAACGGAAGTTTGTGTTGGACATGTTAAAGGAGTATAACTGCATAGACTATAAGTCTTGGTCCTCACCTTTAGATCCTACAGTAAAGCTAAAGGCTAAAGAAGGTATCATTCTACAAGATCCCACGTACTGCAGGAAACCGGTAGGAAAGCTGAACTTCCTAACCAACACTAGATTGGACATAGCATATAGTGTTCAGCACCTAAGTCAATTCATGCAAGAGCCTAGAGAGCCACAATTGAAGGCAGCTTTCCATCTACTTAGGAATCTGAAAGGCTATCCCACTCTGGGAATCTTCATGTCCAAAGATACAGATTGTACAGTTAGAGCATATTGTGATGCTGATTGGGCTAGTTGTCCAGATTCTAGGAGATCCATCACAGGCTATTTGGTGCTTCTGGGAAATAGCCCTATTAGTTAGAAGTCCAAGAAACAGGAAACTATATCATTGTCTTCTGCAGAATCAGAGTACAGGGCTTTGAGGAAAGTAGTGGGGGGACTAGTATGGTTAAGTAGGTTGTTTGAAGAACTAGATGTCCCTTTTCCAATGCCTATTTCAGTGTATTGTGATAGTCAATCTGCACTTCACATTGCCAAGAATCCGGTCTTCCACGAAAGAACCAAACACGTAGAAGTGGATTGTCACTTTATGCGCGACCAATTACAAGTAGGGCTAATTTCACTCCACCATATTGCTACAGATAATCAACTGGCAGATATTCTGACTAAAGCCTTAACTGGAATCAAACATGGTGCCACATTACGCAAGTTGGCTATGTTTGCAACACCTCCAACTTGAGGGGGTTGTTAAGATTAATTATTTCCACTTGTTTGTATCATTGTTAGCTTAATTAGAGAGTTAGTTAGTGGACAACTTTGGACAGCTGTCAGTTAGCTGCCAGTCAGTTGGTTTGCTTAGCTTCTTCTTCTTCTTCTTCTTCTTCTTCTTCTTCTCTTTATATACTTGTATATAGTTTGGGGAGTTAGTTATTTTTGTAATCCTTGAATGAATAATATCGAAATTCTCTAGAATGTTCTTCTCCTCTCATTGAATGACCTCGAGTCCATAGGGCTGAGCTTCCGCCATTGTTGATATTGCATTCCTAGTTCAGCTAGGGAGGAAGCTACTGTTCCATTGCTGTAATTTGATAGTTCTTCTTGATCATTTCTTACAAAAGATTCAACATAAGTAGGAGGTATTACAAAAAAAAAATCCTTTTGCTTGAACATTTGCCTTCTTAGCCAGTTGATGTGTGACATTATTCCCTTACCTGAATACGTGTCGGAGGAGCATCACCTTCCCCTAGTGCATTAACAACGTACATTCATTAATAAGATCATCACATAGTAACTCAACTTTATACTCAAAGTTCTTAATTTAAAACTTTTAACTTTTAAAACTTGAGGCTTTTAGATATGAAATTAAGCTTTGAAAGAGTCCAACTCAAACTCGAAGGTCAAAATTTGATTTTTTTTTTTAAACTTCAGACCGGTCTGAAAAATTTAATCAAAACTTGCTAAACTTGAAATAATTTTTAAAATTTGGATATGTTTTAAATAAGATAAGTACTTTTTTTAAGGTTAAGGGATTGGAGTAAAAAAGATAAATAGAGGAAGAGAGGGGAAAGTATTGTTGGATGCCATCAACTTTAATGCGAAATACTCCGTAAGAGGGCAGCTTTGCGCATGCGATTACACTTTGTTCCGCTCGAAAGCTCTCCATTTGGTAATTCCCCCTTTCTTTCTTCAAAACCCTCTTCTGTATCTACTGAATGTACGTATATTTTGTATTTTCTTGGCCAATATAAGCACAACTTTAGTTAATGTACACACTTTTGCTTCACTGCAAACAAGAAACTATATATTATCCAGTTGGGTTAAAAGGGTTATCTTATGAAGTATGAAATTCCATCAATTCTGTTTCTCTTTTTTATACTTGTTAGGAGACGTCAGGTTTTTACTCATGTTGCTGTTGAGATCATGCCGCTACATTAACTTTTATGATTGTTATGAATTATGGGCTTTTAGCCTAGTTATTGGATGAAATTTCCTTGTTTTTGATGATATTTTTGCATCAGTTTTCACAAATTTGTGTTGGGGTTTTAGGGTTTAGTTTTTTTTCTTTTTGTGAACTGATTGTTCGAATTGATTAAAGTTGGATGTTTTTTTTATGATTGTGGTGTCCGCCATCTGGGTAAGTTTGCCTTCACTTAACTATTCCACAGGATACTTTACTGCCCCGGAAGAAATCATCTAGTGTTTTTTGCTTATGTTGGAATTTGAACCTGATATCTCAGGATTCTCCTCACTTAAATGACCATTAGATTACACCCTTAGGTGCGATTGAAAGTCATGATTTTCCTCACAGTTAAATGACCGATAGATTACACACCTTAGGTGCGATTGAAAGTTGGATAATTTTTTATGCCTGTTTACCTAGACTATTCCATCATACCCGCCACCGCCCACCACACATGTAATCGGTCCACCAATGGCACGGAAAAGGAAAGAACTTTCAATGTTATAGTTTTCATCAACATGGTTAAAATTGAGATGTTTTTGCTTAAAGCTTTTTTGACTAAACCTGGCTGGGTTTTTGTTTGAGGGTGGGGTGGGTGCAACGGCAGCTAGAGGAAACTATGTTATAACCATGAAGAGTTCCTCATGCATTTTGGTTAGATTGCTGAATTGCCTATTTCCCTGTTAAGAATTGAGGTAATCCTGCTTCATTACCGGAGGCGGATCCAGGATTTTAAGATCATGGGTGCACCACTAGCTTTAACGTAAGGCTAAAACTTGTCATAGTGTTTACGACTGGTCAATTTTACTGTTATTTAAAGAAAAAAACTCCATAATTGGTAAATTAAAATTTGTATTTTATATCATTAATATTATCAGTTATATAATTATTAAATAATATGATCATAAATCGATTCGGTTCTTACTTTATTAAGTAAAAAGGAAAAGCAAAATGCTAGCGAAAAATTAATGCAGTAAAAATTGAAAATTGCGCACGTTTTAATTCAAAAGGAAGCACAAAAACATCGAAAAGCCCTTAAAGCATATGACTAATTATTTATATGTGAATTGCTTACTAAAAATCAAACTATTTGCTTGTATTAATTTTTTTTTAATAAAAATATGATTAAGCAAGTCTTATCCCTTAGATCTATTAATCACTTCGGTAAAATAAATTTAGAGTAGTTCGAGATAGAAACAAATCTCAAACATAAAGTAATAAGCAGAAAATTAGAGAAAAGAGAAGAAAATAAGAGGTAAAAAGAAATAGAATATGTGGCCGAAGAATCTGAAGTCGGAACATAGGGACCCAACACCAATTTTTGACCATGGGTTCACATTGCACTACACATCAAAATCTTTACAAAATTATATAGAAATACTAGCTTATGGCTCCAAACAGGATGGGTGCAAGTGCACCATCATTTGTAATGTGGATCCGCCACTGTTCATTACTTTTGTGACTATTATGAACGAGGGGCTTTTAACCGAGCTAGTTGATGAAATTTCTTGTTCTTTTTTTGGTGAAAGTATTGCATTAGTCTATACAATTTTGTTGTGGGGTTAAGTGCTCATCTTTTTTCCTGATTTAATATTATCCAATGTGGCTAAATTTGAGAGCCTTTTAGTTTTTCTGTGTAGCCTGACTGTGGTGTTGGCTAAATTCTTTTATTATAATTTTCGGCCAATGTGGTTAAATTTGAGACCTTTTAGTTTTTCTTGGTGCATGGGCAGAGTGTTTGGTTGTGCAATGGCCTGGAAGTGGAAAGAACACTATGTTATAATATTCTCCAACTTGGTTAAATTTGATATGTTTTTCTTCTAGCTTTCCGGGTAGCCTGTGCATGGTGTCATTTTGTCGTGGGAGGGGAGAGGGAGCTCAATGGCAGGGAAGAGCAAAGAATGCTATGTTATAATTTTGAAGAGTTCTGCATGTGTTGTTGGTTAAAATTGCTGTATTGCAATTAAAGTGCTAGAAAGTCATTAGTACTGATGAAATGTCATTGTGATCCAAAGGAAAGTCTGGATCATTAGTTTTAGTTCTGTTTTATCCTTCGGTTCACATGTTCTTGCAAAAATGTTTTCATGCTCTATTGGAGTAGCTGAATGGAAAAATAAGGTTTTGTCAGACTTCCTATTAAAGAACTAATTCGTGTACAGACATATTGGGATGTGAAATTCTTTCGTACATTAACAAAAAGAGAAAGCAATGACTGTTCCATAAGTTAGTTTTATACTTTAGGTTTTCATTAGCTGTTCGCTCTGCACATTGGAAAATAGATTATTCATGACTGAAATTATATTTTATGTCTTGTTTTCGGTGTACTTTTATTAAAGTGGAAATTATTGTCCTCTTAATCATGGCGATTTTGTTCTATCCTTGTGCTCTTTTCAGGATAGGAGAACACAGCCAATCATGGTAAATGCTTCTGCAGTTGCATCAAACCAGGCAAACAATGCTAGAGGCTTTAGAAACTTGAGTAGAAGTCAGCTTGGAGGCGTTATATTTGGTTGCAAGAATAACACGATGAGAGAGTGTCTCTCGAAACAACTATTTGGTCAGTTATTTGGCCATAGTATCTTTCCTTCCAAAAAAAGAAAAAGAGAAAAAAGAAGAAGAAATAAATCAGAATTATTGTGTCGAGATATGAGAGTGTTTTTTATGTTTCATTTTCTTATTTCTTCTTTTTACCATTATTCAAGTATGTTAATGTTTAAAAACTTTTGATAGGTTTGCCTGTTCAACATTTTTCATATGTGAAGAATATAGATCCAGGCTTGCCATTATTTTTGTTCAACTTCAGTGATAGAAAGCTTTACGGTATCTATGAGGCTGCAGGCTCTGGTCAAATGTATATCGATCAATATGCTTGGACGTCAGATGGTTCTTTCAAAACTCAATTTCCTGCGCAGGTTTGATATCGTCTTTCTTGTGGGGATTCTTTCCTTTGGTCAATGTCTCTGGTTTAGTCCCCAAAAAACAAAAACTCAAACTTTGCGGTTTCATTATGAAGGTTCAAATACGTGTACGGCTGCAATGTCAACCGCTGCTAGAAAGTCAGTTTAAGCCATTAATTATGGATAACTATTTTAGTCAGAACCATTTCTGGTATGAATTAGATCATGTTCAAGCTGGTAAATTGATTCCCAAGCTCTCCTCTCTTGCATATACTCCAAGTAGTAGCCCATCACAAAACTCAGCAAAACAGAGAAGTATAATTCTAGGTTTACCTGCCAATGACAAAAGAGAGGAAAATGAGTATTTTAAGTCACAGGACTTGGAAGATATTTTTGCCAACACATCTGGTTTGAAGGGGAAATTGGGGGCTAGAGACACTTCTCTACATTCAAATGGTATCCAGCAGCCAGATGATCAGGCAGAATTGGATGAGAAGGATCTTATATACATAAAACTTAAAGAATTGGCCCTTCAGCGGGAACTCTCAGGTGGCATTACAAATGGGCCTTCAGAGGAAACCACCAATGCTTTCGTTCCTCCGTCTATAAATGATGCAATCATTGGGCAAGAAACTTTGCAGGAAGAGCAGAATGTAGACTGCTCCTATGACTCAACTGGTTATCCATCTGTTATAGCTCAGGTTGTTCATCTGCCGATTTTTGTCCCCCACAGCAGCATCTTACCGCTTTACATGACTTGAGCTATTTTGTTCTTTTGTAGCTTCTTCAAGGAATAGAAGAACTGAAAGCTTTTAAGGAAGAGCACATTCATAAGGTGGATAATTTGGAGCGGAAGCTGGTAAACCTTATCTCTTTGCATTCTCGGTGTTATGGTGACATCTCTATTCTGTGCTAAAATTACTAGCCTTACTAATTTCTCTTTGCGAGTTACTAATAATGCTAGAACTTGCTCTATGTTGGATGTCTTTTGGTACTACGAGGAACCAAAAGATATATGTTTTTCCTCTTTCCCTTTGTTTTCTAGGAGGTGGGTGGTGAGAGGGCATGAGAAAATATACTGAAACCTTACTGTTCTTACAATAACGATAATCCATAAACAATGTAAAAGATGATACTAACTGATTGAGACTGTTAATGCTCATATTCGGTTCAGTGAGTTGTCATGCAAATGATTTAATACTCTCTATAAGAAACTAAAGGTTTGTTTCCTTGCTTAAAATAAGGTGAAACGACAGGAATATGCAATATCCTAGGATAGTCTTCAAGGTTCAGAGACTAAATGGAGCCAAATGCTTTTTTTTTTGTGTGATGAAATAATGGGGCTAAATGGAGCGAAATATTTGGTTGACCATTATTTTTAAATTTGGATTGCTCCTAAAAAACTTTAGAAAAGAAGAACGAGTGAAACAGGGATGGATGTTTACTTTAGTTTATTAAGATGCTCTAAGTGGAATTCCAAGTATTTGGTTGATAACGGGTGAAGAACAGGAAATTTCTTAGATACATTATATCTTAGTGTTTTGATGTCATACACAGAGTTTGAATCGGCTGTACACTGGTTTTTTTACTGCAAAGAACAAATGGAGGGATAAAACACAACATGAGTAGTGTGGTTATAAACACATAGTTTGATATGTTTTGAAGTCCTAAATTAGTTTTTAAAATCATTGAACACAAAATACTTGAAATTGAGATTATCCACTGGGCTAACAAAATATTTGAAATAGGCTTGGGTTCGTGAAGGGGTATTACTTTTCTTCCCCAAGCACTCGTTATTGTTCTGGGATGGGAATATTAATTTAGTCTTTGTCCTACATGTTAGAAGAAAATCTTTTAGCTGAGAGCCTCCATATTAAAGAACTCTTATTGGTTTTTGTGAGACCAGATCTATAAATTCAACAGATTAGAACTGGTTATAATGATTGTTAGTATATCAAGAATATGAACCAATAGGAACGACATTGGGTTCGTAGTGTGTATGGCTGTAGCCAAAATGAAACAGAGGTGTAACTGAACGTGGCATTAAATGTTATATTCTTTGAGAATGACAGCAAGCAAATTCGGATTTCCAGAACTCCCAAAGTCTGTTTCTAGGATTTTAACTTCGTCCAATTTCATACCGTTTGGGTAAACATGCAGTTGTATATATAAAGGTAAGAAGTTAATACCTAGTAACTCTAGGTGGTTTGGAGTTTCAGGCTTACGCAGAACAAGAGATTACTCAGTTAAAATATAAATGTATGATGCTGGAATCCTCAAATACTGTTTGTGCACGTGCTGATGAAATAATGATTGACTGCAATGATGATGTACACCTGAAGCATGAGTCCATTTTCCTTACTGGTGGATATGATGGTGTATCATGGTTATCAGCTTTGGACTCGTATATGCCTTCACTTGATGTGTTAAAGTCACTTAAACCAATGAATTCAGTTCGTGCATATGCGTCAGTTGCAAAGCTGAGTGGAGAACTTTATGTATTTGGTGGTGGAACTGGAAGCTTGTGGTACGACACAGGTACAGTTTTGTACTTACTTCTCTGCCCACCCGTTATCCCCATATCTCTCTCAAGTTGCTGACAATGCTGAACTCTTTTCTTTTGAAGTTGAATCATATAACCCAGTTGATAATAAGTGGACTCAGTGCCCTTCTCTGAAACAGAAAAAGGGTAGCTTAGCTGGTGCTGCTTTGAAGGACAAAATATTTGTGCTTGGTGGTGGAAATGGGATTGAATGCTTTTCAGAGGTTGAAATGTATGATCCTGAAGTAGGACGATGGATGAATACACAATCCATGTTGCAGAAGGTTAACTCTTGTGATCCTGTTGTATTTTTTTTTATGTTCTGTTATCGTTTCCTTGGTAATAATAGTGTAAAGAGACAAAAAGCATCTGTAAAGCTAAAAGTTTGGGTTTTGTTGGGCCGGGCAAAAATAATTTGCAATGTGACAGATCATTTCAGTCAAAAATCTAAGTTTTGACCAGAATGCTGATTTGTATCACACTTTGAAAGTTATTCTCATCATTTTAGTTTTTATAGCAAATCTATATGAGTTAATCTTGTCCTTAATCTCCAAATCTTTTTGTCTCTTTGTTTAATCCTCTTGGCCTTATATTGAAGTAGTTTTAAGGATTTAAGAAAGTGTTGATAAGTAAGGTGGTAGAGGGTAAGAATTGGTTAAAATGTCGTATTTTGTTTTGTTTGTGTTATCCACAATAGCTAAGTCCATTGTGGGAAATATTTGCTAGCAAAGCTTGGAATTCCAGGACCTCCATCTGTCTTTAATTGGATTAGTTAGTGTCTGGAAGCATCTCATTTGTTTCAAGTCTTATGTTTTCTCCTTTGATGTGAATTTGTTTCCATGCATTGTATATTTGCAGAGATTTGCTCTTGCTGCAGCAGAAATCAATGGTGCATTATATGCTGTTGGTGGATATGATGGAAGCAATTACCTGGCGTAAGTTAGCACAATTAACGTTCTTTTTCTGATAATTCCCATGTCAGCCTCATTTTCTCAAACCATGAAGTATTGTTTTCCATGGTCTTCCCCAAGAAGTAGAGATTCTTGTACTTTTCCTACATCTACCTTCTTTTTTTATGCTACCTCTATGTATTTCTCGAGAAGTCTGCGAAACTGTTTTTGCTACATTAAGTATAGATTATCTGCATATGTAAAGCTGTTTGTAGTTCAACTTTTATGTTTTATTCTCCTGTGGCTTCTTTCTTACTAGCTATTACTTCAGGACTGCTGAAAGATTTGATCCCAGAGAACATTCCAGGACAAAAATTGCAAGTATGAACACAAAGAGAGGATGCCATGCGTTGGTTGCCTTGAGTGGAAAGTTGTACGTTCTTCTCCTTTTTTCTGTATTTTAGTGATGTTCACTGCCCTCAAGGGTAGATGTATATTGTATAAATCGTCATCTTTTTCCGGGGGGTGTTTTTTATCATGGTTTTCGCCATCTTCTACTAGGGTTAGTAAATACTCGTTATTTTTGTTTGACTTTGCGAGTGTTTTCATTTCGTTTAGCTTTACAATTGCCATGTAGATATGCAGTCGGTGGCTATGATGGATCTACAATGGTGCCAAGCATTGAGATATATGACCCCCGTCTGGAGACATGGATGATTGGAGAGCCAATGAACCATTCAAGGGGGTACTCAGCTGCTGCTGTTCTAAAGGAATCCATCTATGTAATTGGAGGGGTTCAATCCAATGAGGAGATAGTAGATACGGTATGTACCATCATCTCATGCTTAGTTTCTTGTATGTTCACACACACACATATATACATATATATTCTCCTGTTAGCTAACGCTCAAGTGTTGTGGATGCAGATTGAATGTTATAAGGAGGGTAAAGGTTGGCAAACACCTAACTTGAGGGCTATCGGGAAAAGGTGTTTTTCCTCGGCCATAGTTTTAGACGAATGCTGAACTCTGCTTCCGATATAAAGCTGATATGGAGCGGTAATTTCTTCTTAGAAACTTAGGCGTCCTTTGTCCAACAATTTTTATATCCATCATTTTGAATTTGTGGATAAGATCAGTATATGTAATTCTGCAGTTGTGTATAAGGTTAATACTTTTAGTTGAGGCTTGAAGGAATTTTCTGAACTTTTGAAAGTAGTAAAGTGGTTACTCTTGGAAAGAAAACAGAAAGTATTACATCTTGTAGAATCGAGTTCAGTTTAGATAGTATTGCTTATTATCTTTTATGTAGCTCTTTCTTCAGCAAAACTTCTTCAAAATAGGAGTAGTTGCTTTTATCTGAAATATCTGAAAGAAACGTGAACTATATCATGGATAGATATACTGCTATACCATGCTTCTTAAAACACAAGGAGAATGATCAATACAAGTGGGTTTGAGAAAATTAGAGTTTTGACTGTTTGCGAGGCATGGTTGTATCGTAAACCTTGAGAAAGAATCGGGTTCTGGGAATGGAAAACCTGTTGTGCAAAATGGTGCCAAGGGTAGCAATAAGGTTTCTCTTGACATCAGAGTCAATGCCACCCATGGATACAATCTCAGCAAATGCAGCTGGTTCCTTGTTCCCTCCAAATGATATGTCCAATGATCCTTTCAGTACGACCATCACATACTGCAAAAAGGCAAAAAGTAATTTCCCTCTTTATTCTACTATTCTATAAGTGTGAGTTAGCTGGCTCCTCTCCGTCAACATGCTTGCTTGCATAAGGATAGTTTTGTAATTTTATCATTTTTTTTCTTCTTTAACTTTGTTGCACTTGACTGCATTATATGTGTACTTCTGCATGCTATATCTTATTTGCATTGCGGGCCCCAAAAATTCTATCTTTTCCACATGTAACTTTGAAGACACGTACTACAAAAGCTGGGCCCATTTGACTCCATATTTCACACGTACTATTCATATGTCACCTCCAACTTCTCTCTCTCTCTTTTTTTTTTTTTTTTTTTTGGCTACTCGTGCTCTCACTAGACTTTTAATTCATGCAAAACATTGTGAATTTATATGTTTAAATCAATTTTTATTTCTGTTTAAATTTTTATATCTTTTAATGAAAGATCTTAAGATTATTAGAAGAACTTTTTAGTGACTATAAATAAATTGTTGTTATAAATATATTATATTATGGATATTCATTTAGACTCCGTTGTAAATAAACTTCCTGAAGAAGCTTATCCATATGTGACTCCATCGTAAATATGTTTATCTATTTAAGTACTCTATTGGAAATAAGCTTCCTGAAGAAGCTTATCACTTCGATACCCGGTGGTAGAAGATTATCCATATCGGGTATAATAAGCTTATCCTTTCAGTACTCCGTTATGGATAAATATTGCTCTCAGTAGAAGATTATTCATATCTGGTATAGTAGAAGCTTACACAACGGCTTCCTTTCTTCTATAAATAGAAGAGATTTCAGTTCATTATGTATATCAGTTTGAATTCGAATAATATATCAGTTTTTCTCTATACTTGTTTTTACTTTATAGTCTTTATTTTATAACAATTGTATCATACTTGAAATATTTACAATATCCTTAAAATATATCTAAAGCAAAAAAGAAATATATTGAAATACACAGGGGGAAATAAACTTAAATCAATACATTAGAAATGTGCTTCAACAAATGATTAAACTAGGAGGAAACAACAGTGTCACGTCTTTCAGATCAAGATGTCGATCTACCCACCAAATTTAACAATGAAGTGCCACTCTTATCAAGAGCTTTCACCAATTTAGTTGCTTTTAAATGGAGTAACAAAACATTTTATGTAAATTATCTTATTAATGATTTTAAGTAATTTCAAAATATCTATTGATTGTTTGAAGATAAACTCAAACATAAGAGTATTTTTTTAATATTGGAACTAAAATTGCACTCCAACATTTAGAACCAAAAATATACGTATAGATACGGATTCTTCATATATTCAAATTTGATTTACTAAAAAGAAGAAGAGCATAGTCGATTTTTAAAAATAGTTCCTAAAGGGATAATTCTATTATCATATATAAAATCAACACGGCGAATTTAAATGGAGAAGGGAGTGACATTTAAGAATAATGTTAACAACAACACTAAGGAATCATTTGGACATAGATTTCCGAATATTTTTTGAAAAAGCTGATTTGGCTGAAGTTTGATTTGAAATCAAAATGTGTTTGGACATTAATTTTGGGGCAAATTTCGATATGTTAAAAGGTTATTTTTTTTATGAAAAAGTCCAAAATTGTCATGATTAGCCTAAAAGGAGGTCTTAAGCTATATTTAGAATTTGAAGTTTTGATTTTCAAAATCTCCTAAAACTAAATTAAATCTATAAACAAACACATTCTTGAAAAAAAATTGAAAAGAAAAACTTTCAAAATTTATGGCTAAATGCCAACTAAATAGTTGTTGGGCCCGAGCATAGCCCGGGACATACCGTTAAGTTATGTACACTGGTACTATAAAGGTTTTTCATACTACCGGTGAATAATATGTTATTGCAGGTAATTTGTCTTATCTTTTAAGTTAGTAGTCTCTCGTTTTATAAATAATTATTTGTAGTTATCTTTTATGTGGCATGACAGTATAAAAATTCTTCATTAGCTAATAAATGAAGCTATTCAAGAAGACTATTTAAAAATGAAGTTTAGAACATCCATATTTGAGACAAACCCTGCACATTAGAGGGTGCAATTATAAAAATATAAGTAAGAGAACTTCTTGAAGAAAACCTAATAATAGAAAACAAAAAGCAAATGCTTATAACTGTTATGCTATTAGGAATATTTGATTGTCTAGATAAACTTCCGATAGTGATATCTGGATAAGGAGAATAATTCACTTTTCCCAATCCTCTTCCTACATTGTACAATTAAATTAGCTAACGTGTACCTTTTTCATTATTAGTTTATTGATTAAGATATGTATCTCTATAACTACTTTAGTTGTCTACCATTTAGCCTTAAATTCAATAGTTTGAGCATCTCTCTTTCAACTCCGGTCTATGATGCGATATCTTATCAAAATAGAGTAAGGTGTATTTCTAATTATCTATTTATATAATAAAATAGCACGGTCTAACCAGTTTTCGGACTAGTCATTTAAAATAGCCAGCGTTTGCCAAGTCATTGAAAAATAGCTACTATTTTGTTGCAACAGAGACCGGTCCAGCATAATATACTAGAGTTTGGTGTATCTGTGCATGAACTTCCAGCATATTATATTAGACCGGTATACTTTACTGGCTGCAGTATAATATACTGGAGTTCCAGTATACTTTGCTGGAACTTCCGTATATTATACTGGAGTTCCAGCAAAGTATACTGGAACTCCAAACTCCAGTATAATATGCTGGAGTTCCAGCATAATTTGTTGTAACTCCAGTATAATATACTGGAATATTTTCCGGATTTTGAACAATATTTTCGTTCAGATTTTTCTTTACATGAAAAGTGGCTAAATTTCGATGACTTTTGAAACTGTGGCTATTTTTGAATGACCACTTGTAAATCTGGCTATTTTTGAATTTTTCCCATTTATATATGGCACTCCTTCCGTTTTATGTGAACCTAGTTATTTGATGGGCAAAGAGTTTTAAAAAAGAGCAAATTATGCTATATACCTATTCTACCCAAAATAATTACCCGCCTTTATCTATTCTAGAAAAAATTACAATATATACCTATGCAACCCAAAGAAATTCCCCGTTAATCCTTCTTCCCGTTTTGTTCTTGTTAAAGCTAATTTTTCTCCTCCTTTTTGCTTTCTTTCTCTTATCATTTTCTCTCCTCTTTCTCTTTCTTTCCTTTTGTCAATATTCCTATAATTTTTCATTAGATATATGATCTATCTACCTCTCTCTCCTATCTTTATCATTTGTCCCAGCAAAAAAAAAAAGCTAAAAAAGAAAGATCTATCAAAAAAGGATAAAAATTTCTAAGATTTCAGTTTGCTACAAATTTGTGAGGTTATGTACGTAATAACAAATTTTAATTGCCGACACTCTTTGTGACAAGTTTTGGTGTTAATAATGATTTTTTGAAGATTTAATTGTGACAAACATTAATCTGCCGTTGGAGGACCTTGAAGCTTGAAACTCATAAATTGGGTTTGTTGAGTTTGTGGTTATTTTGATCCGATCCTAATTGGGTATGTTCGAAATGTTAGTTGGAGGAAGTGGCTATATTTTGAGTCAATTTGTTGGAGATTTTAGACTAGATTTTTAAATTTTGGGTTGAAATTGAGTTGAACTAGCCAACAAGACAGATTTATATTGTATACCAAAATGGTATATTATATACTCTATTGGTATACAATAATTAATTCAAGAGTATATAATTAACTACAATAGTATACTACTAATTTTTTTGAAGGAATGAACCAATCCTCTATATACCAAAATAACATATTATATACCATTTTGGTTAATTCAATAATGTATAATTTATTGCGTTGAACTGACGAAGAAGAATTTGTATTGTATACTAAAATGATAGACCATATACCATTTTGGTATACAGTTCATTCCAATGATATACTATTATAGTATACTATATAATGTAATGGTATCCCATATTCTAGAGCAATCATATACTCTGTTGGTATATATGTATACCATATTCTAGTCATATGGTACTAGAAGTCTTTTTTGCTACTTATATTTTTATTGTATTTTTCAATATTTTATTATTATTTCTATCCTAACTAGTATATATGGAGATTTGGTGGCCGTGGATTATCTTTTCTTGCTCCATAACCGGTAATGTTATTACTAATAGTAGAGTGTGAACTGATATTTGTAGGGAAGGAGATCAAGGATTGCATGGCAATCACGTAGAATTAGAAAAGGAACAAGAAATAAAGAAAATAAATAAAAATATAAAATAAAGGAGTCAAATTTGAGTGTGAAATAAGTTACGGTAAAAATAACAATAATACAATCTGGGAAAAAATAAATGAATAAAAGAGAAAAAAGAAAAAAAAATAAGAAGAAAACGAGAAAAAAGAAAAGGAGAAAAAAAAAGAAAAAAGGAAAAAAGAAAAGAAGCATAGAAATAAAAAAGAATTGGAGAAAAAAGAGAAAATTCTCACAAAACTACTATGGGTAGGAAATGTAATTAGTTTGATGGGTAGGAAAACAAATGGGTAGATAAAGGTAAATAATTTTTTTTGTGGGTAACTATGTCATTCCCTCTTTTAAAAATAACTTTTAAAACTTGTGATCCTAAACACGTTATAATATTTGTGACTATAATTATTTTAAAACTTATGGTGTTAAACATGACATAGTATTTGTATGACTATAAGTTAAATTATTTTTAAATTTAAAAACAAATTATTCTTTTTTGAATAGACAAAATAAATAAATAAATAAATAAATAAATAAATAAATATAAATTGAAACCGAGAGAGTATTAGTGTAAAAACAATACTAGATAATAAGCGTGGCAATCCCAAGATCAACTAGAGTGGGATGTAATAAATTATATTACAACTACTACCACTATATATGTTATTTACGTTTTAATTCCAATAAGGTTTGGTGGGCTATATGAATCTTTACCGTCTATATCGCTTTACTTAAGCTCATCTTAGTTTAATATTATAAAAAGGGTGGTACCTAAAAGAACAAAGAGAAGACTGACGAGAGAAAAACTAGACAGCATACGAGAAGAAGCCATAGTTAATACACTGTGTATAACTCGAGTGTATACATATAGGGAGAGATGCGTTACGTTTTCGGGTTTGCCGAAGATGGAAGCAACAGCTGTGGTAGCTTCAGAGAAGAAAGCATCCATGTTGTCAACTCCATCCAGATTCACATTTGTAGAAACATAAAAGCATGGCATGATTAATTCTCCTCTCTTTTGAAGAAGACAATAGTGCTCTTCCTTAAAGTATATTACAACTTTCTTTAATTTTATTTTGTTTTTATAATTGAGTGAAGCTTACTAGTAATTTATAGGAGGAAAGTTAATTAGTTACGAATGGATTGCAACTAGCTTGCTGCATGTTTTTCTTGACATGCATCAAAGCAAAGAATGGGGGTTGGTCTTTCTTTAATTTCTTTTAATAACAAAAGATGCATGCAAGTGGAAATTAAGAGGACAGGGCACATGGTGGATGGTGGATATGTTATCACTGATTTCGTTCTAGAGACTATGACCGCATTTTGAGTACAAGTGGAGAAGAGAATACATATTTACATTGATGTGAAATTAGCTAGTCATCATTTTGTTATACAAGTGTTAGAGTAAATCACAGAAGTAAACAAGAGAAAATACATATATTCGAAGCTGCTATTTTTCATTCAGAATTTCAAACCCATATATAGGTACATAATAGAACATACCACTAAAGTAGGACTCATATATATTAGTCCATGATATACATAAATCAATTAACTCCTAATTCAACTAATTCCTAAAAATCAGAACAAACTTAGACTGACTCAAACTAAGAAATCTGTTAACTTCATCAAACTTCATTGCAGAGTGGAAAAGGAAAAGAGAAAAACCCTAGAGTTTCTGAAGAGTCTATGAAGAAAGAGAAAGAGAAATTCATTTCTTATTGTCTAGAATGTTCTGCCGTGTTATTACAAAATATCTCAATATATGTAAAAACACAAAATGAAAGAATGCTGAAACTTAAGAATAAAACTATTTCCAAAGTATGGGCTTCTGTTAAGTGTTGGCAGTGTGGGCTTATGTTGGGCCGTTACATTGGGCCTGGTTAACAAAATCATAACTCATAAAGACAATCAAACTTCAGTTTCTTGAGCTCTTCCATAGTGCCAATGCCCATCAACTTTCTAAGATTTTGGAAAGGCAGAAATCTGAGAGGTCTGGTGAAAATATTCGCCAGTTGGTTTTCACTTCAACAAGGTTGTAATTTTATTGTCCCTTTATTGTTGAAATCGCGCTGAAAGTAATACTTCACGTTAATGTGCTTGCTTCTTTCATGTTGCAGATGATTCTATGATACCTTAATTTGCGCGGACTCTTCGATTTCGGTGTCGTCCCCATCCTGATACGAGACGGGAACGGGAGCGGAAGCGGAATACGTCCCGAATACGGTCAACTGACTTCGGACACTTTCACCGGAGTCCATCGACAAATTTGGGAGAAAAATTGAGATTTTGATTTCTCAAAATAAAAAATAAAACAGATTTAGGAGAATGAAAGAATAATGTCCATCTTGGAGAATGAAAGATTGAATTCTACAATATTCATGTATGTTTTTCACAGAATATCTCTCAAAATTTACAATATTTTTATAGATCTATTTTTTATTAGCCGAATCCCCGCATCCGTATGCATATCCAGATCCACACCCTCAAATCTTAAAATTTAGATTTTGCTGAATCCAATACTCGGATCCGTCCCCGTATTGGATACCCGCACCCGAGTCCGAGCAACTTAGATGATAACTTGATGGCAGAATTGTTGTCACAAAAGATTGTAGTGGCTCTTCCTTGCTCGAACTGTAGCTCTTCAAGCATTATCCTAAGCCAAGTAACTCGACAAGCACTAGCTATAGCGGCAATAAAGTTAGCTTCTATACCTGATAATGTAACAATACTCTACTTCTTGGAAGGCCACGACAATACTCTTGTGGCTAGCATAGACATAACCTGAAGTACTCTTTCTATCATCTTGATCTCTGGTATAATCACTATCAGTAAAGCCAGTCAAATATGAAATTACTCCCTTATTGTAAAAAAATCTAAAATCCTTGGTTCCTTGTATAACGGAGAATTCTCTTTGCAACTAGCAGATGCATCTCAGATGGGTTCTCCATTATAAGATCACTGCATAAATGTCTGGTCTTGTGGTAGTTTGATATATTAAACTACCCATAATTTGCTTGTAAATACTATCCACCCTTCTTTTAATTCCAGCTTTGCTTAGTTTCAAGCCAAACTCAACGGGAGTTTTGGTGGCATTGCAGTTTCAAAATTTTCGCACATACTTATTTTGAGAAACAAATATTCCATCATAAGAAATGCACCACTTCTAAACTAAGAAAGTAATGCATCAGTTCATTGCGGCGCGCACAACCCAATCCAAATAATAAATGACATCACGGCTCTCAAGCTCACATCAAAATCTCAGTAACCGAAACAAATCAATAATCATCTCTCCCAGAGCCCACATTAACCAGAAACCCGTCAGTTTCTCATAATCCGCATGTACACCATTCAAGAGAAAAACATGAGAGGGTGACCCTAGGGGGATGGATCCATATCTACACGCTACATGGATGCACGTGCTGCACGGACAACTCACGTGCTAGTAATATCAACCGCACGGACAACTCACGTGCTGCACGGATAACTCACGTGCTGCACGAATAACTCACGTGTTGTATGAACAACTCATGTGTTGCATGTACAACTCACATGACAATAATATCAATATTTAGATTCGCACGGGCAACTCATGTGTTGCGCAAATAACTCAACAACAATAAAAAATCCAGTATATTTCCATAAGCGGGGTCTGGGGAGGGTAGTGTGTATGCAGACCTTACCCCTACCTAGCGAAGGTAGAGAGGCTGTTTCCAATAGACCCTCGGCTTAGAAAAAGTGAGAAGAAGAATAAGGGGAAGAAGAGGAAGAAGACAAGGGGGAAGAAGAGGAAGAAGACGAGGAAGGAAGAAGAAAAAGAAAGAGAAAAGGGAAAGGGGGGGGGGTTAGTAGTACTAAACACTAACAACAAGCAAACTGAATCACATGATGAAGTAACGATCTACTTAAGAACATGCAGGAACCTGAATGCTACTAAAGTAACTGGTAAGAAAAGGAGAAACTTACAATTACCTACTAACCTTCTACCCTAATCTTCGACCTTCATAGCTTCCTATCAAGGGTCATGTCATCACTAAGTTGAAACCATGACATATCATATCTAATCACCTCTCCCCAATACTTCCTTGGCCTACCTTGACCTCTTCTCAAACCCGTCATAGTCAGCCTTTCACATCTCCTGATAGGAGCATCAATGCTTCTCCTCTTTACGTGCTCGAACCATCTCAACCTCGACTCCCGCAGCTTGTCCTCCACGGAGGCCACTCTCACTTTGTCCCGAATAGATTCATTCCTAATCTTATCTCTCCTGGTATACCCACTCATCCATCTCAACATCCTCATTTCTGTTACTTTCATCTTCTGCACATGTGAGTTCTTAATTGGCCAACACTCCACCCCATATAGCATAGTTGGTCGGACCACCACTTTGTAAAATTTACCTTTAAGTCTTGGCGGCACATTCCTATCACATAAGACACTAGACACAAGCCTCTTTTTTCATCCATCCTATACCAATACAATGTGCGACATCCTCGTCAATCTCCCGTTGCCCTAGATAATAGACCCTAGATACTTGAAACTACTTTTCTTGGGGATAACTTGAGTATCAAGCTTCACATCCACGTGTGACTCATGAGCCCCATCACTGAATTTTCACTCTAAATATTCTGTTTTAGTCCTGCTCAACTTGAAACCTTTAGAATCCAAGGTTTGCCTCCAAACCTCCAACCTTGCATTGACCCTACTTTGCATCTCGTCGATCAACACTATATATCGGCAAATAGCATGCACCATGGCATTTCCCCATGTATGTGCCGCGTCAGCACGTCCATCGTCAAGGCAAATAAAAACAGGCTTAGAGTCGATCCCTAGTGCAACCCCATCACAACTGGAAGATGTGTCGAGTCCCCTCCTACCGTCTTCACCCGAGTCTTAGCACCATCGTACATATCCTTAATCACCCTCGTGTACGCCACTGGAACACAGCTAACCTCCAGACACCTCTATAAAACTTCCCTCAGCACTTTATCGTACGCCTTTTCAAGGTCGATAAACACCATATGCAAGTCTTTTTTTCTTTCCCTATACTGCTCCACTAATCTCCTCATCAGATGAATATCTTCCGTAGTCGAGCGCCCCGACATGAATCCGAACTGGTTCTCGAAAATAGGCATGCTCCTCCTTGTCCTGACTTTCATCACCTTCTCCCAAATCTTCATAGTGTGGCTCAACAGCTTTATACCCCTATAATTATTGCAATTTTGGATATCACTCTTGTTCTTGTACAAAGGAACCATTAAATGACATTAAATAACCTAGTGAGCTACTCCAAGCCTACTCGACCCGCCTTCTTCCAAAACTCCATTGGGATTTCGTTTGGCCCTGTCGATGTGCCCTACTCATCTTGCATATATATCCTTCCACCTCCTTCACATTAATATGCCTACAATACCCAAAATCCTGCTAATGCTCGGAGTGCTCCAACTCACCCAGCACAATACTTCTATCCCCTTCCTTGTTCAATAGTCTATGGAAGTACGTCTGCCATATGTGTCTAATACGTGCCTCGTCCATCAATACTTTGACGTCCTTGTCTTTAATACACTTCACCTGGTCCACGTTACGAGCCTTCCTCTCCCTCACCTTGGCAAACCGATACAACTTCTTGTCTCCGCCTTTGCTCTAGAGTTCCTCGTATATACGCCCAAACGTTGTGGTCTTAACCGCTGTGACCACTAATTTCGCCTCCTTTCTTGCCTTCTTATAACACTCCTGATACATTGTTTTTCCTCCTTGTATGTACTCTCTACTAGGTTCAGATAATCCGCTTTCTTTTCTTCCACTTTACCTTAGACCTCTCCATTCAACCACTAGTCCTATTTGTCGCCCCCAAGATAGCCCTTCGTAATCCCTAAGACCTCTATTGCAGCTTCCCTAATGCAATTTGCAGTCGCAACCCATATACTAGTTGCATCTCCCTACTCTCCCTGGCCATCACAGCCAACAACCTCTCTCCCAACTCCTGAGATTTTTCCTTAGTCAAATTACCCCACTTGATCTTAGTTTGCCTGTACATCACCCTCTTTCTCCTGCTCCTCTTGATCTCTAGGTCCATTACTAGGAGTCTATGCTGGGTCGTGATATTCTCATTCGAGATGACCTTGCAATCAGTGCTTAAACGTTTATCACATATTTTGTAGAGGAGGTAATCAATCTAGGTCTTGGCTACTGAACTCCGAAAGGTGACCAGTTGTTCCTCCCTCTTCGAAAAATTCGAGTTAGCTATCACCAAATCAAAAGCTCTAGCAAAATCCAATAGTGCAGAGCCCCTCGTTCCGATCCCCAAAACCTAAACCACCATGCACATCATCATAACCCCTAGTGTCAACCCCAATATGACCATTAAAATCCCTGCCAATGAATAGTTTCTCGGTGTGTGGGATACTGCGCACCACTTCATAAATCCTCCCATAATTGTCTCTTAACCTCTTGGTCCAAGCCTACCTGAGGAGTGTATGCGCTAATGACGTTTACAATAAACCCTCCAAATACTAGCTTAATACTCACCAATCTATCATTTACCCTCCTAACCTCAACCACGAGCTCCCTATCAACTAAAATACCCACCCCATTCTTGTCCCCAATGCCTCCTGAGTACCAAAGTTTAAACCCGTCCACATCTCGAGCCCTCGTACCTACCCATCTAGTCTCCTAGACGCGTGCTATGTTGATCTTCCCCTTCTGAAGAATCTTACCTAACTCTACAGAATTCCCCGTAAACATCCCTATTTCCAGGACAACTCTCAGCCTAGAAGCTCCCTTATCCCCCTTCCCGTCCTTACTCCCTACCCCTACCACCCTGAGGACATAACCTTACTCTCCCATCATTCACCACATCCACTATAGTCTAAGGGGTCTAAAATAATCACTAATATTCAAATACCAAATAGCGAAAACAAAAGCATATAAGCTACGAGTTCAAAAGCTTAAGAACCAAAGCTTTTACAAGCAAGCAAATAAGAATTCTACTAAAGCTAAGGCACCAAACAATATTACAGACAAACAAATCGGCACTATACTAAAACTAACTAATTCAATTATGTAACTCACAAGAAAGGAAAACAAAGGGAAGACAAGATATTCGGAGGTACCAACTTGGGGTGGTATAACCTGGATTGCTGATTTTGATGTCAAAGTGTTGTTATAACACCTGCCTGTGTCAATTTCTGATCTTCCATACACTGACACACGCCTCCGCTGCTGTTGGTTGTCGTCGTCGATTTGGTACCTACACACACCACTGAGCCCTCTACAAGAGGGAAAAGAGGTGATCTGGGGAGCAGTGGCGATGCTCCTCGGCCCGGATCAGGGTCGCCGCAAACTTCTTGAAAGAATGGGAAAGAAGAAAATGGAGGAAGAGAGGCGGAGCGAACTGGGGATGGTCAGAAAAATGAAAAGAAAAGGGAAGGATAAAATGGAGAAAGAGCGAGGAAGAGGAAGAAAACATGGGCGATTATTTTTTTTTGGGGGGGGGGGCCCAGAAGGGCCAGTGAGGGGTGAAGAAAAAAGGGAGGAGAAGGGTGGAAGGGAAAGAAGAAATAAAGAGAGGAAATGAGAGAGAAAAGATAAAGTGGAAGGCACTTACCTGTGATTCTAGTGACCGCCGGTGGTGGCACAATGAAGGTGAGAAAGAAGAAGACAGTTAATGGGGGAGTGAAGAGAGAGAGAGAGAGAGAGAGAGAGAGAGAGAGAGAGAGAGAGAGAGAGAGAGAAAGAGAAGAGCCCGTCAAACACTCTTAGAAAATGAAATTTATTGAGAATTTAATTATCAAGTATGTCGATAATAGAACGATCAGTAATCTTTTTTATGAAGTCGCAGCCAAAACAACACAAGTAGGAAAAAAAAACTCACGTGCCAATAATATCAACCGCACAGACAACTCATATGCCAATAATCACAATCTACCTGGCATGGTCACAAGCTTAATATCACAATCCGAGCGCGCATGATCACAGGCTCAATAACACAATTTTCCCGACGTGGTCACAGGCTCAATAGCTCAGTTCGCCCGACGTGGTCACGAGCTACCAATCCAATTCATATCACACAGAAAGCAGATATGCAAGAATACACGTACATGATCAATGAGCATCAAATTTCATACCATGGACTGGTATAAGTGTCATGGTAAGTTGTAGGCATGTGCATAGTGTGCTATCATAGCTTAGATCAGGCAAATCCATCACGAAAGTAACAATTTATCAGGTTCAATCAGGGGATTAACCTCTATGTGACCTCAAACATAGCTCAAATAGCTCACAACATGGGTACAAATATAAGAACCATCACAACATAAAGCTTTATCAATCAACTCAAGGCATACCATAGAGTAAACACTACCCCGAGCATGAATAATACACCGGTGCACGCACATGAGTTCAACTCCACACGTGTGCGCCCTTCATAGCACGTAGCTATCATAAATAACTCAGGAAACTAGTGCCTCGAGAAAGCCGAATCAAAACACTAGAAACTCCATCCTGCGCGAATCGCCCTCCGAACTGCTTGAAACTAGTCAAAAGCAACTCAAAAATATCAAATAATGCCATAGGAATCAAACCCAGATAATAAAGGTCAAATCTTTAATCAAATACTCAAAGTCAACCGGGGCTCACACCTCAAAACCCGATAAAACTTACAAATTCTGATAACACATTTGAATACGAGTCTAACCATACTAATTTCACTCAAAACTGACTCTGAATCGATGTTCAAATCTCAAATATTCACTTTTAAAAAGTTTAGACAAAAACCTCCAATTTTTCTTTTAGATTCATCAAATTAAATGTCAAAATCAAAGACGGAATCATGTAAACTAATTAAATTCGAGCCAAAAATACTTACACCAATCCATGTGGTGAAAATCCCCTTCAAAATTACCCAAATCCGAGCTCTAACACACAACATGTGATAAAATACTCAACCATAGAATATTATGTTTTGCCCAACATTTTCGCATATACGAACCATCAATCGCTTTTGCGACACAATCTCCGCCCCTACGACACAATCTCAGCCCCTACGGATACAACTGAAACCACATCCTCTCGTACCTGTGGAGACATTTTCGCTTCTTCTACATTGCAAGGGCGACTATCTCCCGCTTCTGCGAAACTCCCAACAATCTGCCATCTTGCTTCTACAATCGTGACTCGCTCTTGCGGACGCGCAGATGCGCGCAACCTTCCGCTTCTACAGTCTTCACCTCGCTTTTGCGCCACTTGTCCGCATCTGGGGATAGCACACATGGGCCCATAGCTTCTCATGTGCGACCAAGCAGATCTCTACCAAAAACCAGCATTAACCAATATGTTCTAAAATGATCTGAAACTTACCCCGAGCTTCTCGGGACCCTGTCCGAATATACCAACAAGTCCCAAAATATAACGCGGGCCTACTCGAGGCCTCAAATCACACATAACATTATCAAAACTACGAATCACACCTCAAACCAAGCTTAAGGAACTTTAACTTCCAAAACTCGTGCCGAACCATATCAAATCAACTCGAAATGACCTCAGGTTTTGCACACAAGTTCAAAATGAAAAAATGAGCATATTCTAGCTTCCAAAAAAAATAATCCACACCTGATAACATCGAAGTCAACTCTTGGTCAAACCTATGAACTTTTCAAACCCTCAAATTGCCAACTTTCGCCAAGTAGAGCCAAAACCTTCTAGGAACATCCAAATGCAAATCCGGGCATATGCCCAAGTCCAAAATTGCCATCCAAACCTAACGAAACCATCAAAACTCTAATCCGAGATCAAATATAAAAAAGTCAAACTTAATCAATTCTTAAAATTTAAAGCTTCCAAATAAGAATCTTTCTTCCTAATCAATCCCGAACCACTTGAAAGTTAAAACCGATGATACATCAAAGTCATAATACACCATATGAAATTACTCAAGACCTCAAACCACCTAACGAAGTACTAATATTCAAAATGACCAATCGGATCGTTACAATGGTTCGCTCATCTCGACATAACATATTCCACTCACCTTTGAGCAAAGTTAGGGCTGGACCATCTGTCACGACTGTCACGACCCAAACCGAAGGGCCGCGACAGGCACCCGGTGCCTTACTTAACCGAGTACCAACGTAACATATCTTTCTTAACATGTTATCATGAGTAAATGAGCCAAAAACCCGTCATGAGATAACAAGAATAAAACATAAGGGAATACTCAACATATGAAGACCCAACATGATATACAAACTAATATATGTGACATACGGGCCTATAAGGCCGACATGACCATTAGTAAACTCGAAACATAGGCCGACAAGGCCATACAATTATCCATACACCTGACATATGTCTACAAGCCTCTAAGAGTACATAAAATCATAAAGGTCGGGACAGGGCCCCACCATACCAATAAATACATATCCAAAGCATACTGACCAAATAGGCAACTCCGGAGCAAGTGGAGTGCACCAACACCTTCACTGAGCTGATAGCCTACTAGGAGGACTGTCAACCTATCAATCGAGACCTGCGGGCATGAAATGCAGCGTCCCCAGGCAAAAGGGACGTCAGTACGAATAAAGTACCGAGTATGTTAGGCAGGAAAGCTTAAACAAGAACAGTAATGTAAAGAGAGAGATAGAGGAGATACAACCTGTAACATCTGAGTGCCTCTGGGGGTTACTGATATGAAATGCATAATACATATATATACATAAACTTTTTAAAACATTCGCCTCTGTGGGCATCATCATCATCATATCGTACCCGGCCTCAAAGAGGACTCGGTAAAAGCATACCTGACCATCATAAGGTTCGGTAGAATCGTACTCAGCCACGTGGAGCTCGGTAAACCCAACTGATCAGTGGTTGCACAATAGGTTCCGTACCCAGCCGACTATAGAGCGGCTCGGTAGAGTAAAATAGATACTATATATAATGCATGCTAGACTCATGGAATCACCTTCTAAACCTTTTGGAGTGACTTAAGAACACTATGGACATCCATACCCTCAATATGAACCTTAGTAGGATTCAAGGATCATACACACTTGCTTAGAATAATTTTATAAGGAAAGAACAACATGGACAACCTTAGTTGCTAGGAGTAGATCCGTTATGAAGTAGCGTATTCATTTCACTTTAGATCATGCCAAAAGAAAGAAGAAAGTGCCTTAACATACCTTAAACCCGTTGAGTCCTTAATCACTTCCAAGCAACTCTTCAAACAAGTCAACTCAATCTATCATAGTATAAGGAGATTCAAAATCAGTGCTGAGCAAAGGCTAAGTCTATAACTTAAGCTAGTAGCTCGTTTACGTAAATTTTGGCAGCATCTCCCTTGTAACAAGGGCCTCCTCCAATACCATATACAAACAACAATGACCAGAGCAATCCATCAATACATAATTATCAATATCAAGACACCATATAACAACAACAAGTCACAACTACATTACGACGAGCGGCAAGCTCCGATTGGAATCCGTATACCCCTTATCAATCCTTATAGACTTCTTACTTCAACATAAAAGTATCATTAACTTGATAATGAAGTCATTAATCAATGATTCCAGCCTTATACCATATATTTATAACAACGAAAATAATCCACAACTTCAACTATCCCCAACTAGCAACTTTATTCACTAGTTCATGTCTAGCCCATCCATTTAACTTAATCAATATCAAGATAACCTTAGGCACAAGCAAGAACACAATATACATACCTCCTACAATAACTTCAAGTCAAAATCCAAGTTATATTTATTTTACAACAACCCTTAATAGCAATACAACACCATAGAAGTGACTTAAGCTAATCCAAGTATTATCTTGTAGTTTATCATCCTAACAACTTAACCAACATACAAGAAAGATTAAGCACAATTAGTAGGCTGTTATACTCACCTTAGACAGCAGCAACAACTTGGAATTTCATCCAAATACAGCCCACAACAATCCTCAATGACAACACAACCTCAAAGAGGTGTTGTTCTTCACTAGAACTAAGTTTTGATGTTGAAATATGGTGTAATCACTTTGGAATCACTTCAAACCCTTGTGGTATATGTTTAGGAGGGTTAGGAGAAGTTTGGAGACGAATATTAGTTGAAAAATGAGCAAAAATAGGCGTCCAAATCGTTTATAAATTGAAGTAGGTCAACCACCGCCTAAGTGGGTCCCATTGGGAGCTGCTTGCGCGGTCTCGCAAAAACACGAATATCTCTCTACTCCGATGTCGTATTGACAAACGGTTTAATGCGTTAGAAATTAGACTCGTAGATCTTCAATTTGGTAGGTAGAACACCCCATTATTCCAAGTATATTTGGAGAAATTCTCAGATACATTTGACCTAAATTTCAGCAAATTTATGAATGTAACTTGTGATGACCTTTGCCAACTCTTGTTCCACAACTTGCTTGCCTTCAAAATGTAGAAAATGAATATCATACGACTAAAATAACTCATAGAATAACCTCCTTATCATGTTAATAACCCTAGTCTCACCCCAAAGTACATGTTATAACATTCGAAACTTGTCGACTTTCGACGAAACTTATTTTCTTCAATTGGTTTAGCTTCTAAGATTTCCAACCCTCTTGGTACTCGTTATTCATGATCTTAAATATTTGTAACCTCCAAGGTAACATGATTAACTTACTTTATTTGCTTCCAAATATAATCTCATTTCCGAGCTTACATCAATGACTTACGACGTACTCTCACGTATGAAAACTTGGGGTGTAACATCATTCCCCCCTTTGGAACATTCGTCCTCGAATGTTGACTGATGCGCTTATCAGTTTCATAAACTATGGCTCTTACGAATACTTTAATGCTCATCTTTCCATCTAAGCAACTGTTTTGTGAATAAATCCAAATGCTTGGGCATTCCCCCCTTTTAGGCCTCTTTGTCATGCCATGACATGTGGTCGGGATTCTTCCAACATCGTAACATTTGTAAGCACGTGATTTTTGCTTCACGAGCAATCACTCCAAAAAGGAAAACGAAAAAATAAAAATAGTGACAAATGATTTCGCTGTACAATTTTTCGATTTTTTCCGTGACATGTGTTGTTAGTCGTTTGTGGGTCTGTCCATTTTGCATCTAGTCATTATCAAACAAAAATACAAAAAATATGTGTCGTTAAAAGAAAATTCAAAAAATATAAATATATGTGCGTCGTTCGTTCTAGGTTGTGATTTAACTTACTTAAATATTTTTTGTGATAATTATGTGGAAATGTTACAGTGTTGTTGATTTTAATTTCACTATTTTACTATTATCTCATTTTTTGTTTAAAAGAAAAAAAAAGCAAAAGAGTGAAGGAAAATCGGTTTGGGCCCAAAAGAAATGAAGCAAAAACAGGCCCAAACCAGCACTCAGACCCAGTCCAAGTCTAGTCCTGCCCAGGCACCTCCTGAAACGACGCCGTTTCAGGCAAATCAATCTGAGCCGTCTGTCCAGGCCAATCCAACGGCTCAGGATCTCTTTCAGCAACCCATTTTCAAACCCGACCCAGGAACCAATCCGACCCAACCCCTCACTTAAACCAAACGACCCCGTTTAACTACCAAACGACCCCGTCTCATTTCTCACCCTCAGATCCAAGCCGTTGAGATCATCTGATCTAACGGCTCAGATCCAATCCCATAGACCATATATAAACCTTCCCTTACACCCCACGCCCCCTATACCAGCACCCCATCCCTTCGTCCCCAAGATCAAACCTGAAACCCCAAACCCTAGCAAGCCGCCCTAGTCCCCCTCGCCATTAAAGCCGGTGGCACGAACGCCGGTGGCCACCTCCTGAACACCCTAAGACCCCCCACCCTGAACACGAATCCACTAACCACGAACCTCGAATCACCTCCTATCGTCTCGAATCTGGATTTGAAGATTCGAGACAAAACTCGATCTATGCCAAACCACCCCATCTTCATACCAGACACTCCCCTGACCTTCCTCGTGACCAAACCAAGCTTGGTTTGGTCCGAATCTACCCACAACTCCTAAAAATCCAGATCTGAAAATCCAGAACTTGAAACACATGCACCTGGGGAATCCGGCCGGTCTTGACAAGGGTTTGAGGTCTAATAGACCTTAATCAAGGTGTTCTCATGTGAGAACACCCTGATTAAAGTTTGTTCGGCCTTAAGAGTTCGAAGTTGAGTCAGATTTAGGTCCGTTTTGATTTCAAACTTTTTCGGTAAGTTTCCTTTTCTCTTTGTTTGGTTCTAATTAAGTTGTCAGCATGCTTCGTTGTGTTTGTTTGTTATTTTGTTATTTTCATTCGGATTTCTTCCATCTCTGTCAAAGGCCTCTTATTTGGTAAGTTGGTTTTTTGTTTGTGTTCTAAATGTACTCTGTGACATACATGTGCGTCAATTAGATTAGTCGTCAAATGAGTTAATTCATATAGGCCCCCCAGTAATTGAACAAAAGTTGTTTGATGCCCTTTAGGTCCCTGAACGTATTGTTTATATGAGCGACTGATTATTACCTGTTATAATTAGTGTAGTCGACCTGATAAATGTCGTCGATTAGTTTCCTACGACTGAATGTTCAAATATTCTGAATGGGCCTGTATTGTGATTTGAATGTTGGGCATTACCTATGAATGTTAGTTTGTAACTACATTGTAAACAATTAAAAAGCCAGGCTGGGGCAGTTCTGAAATCGAATGATCAAAGCCCAAAGTGCCCTGATGCTGCAATAGGCAGGGCAGTAATAATCAAGGTTAAACAGGGGTAATCTGGGGTTTGAAAAGGGCAGAAAAGGTTAGTTTAAATGAAGCTGGACAAGTAGGGTACTAATTAAGATTAAACTAATACCAATGGGGAACAAGACACAAGGGTATGGGGCTTAAAATGAATAATAAAATGAGCCCATAACTCTTGATTAAACAAAACCAGGCGTGGGGAACCAATGGTTGGCATCAAGAGATGCTCAAGCATGGGTTTAACAGAGTATGGGCAGACTGCAAGTTGCAGCATGAGGGCAGCTCAGCTGCACTGGGTCATTTGGCCTATAAATAGGTCCTTTGAGAACCTAAGAAATGCTGGACTTTTAGTCTTGAGAAAAGAAGAAAGGCTGGAAAACTTTTAGTCTGAAGAGAGGTCTAGTGAGTTCAAAGAAAACTGAAAAACATAAGGCAGTTTCCAATAAACATTGTAACCAAACACTGCTTGAAAGTTGTATAAGAGTGCATATTGGTCAAGCTGTCTTGGCCAAGTTCTGTTGCTTGCATTGACCGAGTTGTTTGTGGTGGTTGAACTGGTGGTTTTACTGCATTGAACCCTCAGTTATTGTTGTTATTTCCTTACTCTTTCCTGGGATTGCTGTTTTGGTACTCGACTATCTGCTAGTTCTTTTGTTCTGGGAGATATTGTTGGTCGTCTGTGGCTGTGGAAAACACTTGGTTTGCTTAATTTGCTGCTGTGTTGTTGCTGTGTGTCTGCTGTTGCTGTGTTTACTGCATACTGCCCAGCTGATCATCCCTTTCTTCTTTGCCTTCTATTCCAGGTACACAACCAATGCACTGTCCAATGTAATTGGGAAACTTGAGCATGAATGTAAATGAAAAGACCTGAAGAATGTTTTTTTTATATACATAGTTTGTTACTTTAAATACCATGTAATGTAGAAAAATTTTATTCTTGTTTTGGATACTGGAAATAGCCTTCAAGCCTAACCACTGTCAATGAATGGTAGTTGAATGTTAGATTGTGTATATAGGTTGGTGATGAGAGTATGCCCAAGGCAGTAGGTTGTATCTCATATTTAGTTTAATGGTGTAGTATAAGCCCGTAATGTATGCCAAGCATGAAATTTGTACACTGTAAATAAGTTCTTTCCTTTCCAATAAATTGCCATATATAACTCTTAAAACCATGTTTTAAGATAAAGAACACAAATTCAGGGCCTCAACCTCATGAAGGTCGAGCCCAGGTCAAAAACAGACTAGGCGGGCCCGCATCGAACGAACAGTGGCCCAGGTCTGGCCTATTACGCATGGGCTGGATTTGGGCCCGGGATTATTTGTTCGGCTGACTGTACATGCAGCCTCATTTCTGATTTTCAAGCTTTTCTGAATGTTGTTACAAACAACTTGCAAGCATGTAATTAATTAGGACTATCTACTGTTTTTAATTGATAAAGACAAACACGACAAGAAACGTAGTTGCTATAGGATATCCTTTTAAAAATTAGAACGAGATGAGCCTCAATGAAAATAAACAAAACGCACAGATGTGGGGCCCTTGTTAAATGTATATTATTGAAGCATTTAGTTTCCAGGGCGGGTTGTTTAGCAAATCTCACAACCCTCCTAAAATAACCATACGTTAGACTCTTTAGGACGCGCCTTAATAAATCTTACCTTCTTAAACTCGGGTGCACATTTATGTGACCCAAATCCAAATCTCGACGGATTCGAAATGTATTTCTAATCGCGGGTACATTGATTGTGACGTGGTTCGAGAGGCATATCCATGACGTCGCAAATTCCTTTTAAAAGTAGAATGAGACGAGCCTCGTCAAACAAAAATGTACACAGCTACGGGGCCCTCTGACTGTATATATATTAAAACACTTAGAATTCGGGACAGGCCGTTTAGCGAATTTTTCGGCCTTCCCCAAAACAACAATACGCTAGTTGCTTTAGGCGCGTCTTAATAATTTATTCTCCTTAATTCGGGTGCACATTTATGTGACCCAAATCCAAATCTCAACCGAGTCGAAATATGTCAACAACCACGGGTGCATTGATGTAGCGTGGTTCGAAATATGTTTTCACGACGTTGCAAGTCTTATAAAATAACAGTAAATGATAAAAGCGGTTAAAAGTTAAATTTTGCACATAAGTTCACTTGTATAAAATCAGATAATCAAGCCGAATATAACAGTTGAGCGACCGTGCTAGAACCACGGAACTCGGGAATGCCTAACACCTTCTCCCGGGTTAACAGAATTCCTTATCCGGATTTCTGGTATGCAGACTGTAATATAGAGTCATTATTTTCCTCGATTCGGGATTAAAATTGGTGACTTGGGACACCCTAAATCTCCCAAGTGGCGACTCTGAAATAAATAAACCAATCCCGTTTCGGTTGTCCTTTAATTGGAAAAAACTCCTCTGCGCCCCTCGGGCACGAAAAAAGGAGGTGTGACAGCTCTGGCGACTCTGCTGGGGAGAATGACCCAGAACCACTGGTTCAGGGTTAGAAATTCGAGCTTAGATAAATTGTTATATTTGGTTATATCAGATTTTCACATGTTTGAGCCTAATGTGCTAAATGCTGCTTTTACCGCTTTGATATTATCTGAACTGTATATAAACTGTGCCGAAACCCATCTCTTCTTACCTCCGGGGAGAAGCTCGCTGGTCGAGACTCCCTATTCTGTTAGTGTCAATGCCCGAAATAAGAAAGAGGACGGATAAGTTACGAAGCCGGACGGCCTTTTGGTTCCCGGTAAGTTGCCCCTCCTCGACTCGAGTTGTCCGCTCGGGTACACTGTCTAGAACACTGACCCAGGTTTTTTTTGAACATAGAATAACGTGACTTCATGCCGGATCCCTAGTAGGAACGCTTATTTGCATCACGTTGCATTTGACTTAGGAGACTCAACACAGGGGTTGGGTCCGTCTAGGACTAGCAACCTGATATGAAAGGACCATCCTAATGCATCCTATTTGTTTTTCGTTGCATTTATTTGTCTCGAGCCCGCATGCTGACCGGTGTTTGAATAATGAAACGAAAATTGTTTATTTTTGAAAAAAAAAAAAGACAATGCCAAAATACCATCAAAACTCTGCCGAAATTTTGAGAAAATGAAAAGAACATGTCTTATTAGTTTTGTTTTATTAAAAGCAGAGGGAAAATAATAATAATAATAATAATAAAAAAAAAAAGAGGGGTCGTTGTTCTGTTTTGTTTTTTTTATATAGTTTGTCCTGTCACAAAAAATGAAGATGAAAAAGAGTCTTATTATATATATATATATATATATATATATATATATATATATATATATATTTATACATATATGTAAATAAATATATGTCTTTATTTGTGGCAAAAAATATTTGTCTTGCCAAAAGTCTTGAAAGTTTTTAGACCCTTAATTTTCAAAATAAAGTTTTATTTTTATTCATTTGGCATAATCACCCAATAAATGTGCAGGATGAGCACGGTACAAAACGCACCTTTTTCAGTAATGACCAGGATCCCGTTTGAGTTGCGGTTATGGTGGAACGACTTAGGCAAAGAAGGGCAAGACAAAGTAAGGAAATATCTGAAAGGTCTCCCGGACCTACTAAACGTTCAGCCTCGGGGTGATATCATCAGATCATTGGTCACTTGTTGGGATTCCGCACACAACGTGTTCCATTTTTCGGACTTCGAGCTCACCCCGACGTTGGAAGAAATAGCAGGGTACATCGGGATTGATGAAGCCCCTTTTAGGTTCAAATACTTGATTGCACCTAGAGCTGTCACGGTACACAGGTTTCTGGATTTCCTAAAAATACCTCGGACATTCCACCATCCAGATCTTGCCAAAGGATTCTGCAGTCTCCACCTCATATATGCTAGATACGGCCACGTGGGCGGGTTCAATAAGCCGGATTTCAAACTATGCAGTAGAGGCAACCGACAAAAGTGGGACGAACACAGGCTAGTGGCTTTTATGACAGCCTTTCTGGGTCTTATAGTGTTCCCTAGGAAAGATGGAAACATTGATCTAAAGATAACCGGGGTCGTCAATACTTTGCTTACCCAAGATAAAAGTACTCTGGCGCCTATGATTATGGCTGACATTTTCCGGGCTCTCACTGCTTGTCGAGCCAGGGGCGACTTTTTCGAAGGATGTAACCTACTGTTGCAAATGTGGATGACCGATCATTTATGCCATCGCTCCTCACTTTTGGGTTATGGTTCGCCAGAGAAAACTTGTATTGGAGAATTCTACACGAGAATCAAAGGGCTCAATTTACCTGAGGGAGTCACATCATGGACCTCATTTCTCCGAACTCTCACTGCCAGCCAAATCCAATGGACGCTCGGATGGTCACCTATCGAGGAAATCATATACATGCCGGCAACCCGGCCTCACTTTCTGTTGATGGGACTGAAAAGTATCCAACCCTATGCACCGTATCGGGTTTTGAGGCAACTTGGGAGGTACCAAGTGGTACCGAAAGATGAAGATTTGAGTACCCAAGTGATTGAAATCAGTCCGAACGGTCATTTCCCTGAAGAAGAAGTTCGCCAAATCTGGAGTGAATGCCAACATCTGACAGCAAACACTTGTGTGATTGATACGGAAAAAGGGGAAGTCGCCCCAGAATATCACGCTTGGTTTAGAGGTAGCCTGTCCTACGAAAGACCGGCTAAGAGGCCGCATCTCAAAGATTTCGTAGAATCATCCCAAGGGCAATGGAACTGGTTAGCAAAAGAGAAGGGTTATCGGGCAGAGATTGGCGATTTGAAGCTACAAATGGATAGTCTGAAATTCGATAATAGCGTACAAGTCGCGGCGGATCGAAGCGAAAAGAATAGATTGATCCAAGAGAACGAAGAGCTTAAGGCCCAAATCCAAAAATTGAGATTGTCTCTCGACGAGCAGCCCAGAAGTCGATCAGACCAGCGGTTGATAAAGGGTTTGAAAAGAGAGATCACGGAATGGCGAGACAGGTTAGAAGAATCCGAAAAGGTCATGACAGAGTTCAAGGCACGGTGGGAAACAAGAGTAGATAAGCATCGCCGATGTTTGAACCAATTGAAACGTGACCACGAGAAGGCTGTTTCCAAAATAAAGAGGGAGATGGCTACACTTGAGTTTAAAGCAGTTAAGCAGGCCAGGGATTTCCAAATGGAGAGTAGATACTGTTACGACTTGTTGGCCCAAATGAAGGAAGAAGTGCGGCAGTTGAGGGATCAGCATATACAGGACTCACAGGTATTCAAGACGTGCAGTGATCAGATAAGGCACCTACTCATAGAAAAGAAACAAACCAGAGACAAGATCAGGGCCATTGCCCATGCCATCGTCAGAAGGTGTCGGCGGTGTGAAAGCATGACCTGCGTTACCGTTCTCCCAGCAGTAATGGGTTATGTCAAACAGACCATGCACGAGTTGGAGCAGCTCGAAAGGGATCTCGCACCTAGAACCGCGAAAAGGCCGGATGATGCCTCGTGGGTCCCTAAGTTGGAAAATTAACCTCTGGTCGAGTCTTGTTTTAGTTGAGCTTTGATGTTTTCCCATATGTTGTTTTCTATTTTCCTTCAATCAAATAGGGTCAAAGAACCGTGGAGTCTATGCTGTTGCTATTTTGTTTGAAGCAATGTGTAATAGCAAATTTTGATAATGAAATTAAGTGATTCCGGAAGAATTTCTACGTGTCTTTACTTTGAGGCAGAACTACGCCTGGTCTGATTCACGCGGGGACGTGATACGTAGGCAATCCCCATAAGATTCGACCGTTTTAATAAAGAAAGAAAATAAAGTACATAATAAAATAAAACACAGAGTTTCCAAAATACCTTAAAGGGACGAATGAGCAAACCGGGATGACGCATGTTGTTTAAAGCAAAGCATGTAAGAACGGTTAACTGCATAGGTGCATTGCATCCTCTGTGTGTTATGATCAAATCTGTTAAACTCTAACGCTAACGAAGTTTGTTATTGTCTGATTCAGACAAGTTAGTTGTTAAAGAACTCTGGCAGCACACTCATACCAAACCAGATCCAAAGGACCGATAGCAACAAGCATGACTACTTCAGAGAATAGTAATGAGGAAGAAAGGCCGATGAGCCAGTTGCTAAAAGAAGCGATGGAAAAGATTGAAAGGATGGGACTAGAGATGAATGCAATGCAGCTAGCCCTAGCCAAAACACAAAAGAGCCCTGAAACACTGGGACACATGCCAGAATGCCCCTCACTCTGGCCCTTCCACAAGCCGTCCAAATCCCCTTTATCATCAAGAAAGAAGCCCTCATGATTCCCAAGCTCCACCACCCCATCAACCTCTCCCAACACCCAATATTCCCATCTTTGTGGGACCCACATCAGCCCCTTTGCAGAGAACGACCAGTGAGCCATTGTTTCAGGCTCACGATACCCAATACTATCCCCCTGAGCCTACATTCCATGCACCCGAACCACAGGCTTACAATCCCCATTTGGAAGTACCGGCAGAGGTTGAGAAGCCGGTTAAGGCCCCTGAACAGGATGAAGTGTTGAGAAAGTTCAAAAGCCTGGAGCAATCCTTCAGGAACTTGCACGGGCTGGGCAATCAAGTCAGCGTGGCATACAAAGATCTGTGCCCTTTCCCAGACGTCCAACTCCCGGCTGGGTTCAAGATGCCCAAGTTTGATTTATATGAAGGGCACGGTGATCCCATGGCACATTTGCGGGGATTCTGTAGCAAAATGAGAGGGGCAGGAGGCAAGGATGAGCTTTTGATAGCTTATTTCGGCCAAAGTCTGAGCGGATCTGCACTGGAATGGTATACCAGGCAGGATTTCAGCAGGTGGTACACGTGGGATGATCTGGCGCAGGCTTTTGCAGGTCATTTCCAGTACAATCTAGAGATAGTCCCTGACCGTCTCACGTTATTGAGAACTGGGAAGAAACCCGGGGAAAGTTTTCGCGAGTTCGGGTTCCGCTGGAGAGAACAAGCAGCTAGAGTCGATCCTCCCATGAGAGAGGGAGAGATGGTGGACTATTTTTTACAGACATTGGATCCAACCTACTTTGGTCACTTGGTGACAACGGTTGGAAAATCTTTCAACGAGGTGGTCAAGATAGGGGTCATGATAGAAGAGGGTTTGAGGTCTGACAAGATCTTGAACTACTCGGCACTCAAGGCCACAACCTAGGCCATTCAAAACGGCACGGGAGGTGCGTTGAGAAGAAAGAAAGAAGAGGTTGCCACAATCGAGGCAGGCAGTTGGTCCAGGGCTGGCAGACCACACTACAACCAACCCAGACCCCACAGGTCAGAATACCCATACAGCCTACCACAAAATTTCTATCCACCTCGAGAACCACATTGTTCCTTACACCAAGCCCAGGCATACACTCAGCCTCCGATTCGCCCACAATGGCGCGCACCGGCCCCCCACAACACATACCCAGCTCCACATAATAACTACCCACCGCAAAACACCTACCCTCCACCAAGGGCATATAGAAACCATTCAGGGATAGGCTTTCGGGGAAATCCAGATGTTAGGAATGACAGGTTGCGGAAGCAGAGAACCTTCACGGAGCTGGGAGAAACTTACACCGCTCTGTTCCACAAGCTGCGGCAATTGGGTTTGGTTAGTCCTGTCCAGACTCGAGAACCAAATCCCCCACCTCAGAATTTGGATCGATCAATCAGTTGTGAATACTGTTCAGGGATGCTCGGGCATGATACCGAGAAGTGCTGGAAATTAAGGCATGCCATACAAGATCTTATTGACACCAATAAGATCGAGGTCCAGACACCAGAAGCTCCTAACATCAACCAAAACCCACTGCCAGCGCACCACGAAACTCACATGATTGAGTTGGTGTGTGAGGGAGGAGAATTGAGAAAACCCTCACAAACAGTGATGATGATCCAAGCCGCCCCGAAAGAAGTCTCAACCAGTGGAGGAACGAGTGTACAGTCGCAGGGAGAAGGCGTCAAGCCGGTAGTGATATTGGGAAAGAGCCCGTCCGCCATAACAAGCAAACCCGAGCCAAGCAAGTTGGTAATACCAGGGATCCCGCCCACACCGGCGGTCGTGTTGAAAGGGGTATGTAGAGAACGGGTGACCATAAAGCCTGTGGTCCAGCTGCCGATGATTGACAGCAGGGCTGTGCCTTGGAAATATGAAAAGGCGGTGGTGATGTACAAAGGAAAACAGGTGGAAGAAGTCAGTTGTGAAGCGCAAGGGCTGACTCGATCAGGTCGATGTTTTGCTCCGGTGGAGCTAAGAAGAACCAACCCAGTTGCAACCAAGAAACCTGTGTCCGAAGAAGAGGCTGAAGAATTCCTGAGGAAGATGAAAGTACAGGACTATTCTGTGGTCGAGCAGCTGAGAAAAACACCGGCCCAGATCTCACTGTTGTCATTACTCCTCCATTCTGAGGAACATCGTCGGGCCCTGTTGAAGATATTGAACGAGGCTCATGTACCCAGTGAGATTTCTGTAAACCACCTGGAAACCATTGCCAGCAAGATTTTCGAGGTGAATAGGGTAACATTCTCAGATGATGACCTGCCAGTGGAAGGTACGGAGCATAACAAAGCTCTATACCTAGCTGTCAAATGTGAAGACTCGGTAGTAACTCGAGTATTGGTGGATAACGGCTCAAGCGCCAATATTTGTCCATTATCCACTCTGGACCAGTTAAAGATCGACCGCGGAAGAATCCGGAAGAATAGCATCTGTGTCCGGGGGTTTGACGGAAACGGAACAGCCACTGTGGGGGATGTTGTACTTGAACTGACCATTGGGCCAGTCCTGTTTACCATGGAATTCCAGGTGTTAGATGCCACAGTTTCTTATAACCTGCTGTTAGGACGACCCTGGATTCATGCAGCCAAAGCGGTGCCTTCCACCCTACATCAGACAGTGAAGTTCGAGTGGGAAAGACAAGAGGTCGTGTTACACGGCGAGGATACAACATGCACCATGGGCGGAACCATTGTACCTTTCATAGAGACCGCTGATGACAAAGGTCCTTGGGTCTACCAGATTTTCAATACAGGGTCGGCCAACAAAATTTCTGAAGGAGAAATCATCCCACGCCCTAGGGTAGCTGCCGCAACAGTCATGATGGTTTTAGAAATGCTGGGAAACGAATTCGTGCCGGGAAAAGGCCTGGTAGTCGAGCTTCAAGGGATAGTCCAACCTGTCTCCCTTCCTAAAAATCCGGAAACTTTCGGATTGGGGTTCAAACCAACCGCAACAAACAGGAAGCAAGCGCGAAAAATGAAGAAGAGAGTCTGGTTTCTGCCTAAACCAGTACCACGCCTCTCAAGGTCTTTTGTCAAAGCAAGTGCCAAGGGGTCACCGGTCCCAAAGATTCGAGGACCTTTGATCGATATAAATGAAGACCTGAATCAGAGTTTTAAGAGGCTATTCGCGGATGTCAATACGGTGGAAGCTGGAGAAGGTTCCAGCAGAGCAGAGATACAGTTTGTGGGGCCTGAGGCCAAGACCAACAATTGGACGGTTACTCCTCTTCCTGTCCGAGGGGAGTCTTGGTAGTAGGCTTTGATTTATGTTTTGTGTGTTTTGTTTTGTCCGGATTATTCAAGGGTGTAATCCAAATTTTACTTTCGTTTTTGTAAAAGTGTGAACCCTTTTATCCCGCAAGTTTAATAAAGTTCTTTTCTTTTGTCCCATTTTAATTTTGTTTTGTTCTTTTTCTTTCTGAACAGTTCTCTTTTTACTGGTTCTAATGACATGGCATGCACAGCGGATCTTCGACCTAGTCTAATAAATCAATCTGAAACCGACTCAATGATGCAAGAGGTCGTTTGTGACGATGAATTTGAATGTGACGAAGGTGAAGCCTTCGAAGAAATAAACCGAGAATTGTGCCAATTTGAAGAGAAACCCAAGCCTAACCTAAATGACACCGAGGCTGTGAATCTAGGAGACGCTGATAACGTCCAAGAAACCAAAATTAGCATCCACATTGAGCCGAATGTCAGAGCAGAATTGATCAAAACTCTCATGGAATTCAAAGATGTTTTTGCATGGTCATATAATGATATGCCTGGATTAAGCACCAATTTAGTGGTTCACAAATTGCCCACTGACCCGGCATACCCTCCGGTCAAGCAAAAACTAAGGAAATTTAAAACAGAAATGAGTGTAAAGATCAAAGAAGAAGTGATTAAGCAATTGCAATCGAAGGTCATTCGGGTCACTCGGTATCCCGAGTGGTTGGCTAATGTGGTACCAGTCCCAAAGAAGGATGGAAAAATCAGGGTGTGCGTTGACTACCGCAACCTCAACAAAGCAAGTCCCAAGGACAATTTTCCGCTACCCAACATTCATATCCTGATCGATAATTGCGCTGGGCGCGAGATCGGATCCTTTGTGGATTGCTATGCGGGTTATCATCAGATCCTAATGGACGAAGAGGATGCTGAGAAGACAGCGTTTATTACGCCATGGGGAACCTACTGCTATCGGGTAATGCCGTTCGGGTTAAAGAACGCCGGGGCAACGTACATGCGAGCAATGACTGCTGTGTTTCATGACATGATACACAAAGAAATAGAGGTGTACGTCGATGATGTGATCATCAAATCTTGGCGTCAGGAGGACCATGTGGTAGACCTAAGGAGATTTTTCCAAAGACTCCGAAGGTATGACATCAAGCTTAACCCGGCCAAATGCGCATTCGGGGTTCCATCAGGAAAGTTGCTAGGATTCATCGTCAGTCGACGGGGGATTGAGTTAGACCCATCCAAAATTGAGTCCATCCGAGATTTGCCACCGCCAAGGAACAAAACAGAGGTAATGAGTTTGCTGGGTAGACTCAATTACATCAGCAGGTTCATCGCTCAACTCACAGCAACTTGCGAGCCCATATTTCGGTTGCTGAGAAAGGATGTTGCGGTAGGTTGGACGGCAGAGTGTCAGGAGGCTTTCGACCAAATCAAAGGGTATCTGTCTAATCCACCCGTATTGGTCCCGCCTAAGCCCGGGAAGCCCCTAATTCTTTACCTGACGGTCTTGGAAAATTCATTTGGTTGTGTGTTGGGGCAACATGACGACACAGGAAGGAAGGAGCAAGCCATCTACTATCTTAGCAAGAAATTCACAGTGCATGAGGTCAAGTACACTCAACTCGAGAAAACATGCTGCGCCCTAACTTGGGTAGCTCAGAAGTTGAAGCACTACCTGTCTTCATATACTACTTATCTCATATCCCGCTTGGACCCATTGAAGTATATCTTTCAGAAACCTATGCCCACGGGAAGGTTGGCAAAGTGGCAAATTCTGCTCACAGAGTTTGATATCATCTACGTAACGAGGACGGCCATGAAAGCCCAGGCACTGGCAGACCATTTGGCAGAGAATCCCGTTGATGAAAAATACGAGCCCTTAAGAACGTATTTTCCTGACGAAGAGGTGATGCATACGAATGATTTGGAATTACCTGAGGAACCAGGTTGGAAGCTTTTCTTCGATGGAGCTGCAAACGCAAAAGGGGTTGGAATAGGAGCAGTACTCATTTCTGAAACAGGACGGCATTATCCTGTTACGGCTCAACTACGCTTCTATTGCACCAACAATATGGCCGAGTATGAGGCTTGCATTCTGGGTCTGCGCCTGGCTGCTGACATGGATGTCCAAGACGTCTTGGTCTTGGGAGACTCGGACCTCTTGATACATCAAATTCAGGGAGAATGGGAAACACGAGATCTAAAACTCGTACCATACCGACAATGCTTGCATGATCTGAGCAAGCAATTTCGATCGGTGAAGTTCAAACACATCCCTAGAGTTCACAACGAGGTTGCGGATGCTTTGGCCACCTTAGCATCAATGCTGCACCATCCTGACAAAATGTATGTTGATCCTCTACACATCCAGGTCCGTGATCAGCACGCCTACTGCAATGCCGTAGAAGAAGAAGCAGATGGCAAACCCTGGTTTCATGATATCAAGGAATACCTCAGAACGGGGATATATCCAGAACATGCCTCTGGAGACCAAAAAAGAGCCCTTCGGCGTTTGTCGAATGGTTTCTTCCTCAGTGGAGGAGTATTGTACAAAAGAACCCCGGATTTGGGATTGTTGAGATGCATAGATGCCAGTCAAGCAACGACGGTTATGGCAGAGGTACATGCTGGAGTTTGTGGGCCACACATGAGCGGATATGTATTGGCAAGAAAGATCCTTCGAACAGGGTGTTATTGGCTCACCATGGAACACGACTGTATCACTTTCGTGAGGAAATGCCATCAGTGCCAGATACATGGAGATTTGATTCATTCTCCGCCAACAGAGTTACATACGATGTCAGCACCCTGGCCGTTTGTGGCATGGGGCATGGATGTCATTGGGCCCATCGAGCCAGCAGCGTCCAACGGTCATAGGTTCATTCTAGTGACCATTGATTACTTCACCAAATGGGTTGAGGCTAAAACCTTCAAATCAGTAACCAAGAAGGCAGTGGTGGACTTTGTTCACTCCCATATCATCTGCAGATTTGGGATCCCAAAAGTGATCATCACGGATAACGGTGCGAATCTTAATAGCAGCTTGATGAGAGAGGTATGCCAACAATTCAAGATTACACACCGCAATTCCACCCCATATCGTCCTAAGGCAAATGGAGCAGTCGAAGCAGCCAATAAGAATATCAAGAAGATACTGCGAAAAATGGTGGAAGGGTCCAGACAATGGCACGAGAGATTACCCTTTGCTTTGTTGGGTTACCGCACCACCGTCCGAACTTTCGTAGGCACAACTCCTTATTTGTTGGTGTACGGAACTGAGGCCGTAATACCAGCGGAGGTCGAAATTCCGTCCCTCCGAATTGTCGCTGAAGCCGGGATTGATGACGATGAATAGGTCAAAGCTCGATTGGAACAGTTGAACCTGATAGATGAGAAAAGATTGGCAGCGGTGTGCCATGGTCAGCTATACCAGAAAAGAATGGCAAAAGCGTATAATAAGAAGGTGCGCCCCAGGAAATTTGAAGTAGGGCAGCAGGTATTAAAGAAGATCCTCCCACATCAGGTCGAGGCAAAAGGCAAATTCGCCCCAAATTGGCAAGGGCCTTATATCGTGACCAGAGTATTGTCCAACGGTGCTTTGTGTTTGACAGATGTCGAAGGTAGATGTGTCGACATGGCTATCAATTCAGATGCGGTCAAGAGATATTATGCGTAATTTATTTAATTATGGCAATTTTTGGTTTACTTGTTTGTATTTGGCATTTATTGGATAATGAGATGACGGGGGCAATTCTTTCTTCTATCCAAACACTTTTTAACCCTTGTTTCCCCCTTTGAGCTTAAAGTTATTCTTTCATATCCCTCTTTTGGAATCACTAATGGAAAAGATAGGAAAAAAAAGAGAGAAAAAGAAAAGAAAAGAAAATGAAAAAAAAAGAGAAAAGAAAATGGAAAGAAGGAAAAAGAAAAAAGAAGAAGAAGATAAAATCATAAAAAATACAAAACCCGTGGGAACTACGTTTGACCTGATTCCTCAAAGAGGATACGTAGGCGCCACACGGCTCGGTCATAGTATGCATCATAGTGAATATAGGATGCATAAGGTACATAGTGTGCATAATAGGCACATTGTGCGTAACGCACATAGCGCAACATAAGTGTAAAAAATAAATTCCCCAAGCAATAAAACTGGGGCAGAGGTTATGTTTTAAGCTCCAACAAAGATTTGATTCCAAAAGTCGTAGCACACCACCCATCAAATTATTTTCATTTTTCATAGCCTTTCTTTAACTCCACACCAAAACCAACATCAACGTCCAAAAGACCTCCCGATCAATGTTCAAGAGATGTCGAGTCAGGCAAATGAGGCCGAGAATAATACACCGATCCCCAGCAAAGAAGAGGATCGTAAGACTGGGAATGAATTGATGGTCAAAGGAATCTCCAGAAGAGAGGGTCGTATCTACAACGCCCCGATTCCTCGAAAGAAATAAAATGAGAGAGTCTTATCGGTGAAAACCTTCACAGGCACCGAGAGGCGATGTAAGATGAGGGATATGAAATGAGAGAGTCTTATTGGTGAAAACCTTCACAGGCACCATAAGGCGCCGGGAGATGAGAGAAAAGAGAGAGTCTCATTAGTGAAAACCCCTCGAAGGGCACTATGAGGCGACAAGATAGAGCAGCAAAAGCTACCACATTCGCAACAAGATGAACATCCATTTATCATCCCCAGCAAGTCAGACCATCGGACAAATCGATTGATACAAATAGACTGGGTCGGGAATCTATGGTGCACGCCATGATCACGGGGACCAGTCATGTCCTCCAGATAAGTTCTTTTGATTAGCTCCTCCCACAAAATATTGGTTCAGAAAGATTTTCTCCTTCTAGCTTTTATTTCTCTTCCTAAAAACTTGTCTTGAAAAGGATATTTCAAAGCTTACTACCAGAGATCGAAGGGGAATTCATCCAGTGCAGGATAATACAAACAGTCTTAAAAGCCGGTCCCAGGCAGTGCAGTGATCGTGCCCGACAATTTTGGAGGAAGTAAATTCCTAAAGGGAGTGGTGTCGGGAGTTAAAAGCAGACTCCCACAGCACGTGCTTAAAGATAAAGCAGAAAAGGGGATTAATTGAAAGCCAATCCCCAGCAGGCTAGAGACCCCCAGCAGGCAGCCCTGCCCACTAATCAATTATGGGACATAGAGCAAGAAAAGAGAAGAAAGGAAAAATCATCCGCCAAAAAGGCACCCTCTACCGCCACAATGAAAACTAATTAAATCCTTTTGTCTGCTGCAGGAAAACAAAGGACTGATGATGGCAGCAAGATGCAACGTCAGGGAAATCACCAAAACCGGGGCAGAAAATTTTCTGCCGATTGTCGAAAATTTTCTCGAAAGAACGGGGAAGCAATTTCAATACATTTAAGTTCTAGGTCGCCCACCAGTATAATGCGGGAATACTTTTAAGTTCTAGGTCGCCCACCAGTATAATGCGGGAATACATTTAAGTTCTAGGTCGCCCACCAGTATAATGCGGGAATACATTTAAGTTCTAGGTCGCCCACCAGTATAATGCGGGAATACATTTAAGTTCTAGGTCGCCCACCAGTATAATGCGGGAATACATTTAAGTTCTAGGTCGCCCACCAGTATAATGCGGGAATACATTTAAGTTCTAGGTCGCCCACCAGTATAATGCGGGAATACATTTAAGTTCTAGGTCGCCCACCAGTATAATGCGGGAATACATTTAAGTTCTAGGTCGCCCACCAGTATAATGCAGGAATACTTTTAAGTTCTAGGTCGCCCACCAGTATAATGCGGGAATACATTTAAGTTCTAGGTCGCCCACCAGTATAATGCGGGAATATATTTAAGTTCTAGGTCGCCCACCAGTATAATGCGGGAATACATTTAAGTTCTAGGTCGCCCACCAGTATAATGCGGGAATACATTTAAGTTCTAGGTCGCCCACCAGTATAATGCGGGAATACTTTTAAGTTCTAGGTCGCCCACCAGTATAATGCGGGAATACATTTAAGTTCTAGGTCGCCCACCAGTATAATGTGGGAATACATTTAAGTTCTAGGTCGCCCACCAGTATAATGCGGGAATACATTTAAGTTCTAGGTCGCCCACCAGTATAATGCGGGAATACATTTAAGTTCTAGGTCGCCCACCAGTATAATGCGGGAATACTTTAAGTTCTAGGTCGCCCACCAGTATAATGCGGGAATACTTTTAAGTTCTAGGTCGCCCACCAGTATAATGCGGGAATACATTTAAGTTCTAGGTCGCCCACCAGTATAATGCGGGAATACATGAACAAGTTGAAGATGGACAAGATTTCATGATCCTCAGTCTAGCTTAGCATCTTGTTTTTCGTTTTAGAGCAATGTAACAGGGAGATCGGTTGAGCAGTAGCATCCTACAGCAACATACGACAGCGCACAACAACAACAAGCACTACGGTCGCACGGTAGTCCCAGCTACCAAAATTTCCCGAACTACATTGACCTGATTCCTGTTCAGCCCAGGATATGTAGGAAACCTCTGAAGCAAAGGTTCGGTCAAATCTTTTTCAAAAAATGCTTCACACGGAGTATTCGGACGGGCAAAAATCGCTCGCTTTATCTTTGCGCGAAAACCCTTCGTGTCTTCGTGCAAAGAGGGGCAGCTGTAAGCACGTGATTTTTGCTTCACGAGCAATCACTCCAAAAAGGAAAACGAAAAAATAAAAATAGTGACAAATGATTTCGCTGTACAATTTTTCGATTTTTTCCGTGACATGTGTTGTTAGTCGTTTGTGGGTCTGTCCATTTTGCATCTAGTCATTATCAAACAAAAATACAAAAAATATGTGTCGTTAAAAGAAAATTCAAAAAATATAAATATATGTGCGTCGTTCGTTCTAGGTTGTGATTTAACTTACTTAAATATTTTTTGTGATAATTATGTGGAAGTGTTACAGTGTTGTTGATTTTAATTTCACTATTTTACTATTATCTCATTTTTTGTTTAAAAGAAAAAAAAAGCAAAAGAGTGAAGGAAAATCGGTTTGGGCCCAAAAGAAATGAAGCAAAAACAGGCCCAAACCAGCACTCAGACCCAGTCCAAGTCTAGGCCTGCCCAGGCACCTCCTGAAACGACGCCGTTTCAGGCAAATCAATCTGAGCCGTCTGTCCAGGCCAATCCAATGGCTCAGGATCTCTTTCAGCAACCCATTTTCAAACCCGACCCAGGAACCAATCCGACCCAACCCCTCACTTAAACCAAACGACCCCGTTTAACTACCAAACGACCCCGTCTCATTTCTCACCCTCAGATCCAAGCCGTTGAGATCATCTGATCTAACGGCTCAGATCCAATCCCATAGACCATATATAAACCTTCCCTTACACCCCACGCCCCCTATACCAGCACCCCATCCCTTCGTCCCCAAGATCAAACCTGAAACCCCAAACCCTAGCAAGCCGCCCTAGTCCCCCTCGCCATTAAAGCCGGCGGCACGAACGCCGGTGGCCACCTCCTGAACACCCTAGGACCCCCCACCCTGAACACGAATCCACTAACCACGAACCTCGAATCACCTCCTATCGTCTCGAATCTGGATTTGAAGATTCGAGACAAAACTCGATCTATGCCAAACCACCCCATCTTCATACCAGACACTCCCCTGACCTTCCTCGTGACCAAACCAAGCTTGGTTTGGTCCGAATCTACCCACAACTCCTAAAAATCCAGATCTGAAAATCCAGAACTTGAAACACATGCACCTGGGGAATCCGGCCGGTCTTGACAAGGGTTTGAGGTCTAATAGACCTTAATCAAGGTGTTCTCATGTGAGAACACCCTGATTAAAGTTTGTTCGGCCTCAAGAGTTCGAAGTTGAGTCAGATTTGGGTCCGTTTTGATTTCAAACTTTTTCGGTAAGTTTCCTTTTCTCTTTGTTTGGTTCTAATTAAGTTGTCAGCATGCTTCGTTGTGTTTGTTTGTTATTTTGTTATTTTCATTCGGATTTCTTCCATCTCTGTCAAAGGCCTCTTATTTGGTCAGTTGGTTTTCTGTTTGTGTTCTAAATGTACTCTGTGACATACATGTGCGTCAATTAGATTAGTCGTCAAATGAGTTAATTCATATAGGCCCCCCAGTAATTGAACAAAAGTTGTTTGATGCCCTTTAGGTCCCTGAACGTATTGTTTATATGAGCGACTGATTATTACCTGTTATAATTAGTGTAGTCGACCTGATAAATGTCGTCGATTAGTTTCCTACGACTGAATGTTCAAATATTCTGAATGGGCCTGTATTGTGATTTGAATGTTGGGCATTACCTATGAATGTTAGTTTGTAACTACATTGTAAACAATTAAAAAGCCAGGCTGGGGCAGTTCTGAAATCGAATGATCAAAGCCCAAAGTGCCCTGATGCTGCAATAGGCAGGGCAGTAATAATCAAGGTTAAACAGGGGTAATCTGGGGTTTGAAAAGGGCAGAAAAGGTTAGTTTAAATGAAGCTGGACAAGTAGGGTACTAATTAAGATTAAACTAATACCAATGGGGAACAAGACACAAGGGTATGGGGCTTAAAATGAATAATAAAATGAGCCCATAACTCTTGATTAAACAAAACCAGGCGTGGGGAACCAATGGCTGGCATCAAGAGATGCTCAAGCATGGGTTTAACAGAGTATGGGCAGACTGCAAGTTGCAGCATGAGGGCAGCTCAGCTGCACTGGGTCATTTGGCCTATAAATAGGTCCTTTGAGAACCTAAGAAAGGCTGGACTTTTAGTCTTGAGAAAAGAAGAAAGGCTGGAAAACTTTTAGTCTGAAGAGAGGTCTAGTGAGTTCAAAGAAAACTGAAAAACATAAGGCAGTTTCCAATAAACATTGTAACCAAACACTGCTTGAAAGTTGTATAAGAGTGCATATTGGTCAAGCTGTCTTGGCCAAGTTCTGTTGCTTGCATTGACCGAGTTGTTTGTGGTGGTTGAACTGGTGGTTTTACTGCATTGAACCCTCAGTTATTGCTGCTATTTCCTTACTCTTTCCTGGGATTGCTGTTTTGGTACTCGACTATCTGCTAGTTCTTTTGTTCTGGGAGATAATGTTGGTCGTCTGTGGCTGTGGAAAACACTTGGTTTGCTTAATTTGCTGCTGTGTTGTTGCTGTGTGTCTGATGTTGCTGTGTTGACTGCATACTGCATAGCTGATCATCCCTTTCTTCTTTGCCTTCTATTCCAGGTACACAACCAATGCACTGTCCAATGTAATTGGGAAACTTGAGCATGAATGTAAATGAAAAGACCTGAAGAATGTTTTTTTATATACATAGTTTGTTACTTTAAATACCATGTAATGTAGAAAAATTTTATTCTTGTTTGGGATACTGGAAATAGCCTTCAAGCCTAACCACTGTCAACGAATGGTAGTTGAATGTTAGATTGTGTATATAGGTTGGTGATGAGAGTATGCCCAAGGCAGTAGGTTGTATCTCATATTTAGTTTAATGGTGTAGTATAAGCCCGTAATGTATGCCAAGCATGAAATTTGTACACTGTAAATAAGTTCTTTCCTTTCCAATAAATTGTCATATATAACTCTTAAAACCATGTTTTAAGATAAAGAACACAAATTCAGGGCCTCAACCTCATGAAGGTCGAGCCCAGGTCAAAAACAGACCAGGCGGGCCCGCATCGAACGAACAGTGGCCCAGGTCTGGCCTATTACGCATGGGCTGGATTTGGGCCCGGGATTATTTGTTCGGCTGACTGTACATGCAGCCTCATTTCTGATTTTCAAGCTTTTCTGAATGTTGTTACAAACAACTTGCAAGCATGTAATTAATTAGGACTATCTACTGTTTTCAATTGATAAAGACAAACACGACAAGAAACGTAGTTGCTATAGGATATCCTTTTAAAAATAAGAACGAGATGAGCCTCGATGAAAATAAACAAAACGCGCAGATGCGGGGCCCTTGTTAAATGTATATTATTGAAGCATTTAGTTTCCAGGACGGGTTGTTTAGCAAATCTCACAACCCTCCTAAAATAACCACACGTTAGACTCTTTAGGACGCGCCTTAATAAATCTTACCTTCTTAAACTCGGGTGCACATTTATGTGACCCAAATCCAAATCTCGACGGATTCGAAATGTATTCCTAATCGCGGGTACATTGATTGTGACGTGGTTCGAGAGGCATATCCATGACGTCGCAAATTCCTTTTAAAAGTAGAACGAGACGAGCCTCGTCAAACAAAAATGTACACAGCTGCGGGGCCCTCTGACTGTATATATATTAAAACACTTAGAATTCGGGACAGGCCGTTTAGCGAATTTTTCGGCCTTCCCCAAAACAACAATACGCTAGTTGCTTTAGGCACGTCTTAATAATTTATTCTCCTTAATTCGGGTGCACATTTATGTGACCCAAATCCAAATCTCAACCGAGTCGAAATATGTCAACAACCACGGGTGCATTGATGTAGCGTGGTTCGAAATATGTTTTCACGACGTTGCAAGTCTTATAAAATAACAGTAAATGATAAAAGCGGTTAAAAGTTAAATTTTGCACATAAGTTCACTTGTATAAAATCAGATAATCAAGCCGAATATAACAGTTGAGCGACCGTGCTAGAACCACGGAACTCGGGAATGCCTAACACCTTCTCCCGGGTTAACAGAATTCCTTATCCGGATTTCTGGTATGCAGACTGTAATATAGAGTCATTATTTTCCTCGATTCGGGATTAAAATTGGTGACTTGGGACACCCTAAATCTCCCAAGTGGCGACTCTGAAATAAATAAACCAATCCCGTTTCAGTTGTCCTTTAATTGGAAAAAACTCCTCTGCGCCCCTCGGGCGCGAAAAAAGGAGGTGTGACAACATTTACTACCTTATGTCATGCAGTATGTACGACTGTGTCCTTGTATGAGCGCCTAGCGACTCGTCTTCTCTTTTTCCTCCATCTTTTAGCCAATCTCTAAGCCTCACTTTATGAACATATATAGAATTATGACAAGCTGTCCCTCTAGGCATCTATAGGTGTACTGATGTCTTTCGCTTGGTACTTTATCGAACTTAAGACTATTTCTATCTCTTGTTTCATAGCCTTGTATATCTATCCTTATGGATTTACTACATCTAGGTAGGTTATACTATACCATAAAACTTACTTCGGTTTATTATTACCGAGGTTTGCTACCCAACTCCAGGTTACTCTCTCGCTGCTTATCCTATATGTATAAATCTAAGTCCTTTAGTGCTTCCTCATTATTATTCATCTAAGAATAACAAACAAATCTCATCTCGAACTTTGGAACTTGTACCCATCTATTGTTTATTCACCTTAATGTTGATCTATAATCTATCACTGATAACTTGCAACCTCTTACGTAATACACTGTCACTAGGGCTCACATCTTATCGGGGAACATATGAAGTGATTTTCCTGATCCACCTAGGGATAATACTATACTCCAATAACCGTATTTCATTGCATCCCAACGCGATTCATCTTATGGGGGTATTCTAATCCCGTGCAATTAATGAAATCCCTTTCTCGTTAAATCATTACTCAATCAAAGGCCTAAGCATCATCCTCTTATGTATCACAATTACACCCTTATTCTACTGCCAGGGCAGCATTCCATCTCTTCTAAATGCACCTAGTCTCAGACTCCTCTGTGTTCATTCAGGCTGTACCGAGCTTTTTATTACATATGGAAATCATCAGCTCCCTTGTTTTGATGGGTTTAATCCCGAGGACATACATATTCTCGTCACCTTCTCACTCACCTTTTCATATCCTTACTCCTATCTACCTAAAACCTTGTTGCTCTACAATACTTTACCTTAGGACCTACACCGATCTATTTATACTACTCGCAACCTTCCTTTAACTTGCTAGCACCATAAATTTCCTTTCGTGCCTTCTCAGTTGTCCTTAAATGTAAGCAATTACTTTTGCTGGTCGTTCTATCACTTGTTGCATGAATACTTGGCTTGTCATTTTGCCCACGAATACTATAATTTCATGTACCTCATATGATCTCAAACATCACCTTTGATGCCTTTTTTTTACCATTCATTAGCCACGATAGGTGCCACTTTCTTATGGAGTGTATACAATATTGTAGTGAGACTGTTGTTACATGATCATTTACTCTTTAGCTCACTATGCTTAGGTGGAAACCTTCTTTCTTATTTCCTCAGCTAGTCTTTCATTATAGTACTTAGGGAGACCTTCTGGCTCTTGTAAAGTTGCGAGCTTGATATATCGTACACCCGAAGGTAATTTTCGTTATTCTTACTCGCCTATAATAATCCTTAATTACATAAATTTATGCCTTTGTGCTTGTAGGGTTACTTCTAAGCTCAAATTTTTATTGTCTCCTTAGTGGCACTCTCTCTTATTTTCATAAACCTTAAAAATGGTACATTTAACTGCCTCAACTCCTATCTGATTTTTTTTTCAAATGATTATGATCTCGTATCTGCGAGACTGAATTCACTATGCTGCGATTCACTACATTTATCTTGCATGATCTATTGATTTATCTGTGACCTCTTGTCTATCCATAATTGGGCTCTTCCTGAATCAACTAATAATTACTCGTTGGTCCATTCTCATATATATATTCTGCATAATCCCTCTTGGGATATATCCTTTGTCTTAACTTATCTCTCGCCACTAGCTCCTAATGTATCAAGTGTCCATTCACACTTATTTATCAATAACATCCTGGCCGAAAACTTTTACTGCCTCTCTCCGGTGTCGTGCTTGTATAATGTTCTGGAGTCGCAACATATCTACATGAACTGAATAAATGCAACATCATCCCTTTCTCCTTTTTACCACATTCTTTTTTTACCATTCCATAGTTAACTGAACCGCTTAACTCTGACTTAATATTATATCACACCATATTCCCCCCTTTAGGGGAGTACTAAGATATAGTACTACGATGATCTACCTATAGTTGTTTTACCTTTTCATATTTGGCGTCTTTTCACATTATCAATGAACCTTAATCACCTTATGGTAACCTTCTGTACCAGGGATAACTAAATTTCTTACGCACGAAGGTGACACCTACGGTAACTGGCACACTTAGTCCCTTAAGATTAACTTTGCTCAGAGTGCTTGCTTTAGGTAAGCGACTTCCTAAATAACCTTTAAAGGTTATTCGTCTATTGTCTATTCTATTATTGTTGGAGCACGATCTTTGAAATTCTCACGATGTCGACCATTATCAAATCCCCCGGTCCCTAATTCATGTTCGGTTTTATCTTGTTCAGCAGCCCATACTAATTTTTATTACTCTGGGGTCTAACCTTTCCTCCTGGTAATCACGTTGAAGTCACCATCTCATTTCTCGAAATAAGAATATGACTTTATGGCTTATACTCTTTTATTGCCTTAAGGCTTGTCACCTCTTGTATTTTCCTTCACTTGACTATAGACTCTGTCATCGTGTCATATTTTGATTTACTGTTATCACCCATATATCACATCTTACTCATGATGCTTCATTTATTTTCTTCTTATTCTCCGGATAATATTCTTTTTGTCTATCACTTTATTCTGAAAATTTCAACAAAAAGTTCTTTCCCTATAAGCTCCCCTAGCTTCATCTCACTGGCTCTTGGGAATGCCTAAAATTCTTTTTTTTTTACTCGGGGCTAGAGTCATACTAAGGTAAATATTTGTCCCTTCTAGGATCCCACTGCCTATCTTCTGAAATTTCTGAATATTCCAGTATTCGTATCTGATTGTACTACTCTAGAGTTCACCATCTGGGTGTCTTAGAAGGAGATCTATTACCACATTTGCACCATCTTTCGGAAACGTTAGTTAATGATAACAACCTATCCACAATTTTTGGGTTACTCTAACTCCAACTGGATCCTGATATCCCATCTTTCTCTTAAATAATATCTGTTAGCTCCCATAGAACATAACTGAGATGGGTGTGGCCAATTGTACTTACCTCTGTCATTGATGAAGGTACCAAAATGCTTATATTTCTCTGCCTGATTTGAAAATATTGATAATCTTCATTATCTGGGTGCCTCGTACCCCTTCACTTTACTTCTTTTACTTGTTAAAACTTGTATCTAGCTTCTGAATTCCTCATAGATTTTCACCATATTCGTGAATAGATATCCGTGCCTTAAGGCTCCTTATTAAGAAGCATACACATCTTAGTACACACATGATCTGTTGAAGACCTCATATTTACTCATCATAAGCATGATGTGAAATCGAGTTCCTCTGACTCAACTCTTCCACATCCACATGCAATCTCTTACCAACTGTCTTTGTGGATGTAGGTATCGTTGTATTACGACTAAAGTCGAATTTAGGAGTTTGAATTCTTACAACTGAGCTCTACTGCACGATCTAGAGTAAGAAGAAAGAGTGACAGACCTAAATGCCCTGTAGCCTCCTGCTTATAAGTGTGGTGCACAACACACCCATAAACAAGACTCTACTAGACACGGCTTGTAGACTCCCTAGGATAGAACTGCTTTGATACCACTTCTGTCACGACCCAAACCGAAGGTGCCGCGACGGGCACCCGGTGCCTTACTCAACCGAGTACCAACGTAACATATCTTTCTTAACATGTTATCATGAGTAAATGAGCCAGAAAACCCGTCATGAGATAGCATGAATAAAACATAAGGGAATACTCAACATATGAAGACCCAACATGATATACAAACTAATATATGTGACATACAGCCCTATAAGTCCGACATGACCATTAGTAAACTCGAAACATAGGCCGACAAGTCCATACGATTATCCATACACCTGACATTTGTCTACAAGCCTCTAAGAGTACATAAAATCATAAAGGTCGGGACAGGGCCCCGCCATACCAATAAATACATATCCAAAGCATACTGACCAAATAGGCAACTCCGGAGAAAGTGGAGTGCACCAACACCTTCACTGAGCTGATAGCCTACTAGGAGGACTGTCAACCTATCAATCGAGACCTGCGGGCATGAAATGCAGCGTCCCCAGGCAAAAGGGACGTCAGTACGAATAAAGTACCGAGTATGTTAGGCAGGAAAGCTTAAACAAGAACAGTAATGTAAAGAGAGAGATAGAGGAGATACAACCTGTAACATCTGAGTGCCTCTGGGGGTTACTGATATGAAATGCATAATACATATATATACATAAACTTTTTAAAACATTCGCCTTTGTGGGCATCATCATCATCATATCGTACCCGGCCTCAAAGAGGACTTGGTAAAAGCGTACCCGACCATCATAAGGTTCGATAGAATTGTACCCGACCACGTGGAGCTCGGTAAACCCAACTGATCAGTGGTTGCACAATAGGTGTCGTACCCGGCCGACTATAGAGCGGCTCGGTAGAGTAAAATAGATACTATATATAATGCATGCTAGACTCATGGAATCACCTTCTAAACCTTTTGGAGTGACTTAAGAACACTATGGACATCCATACCCTCAATATGAACCTTAGTAGGATTCAAGGATCATACACACTTGCTTAGAATAATTTTATAAGGAAAGAACAACATGGACAACCTTAGTTGCTAGGAGTAGATCCGTTATGAAGTAGCGTATTCATTTCACTTTAGATCATGCCAAAAGAAAGAAGAAAGTGCCTTAACATACCTTAAACCCGTTGAGTCCTTAATCACTTCCAAGCAACTCTTCAAACAAGTCAACTCAATCTATCATAGTATAAGGAGATTCAAAATCAGTGCTGAGCAAAGGCTAAGTCTATAACTTAAGCTAGTAGCTCGTTTACGTAAATTTTGGCAGCATCTCCCTTGTAACAAGGGCCTCCTCCAATACCATATACAAACAACAATGACCAGAGCAATCCATCAATACATAATTATCAATATCAAGACACCATATAACAACAACAAGTCACAACTACATTACGACGAGCGGCAAGCTCCGATTGGAATCCGTATACCCCTTATCAATCCTTATAGACTTCTTACTTCAACATAAAAGTATCATTAACTTGATAATGAAGTCATTAATCAATGATTCCAGCCTTATACCATATATTTATAACAACGAAAATAATCCACAACTTCAACTATCCCCAACTAGCAACTTTATTCACTAGTTCATGTCTAGCCCATCCATTTAACTTAATCAATATCAAGATAACCTTAGGCACAAGCAAGAACATAATATACATACCTCCTACAGTAACTTCAAGCCAAAATCCAAGTTATATTCATTTTACAACAACCCTTAATAGCAATACAATACCATAGAAGTGACTTAAGCTAATCCAAGTATTATCTTGTAGTTTATCATCCTAACAACTTAACCAACATACAAGAAAGATTAAGCACCATTAGTAGACTGTTATACTCACCTTAGACAACATCAACAACTTGGAATTTCATCCAAATACAGCCCACAACAATCCTCAATGACAACACAACCTCAAAGAGGTGTTGTTCTTCACTAGAACTAAGTTTTGATGTTGAAATATGGTGTAATCACTTTGGAATCACTTCAAACCCTTGTGGTATATGTTTAGGAGGGTTAGGAGAAGTTTGGAGACGAATATTAGTTGAAAAATGAGCAAAAATAGGCGTCCAAATCGTTTATAAATTGAAGTAGGTCAACCACCGCCTAAGTGGGTCCCATTGGGAGCTGCTTGCGCGGTCTCGCAAAAACACGAATATCTCTCTACTCCGATGTCGTATTGACAAATGGTTTAATGCGTTAGAAACTAGACTCGTAGATCTTCAATTTGGTAGGTAGAAAACACCATGATTCCAAGTATATTTGGAGAAATTCTCAGATACATTTGACCTAAATTTCAACAAATTTATGAATGTAACTTGTGATGACCTTTGCCAACTCTTGTTCCACAACTTGCTTGCCTTCAAAATGTAGAAAATGAATATCATACGACTAAAATAACTCATAGAATAACCTCCTTATCATGTTAAGAACCCTAGTCTCACCCCAAAGTACATGTTATAACATTCCAAACTTGTCGACTTTTGACGAAACTTATTTTCTTCAATTGGTTTAGCTTCTAAGATTTCCAACCCTCTTGGTACTCGTTATTCATGATCTTAAATATTTGTAACCTCCAAGGTAACATGATTAACTTACTTTATTTGCTTCCAAATATAATCTCATTTCTGAGCTTACATCAATGACTTACGACGTACTCTCACGAATGAAAACTTGGGGTGTAACAACGACCCAAACCGATGGGCCACCACGATTACCCGATACCATACTCGGCCCGAGCGTACCACTCTGTAACTGTGAACTCTGGAGGGATAACCCTTAACTTAGGCCGATGAGGCCATACTTTGAATCATCTTAAAATATCATATCTCTCATATGAGGGGTAAACATACCCAATAACTCATATATATATATATATATATATGCAGGCTGATGAGGCCGCCATGAACGTCTACTGATAGACCAAAATATACAGGACTCGTCTACAAGTCTCTAGAGATAACTGAACTATATCATGATCAGTACAGAGCCTCGACCTAACCATAAAACCTGTATATATAAAATAGTCTCCAAGGCATAGACCTGGTAACTCCGAGAAAGTGGAGCGCACCAACCAAGCTGATGTTTGACTCTGTCTACTGGGAAGATCTATCCAGCTGCCTATTAGGACCTGCAGGCATGAAAGCAACATCCCTAACAAAAGGGATGTCAGTACGAAATAATGTACCGAGTATGTAAGGCGATAGAATAACTGAAAGCTGAAACTGAACTGATAATATAATAACTGAAAGTAACTGAGAGTCAAAGATAATCTAAATATATGCTTACCTGCTGATACTGACTTAACTCTCTCAATATAGTAAGTAAAATAATTATCCAGTCCTATAAGGCTTGGTATATATATATATATATATATATATATATATATATATATATATATATATATAGTAGGCTCTCTCATGGGCGCTTGGCCATACTAGGCTTTTTATCTCGGCCATGTTGGGCTCGCTCATAGGCGCTCGGTCACAGTAGGCTCGGTATATAACTTACCATCTGATCAGAGGTTGCCCAATAGGGGCCTGACCATCGATTATAGATCGATGGTAATGCAAATACTGTAATGCTGTATATATAGGCTCTCTGCTCTCTTGACTGGAACAAGACAATACTCAATTGAATATGATAAGGGAAAATACTGTAACTTATGAGACTAGAAAAATGTACATAAATTCAGGAATATGAATTTCTCTTTATGCCTCGTTATCAAACTTGTGTAATTATAAGATCATGCCAAAATGAAGGAAGGGCTTAGCCTTAATATACCTGTATGATCTCTTCCTTATTACTCAACCAAGCTCAACACAACTTCTTACATCTACAACAAGTAAAATGATATTGTCGTTAACATATAATGTCGTACCATCGTATTTGGCTAGTCGCATGACTTAAGAAAAATCGGACATCAACTCTCCGATTTTTAATACATCCCAAAGACCACTAAAGGTCATCAACAACCCAACAACAACAAATATAACCAACACTAGCAACAACAACAATATAATCCAATGTTTCTTCGATTATCTTAACAATCATATTGAGCGGCAATCTCGTTTCTTTTACTCATGACAAGATATAAATTGAATCCAACTCTTAGTCCATAAATTAGTTTACAACTTTCAGAGCATCATACTTATATGTACCATATTATTTCTAGTTTAAAACCTCAATAAAATGCCTTCCAAAACATCTACATTCGTCTAGCACCTTAATTTTTATCGTCAATCACTTGTTTTTCATCTTTTCTTCTTCAATCAACTTAATTAACACCTAGGAAAGCTTAACAACATCACCCACAATATTATCGAATTATTTCTCACAATTTTCAACCACCAAAAACCATATTTTTAACCACAAAAAAGTCCAACCAAAAAGACAACCGTATCCCATGTTCCTTCAAGTGCATCTTATGGTTTTTCACTCAAACAACACAACCAACATAGGATTAACCTTCGGCACAATCAAGAAGATGTTATACATACCTTGAACAGTAGCTATAACTCAAAACCCTATCTCAACTTAGCCCACAATAGCCCTCAATCACACCACAACATCATAGAAGTATTCTTTTGTAGTCTTTAACACCTTTGATGGGGATTTGTGTTGATTCTCTTGAGTTTAGTTCTTGGAACCTTGGAAAAGTTCTTGGAGAGTTTGAGAGTGTTTTGCAGTAACTGATCTCTGGATATTGACGAAATATAATGGATAAAGATAACTTATAAGCCCACCACCTCAATTCTCCAAGCAGGTGGGTAAGCTGCCTGCTTGGCAGCTTGAGCAGTGCCACTTCGGACACTTATGTCTCTCTACTCTGATATCGTATTGACAAACGGTTTATATCGTTGAAAACTAGACACATAGGGATTTAATTCCATATAAATATCTCCATAACTCTCAATATATTGGGAGAAAAAGGCGTTGCAACTTAGCCTATAAACCTGCCAGTTTCTCCGAAGTGCGGCAACATGACTTGGTGACCCTAGTTTAAAAATCCATATTTCTCTACCCCGATGTCGTATGAATAAATGGTTTGGACCGTTGGAAACTAGGTTCCAAGACCTTCATTTTGATATGATATGTGTCCCAAAATGACACCATAAAGCATACGAATATAATTTCTCAAAACGGCTCGTTACAAGGAATATCTTAACTCGATTTTTCCGTAAGTCAAATCCAATTTTCCCAAACATTATATTTTATGTCCAAACATCATATATAGTCATATTATTACTTTACACTCATTAAATCATGATTAACAAGTCTCATATTCATTATACGTCACCTTAGGACGCACAAGGTGTAACACCAAACTTGTCGACTTTCGACAAAACTTATCTTCTTCAATTCGTTTAGCTTCTAAGTCTTCCAACCATTTTGGTACTTGTTATTCATGATTTTATATATTATTAACTTCCACGGTAACATGATTAACTTACTTTATAAATTTTTCAAAGATGATTTCATTTCTGAGCTTACATCGATTGACTTACGACGTACTCTTATGTACGAAAACATGGGGTGTAACACCATCTGTGGTATTATTTCTCTCTGTTCTCCTATTTTCCTCGTCTCTGATAATCTCATGTCTTATCTTCCTCGTTAAGGGGGATGACTTGTCCAATCAATTACGGGTTGATGGTTTACTAGCTTTGATGGTCATATGAACTACTTATGATTGCTTATGCGAATTCCTTAATATCATTTTTAGAGGAGAGTTGATTCAGCATTCTAATGTTTTGACTTTGGATTGCTTGTCTTAGATATTAACACTTATGCAAGTTACCCTAAGGGAAGAAGCTTTATATGCCCTTGATGGTACATGATTTAAGCTGCGCAATATCTACGAAATTTGTACAATCTGCTTTTTGTATTTGAAAGTTATGCTAGCTTTACTGCCACGAGAGAAGTTATGCCGCATTTTACAGATTATTTTGTTTTTGGGGAAAGCGAGGCTTAGTTGCTGCGGAGGAGAAGTCTTGATGCTTCGGTTAGGAGGTGTGAGCGATTGGCATTACCAAGTCTGAGAAGAGGTAGATGGTGGCTTAAGAAATATTGGGGAGAGGTTATCAGGCAGAACATGATGCGACTACTCCAGTTCACCAAAAACATGACCTTAAATAAGAAGGTTTGGAGGGTGAGTATTAAAATCGTAGGTTAGTAGGTAGTTGAATATTTTTCTTCCCCGCTGAGGGTGTTAGGCTAGTTTGTTAGTGTCTTGCTTTAGTTTGATAGTGGTACTTATTGTATTCGTACTGTTTTTCTGCATCGATTGTCTAGTACCTTTCCATTGCTTTGATTAACGATTCTGCCTTTTCCATTTTTTTATTCTTAGGTTGCTGACACTATCTTCGTGATGTATTATTGTTGTTATTGTTCCTTTGCCTCTTTTTCACCTCCTTGTGCCGAGGGTAAGGGTGTTCGGGTCGGGCCGACCCACTAACAACCCGGTTCGACCCGGTTCAGTCCGATTCGGTAAGGGGTGGGATGAGTTGGCTATGGTAGGGGGTTGTGACGGTCGAAGTCAGGCTTTTTTTGCTACCGGTGCACTGGAACCCGGCTAGCCCCCTAACCCTTCCAGCCCGGTTTATGTTCTAATTTTTTATCTTTTTTAAATTCTAACCGTTGCCAACAGTGAAAATAAAAAATGACCGTTGGGCAATGGCCATTTTTTGCTTTTTAGCTATTTCGGCCTATTTCCTTACTAAAATAGCCCCTTCATCCCCTAATAATTGATAAATTACATTCTTAGCCTTTTAATAATTATAAATAGCCCCCCTCTTCTTCATTTTTTTTTTTCCACAACTTGCTCTCTTCTTATACTCTAATTCTCTCCCAATTCCCTTTTGATTATTGAATTGCTTATTGCTTTCAAGTTCTCAATTAATTAATATTTCAAGTTTATCAATTATTTACGGTAGCCACTACAATATTACAATTATCAAGTGAAGTGTGGTTATCATTTTTGTTAGGTTCAAGTTAAATCATGCCCCATGCTTCTAGAATGCGCTCACATGTTTGGGAACATTTTGAGGTGGTAGAAGAAAATGGAGAAGTTCGCAAAGTTCAGTGCAAGAATTGTGGTCTAGTCTTTAATGTTCGTCAAAAGGGGGAAGACACAGCTGGTTTAAGGAGGCATATCAAGGGTTGTCTTGGGTGTCCTCCATCAATTCGTATTTTAAGTTGATTTGAGACAATTTATGTTATTTTGAATTTGTTAGACTTATTTAAGCTTAATGTGTTAGGGGTCATTTGATTTGAATACGGCTTATGCCGGGATAAATTATACTGGTATAAGTTATGCTGGGATAAGTTATGTTGGGATTAGTTATACCGGGATTGTTTTTTATCCAATGTTTGGTATGTTGTATTAAATATGACAATTGCATAATTTGTAAGAAGAATGTATAAGTTATACCGGTGCTAATTACCCCACCCTCTATAAGGTATAAGTTATATCGGTGTTAATTTTAATCCTAGAATAACTTATACCTGGTTTGCTAACCAAACGAAGTATTAAGGCGGTATTAAATTTTTATACCAGCACTATACCTTCTTATATCTCATACCAAACGACCTCTTAGTGTATTAGACAAATTAATTGAAGTATTATTATGCAATAAATATATGAAATGAAAGTCTTTGAAGTTTGATCCTTACATATTGGTCTTATTAAATAATTTTATATAGCCACTTAGTTTCAATTTTCAAATTTTATAGTTCAAATTTCAAATTTAAAACTTTAAATTTTAAAGTTTAAAAAGTTTAATTTTAAACCTTAAAAGTTTGCAAACACTTAAGTATCAATAATATTGAATAAGAAAAACAAAATATACTAAAAAAAATTAAGTAACCCGGCCCGATCCGACCTCGTTAAGCCCGAACCCGGACGAGCTCACTAAAACCCGAAAAATTCCAGCCCACTACCAGCCCAGAACCCCAACCCACTAACAGGCCGGGACAATAACCGGACAAACTGTTTTTTTCTGTGTCCAGCCCGGACCAGCCCGTCCGGTTAAAACCTTTAGTCGATGATCTTTCTGAAACAACCTCTCTGCCCTCTAGGATGGAGGCAAAATTTGCGTACATACTATCCTCCCAGATCCCACACATTGAATTACATTGGATTGTTGTTGTTGTTGGATAGTAAATGTTCTGTTTAATATACAGGGAATGTAAGTAGCGAGACACTCTCTGCAGTATAAGCATCACATAAGCAAGTGTGTCGGAGCTAGTGTTTTAAGTATTAGAAGAAAATTTTAAAATAAAACCAACTGAAAAAGTAGTACAGTAACTTGCAATTTGATCGCAACCTTTTGTGGTCATAAGCAATCTGTTTTTATAAATATAGTGTATTATATAATGTGTAGAGCCCGTTTGGCTTAGCTGATTTAAAGTAGCGGATAAGTATTAGGTGTTGAAAAATACTTTTAAGTGCTGAAGCTGATTTAAAAAATAAGCAGTTACGTGTTTGGATAAAAGTGTTGAAATTAATAATAAGCAGTTGAAGGACTGGGTATACGAAGAGTTTTGTTTTAAAATAAAGTATTTTAGGGATAGAATATTAAATATTTTGGTCAAACCTAAAGTGCTTATAAGCTAAAATTTAATAAGTTGGGGGAGACCAACTTATTACTTTTGGCTTATTTTTGGCTTATAAGCACTTAAATTATAAGCACTTTTAATTTTACCAAACACGTAGATAAGCCAAAAAGTGCTTATAAGCCAATTTGACCAGCTTATAAGCTTAGCCAAACACCCTCATAGTCAAATTTGGGAAGGAAACTAGAAGAAAAAGAACCATTTCCAGGTGTACATAATTCAAGATGTAAGTGTTAATAAAATCAGAGGCGGATCCAGGATTTAGAGGCTCCGGGTGCCACAAAATTTTAACGTAGCCATGCTACAATTTACATGGTCTAAATGAGGTATAAAGTTAATCGATTTTGTCTATTTGGGGTTCGGTTCGGGTTATTCGTCTTTGAAGTTAATATAGACAAATCGATCGAGCAAATACATTACGTAATTATTATAGATTATGCATTTTGAATAAGAAAAAAGGCTCGTTATCAATCTATATTTTAGATACTCAAGGCAAAAACTTATACTAATAAGCACTCTAAACATTAAAACAGAAGCAAGTTTACAGACATTTTTTAATTTACTATTTTTTATGAAAATTAACTCACTCAATATTATATATAATTATCCTATTTTAGAGAAATCTGACAATAAAATAAACTTTCATCCTTGATTAGAACAATAACTTATTCAAGATTTTTTTTTTTTTTTGGTTTCCGCAAAGAAATTTACTGGAATTGTGCTCCAGAAGAAAAAAAATTATTTTTTTTATCGTCTATATATAAATTATGGAGGAATTGGGAAAATGCAACAATGTGTGTGTGTTGGGGGGGGGGGGGAGGGAGGGGTTACGAGGAAAGATCAGATTTTTGAAAGAAAAAGATTTTTATATTTTATGTTTAAAGAAAAGAAAAGGAGAAAAGAAATTTCAAAGAAAAAAGAATCAAAGGAGCAAACCTCCTATAACTATAGCTGTCTTAAAATGCACCAAACAACACATCTAAGAAAATTGTGCTGCGCAGGAACTCAAGCTTTTTGGGTGGGATGACAGTACACTGCCAGTGGCACCTTCAGTTATTTGTTAATGAGGGCGCCACTTAAAATATTTCACTATATTCCTTCTGTATATACATGCATCTACACATAATGAAATACTTTTATTCCTTCTGAATAAAATATTTTCGGGATGTGTCATATTTGCAAATAATGAAATACTTGTATTTATGCCCAAACAATAGTTAACTTGTCTGTTACGAAGCATTCTTCGGATGAATCTGATTTTGTGTTTTAAAAATATTATGCCAAGGTCACTTTAATTTCCAAAGACGCGTGAGTGATTATATTAGCTTAATAATAGTCCTTACCAAAAGAATTACATTAGCTTAATGGTGAAGTTAAATAGAGATTTCGTATACATAAACTTCGAGGAGAAAAGAAAATCGTATGCACATCGGAAAAAAAGAAAAAAATTATATAGCGCGTGAATCCACCGACGAATATCGGTTCTAGTTTCTCTCTCAGTCAGAGTCGTAACAATTAAGAAAAAATCCCAACCTTTGTATAAATTAGGTGTGTTAGTCAGTTGGGTATGATATGATATTTAGATATTTCGATTCGGTATTTTTGGTATTCGATTTCTTAAAATTTTATTCCAATATCGTACCTAATTAAATTCGATGTGGTTCGGTTTTTCTCCTTTCAGTTTCGATTTATTCGGTTCGGTAACTTCGGTTTGAATACTAACTAATACATAGAGCCATACACTCTAATATTCTTAATTAAAGTACTCAAAAATATAAAACTAAAAATATTTGTTGACAAAAATTTTGTCCAAAACTAGCAAATACCGACACAAATAGAAAAAATTGTACATAAAAGAATATTTTATCGTTAGAAATGTGTTGTTACTTGTTTAGAGCTAATTGAAGAACTCTGAGAATAAAGGAAAATAAAATTTTAGATTTTTTTATTTATATTATAATTGATAATATGTGTTTTGTGTAATATAATATATATTTCGGTACGATATCGGTATTTCGCTATTTTATCTTAAAATACCAAATATCATACCTAATATCAATTTTTTTTAAAACTTATATTAAATACCATACCAAATATCAAAATACTGTATACCAAATATCAAAATATTCAGTTTCGATAAAGCAATTCGGTATTTACCAAATTATGTCCGGCCCTAGTATAAATCGCCCTTATTTACTCTCAATTACCGATTCTCTCCCTCTCTCTCTCACACGAGCAAATGGCAGCCACATCTTCACCAGCAGTCCTCCCACCAACCTTCGTACCACCCCCCACCGACACGGCGCAACAAATCGGCCCAACACCAGCATTCCGTTCATTCATCAACCACATCTCCACCACCGTCCAAACCGGTTTCTCCAACCGCCGTCCCTGGTCCGAGCTCCTCGACCGGTCCGCTTTCTCCAAACCGGAATCGTTCTCTGACGCCACTCTCCGTATGCGCAAAAACTACACCTACTTCCGTATCAATTACCTCTCTGCCCTTGCCGTTGTTCTTGCATTTTCACTCATTACAAACCCTTTTTCCCTTCTTGTCCTTTCCGGCCTCCTCGCCGCTTGGCTTTTCCTTTACCTTTTCCGGCCTTCGGATCCGCCTTTGGTTATATATGGACGGCAGTTTTCTGAGAGGGAGACGCTGGGTCTGCTTATTCTTTCAACTGTGGTTGTGATTTTCTTGACATCTGTTGGAAGTGTGCTTGTTTCAGCTTTAATGATTGGTCTTGCGATTGTGTGTACGCATGCTGCTTTCAGGGTCCCTGAGGATCTTTTCCTTGACGATCCACAGGACTCTCCCGCTGCTGGGTTTCTCTCTTTCTTGAGCGGCGGTGCCGCCAATGCTGCCGCCGTAGCTGTCGCCCCTGCTGTTGCCGCTAGGGTTTGATCAAATATTTTGCGGTAGTTTCGTTTCTTTTCATAAAATTTTGTGAATGATTTGCTATGTTAAGTAGATAAAAGAATGAGAGAAATGGGATGCAAATAATGCTCTATGTAATATGTACTTAATTTTTTTAGACGCAAAACTGGGAATTTGTAATTTGGATCTACCTACTTGGGAGTTTAGTTAGTAATTTGTTATGGAGAATGATGTTAATTGTTGTGATTGATTTATTCGTTTCTGCTAAGCATATTTCGTGTTATTCTTATAATTGGATTTGGTTGGTATTGATCAGATCTGGGTGGTGTTGGTATGAACATAGACACGATTTGGCGGTATAAAAAAGATTGATTGATGGGGTTCTGTTAGGGTGACCAGGCAGTTGTTTTCTTAATGTTATGAAGTCTTTTGTTATTTTAGTTGGTGAAAGAACAATGAAGATATGATCACAAATGGCTTACGTACAAAATGTTAGATGTAGCACTTAATTTTGGTTTTCTTATAATTTCGATTACCAACTTGGGAGTCTAGTTAACGTTATTTGTTATGCAGAATGATGTCCATCATATAGGTTGATTCACATATCTGGTAATCTATTTGGATCAGTAGATCATGTTCTTTTTAGAATTGGATTTGGGCAGTATTATTCGAGTCTGATGATGACTTTTGATGTGCATACTTTCTGTAATTTCAATGTTACATGAAGACCCTTCATTGGCCTTGATGCAGCCATTTCAAATAGGTCTGACAGAGTGTGCAGATTCTTCAAGGTACACTACAAATCTAGCAACTAGTCACCTGTATCAGATATGTCCACTTAACATATGTTAATATAGCATTTGTAATTGTTTGGACATGACGTATATATTGATGGACTTGATATTGGACGGTGTTGTTGAACAAGATTATGATGTGCTTTTGTTCATGTGCTTTTCCTGATCACAGATAATTTTTTTGCTATGATGTATTCATAGTTTGGGTAGTGATCAATTCCCCTTAGCACAAGGCAGTAAATATGCCGGCCTAAAGAATTTGTTTAGTCTATAGTGTGCTGCCTATAGAATTCATTTAGTTATCATTTACATTGAGAAATATCTTGTTGTATACATTAATTGCAATGTGTATACTGATTCCTTGCTTCAGAGACTACTGTTTTTTAGCAAGTGGTTGTACTTTGATTAGAATCATTCAGGCTTGTTCATGACATCTTTGAATTGCTGATGACCACACAAAGGCTGAAGGCTCTCTCTGTTTGTTGTTGGTGTTCTATTGTGGTTAATTATCTGGTGTTGCTGGAAGAAGTTGATATCGGAAAGGTGAGAGAGTGTGTTGGTTCAAAGTAACTAATTGCATGAAGATTGTGGGCAAAATGCATTGTTTGCCTCTTAAATTTGCATCTTTTTTATTAATGGAGGCCAAGCTGGCCAACCTTGCCTTTTAATAAAGGGATGATAAGTGAATGCAAGGCAGCAGGAAACCTTTTTGAGTATATTGTTCTTACATCTGAACTCGTCTGGAGCCAACTCTTCTTCAATATTGTTCATATGAATAAAATTGTGGCAGTTGGTTCATCTCAACGGTTGTCTACTAGTACTGGTGCATCTAATGACCAATAAATTCATATATTTGAAGTTCAAAGTCGATCTTTTTGCTGATTTTTGCGTGTTTGAAGCTAATGTATCTTATTTATTGGCTACTTGTTTTATAACTTTATTCTTAAATGTTGTATGAGTTTCAAGTTGGTCTCCTATTTATTTATATTAGGTAAGTGAATTTTCACTCCAATTTACGTTTTGTATTGATAGCATATTTGTGCTAGAGCTGACAGTGCGGTGTGTTATTTAGTTTTATATTGAGAAGCTATACTATAAAAAACAGATCCCGGTCTCTACACTGTTACGGTAGATGGGACTTTCTGTATTAGGTAGAATATGAAGTTTTTGCTGTTGTTGGGCTCGGAGAAACCGGAAAGGGCCATGAAACTGGGAGCAAAGTCACGTTTATGTAGAAGGGGGTTGTAGCATAAGGAAAAAGCTTAGGAATAGAAAGCACTTCTTTTAGAACAGTTGTAGCATAGAAACGGGGAGCAAAGTCGGTAAAATTTGTCCACCATGGACTTAGACTGATGGGAAGTAATACCGAAAGTTTTTTTGTTTCTTTTGGATTTTTGTTTGTGGTTTTTATAATTTTCACCGTCTTTTGGATTTTTGTTTGTGGTTTTTATAATTTTCACCGTCTTCGTTGATAGCTAGGCCATACCTTTGGTGCAACTTTAGATGCACAAGAGAGTTCTTGTAAAAATGCACTGTTTCACGTGTTCATTGCAGTGTTTAGTTATGATTGGAATGCCTTCTAAACTTCAGCATACACGTTCTTGATTTTATTTTTTGTTAGCTGATATCGATTTAATGTGACAATGATATGTTTTTATTAGTAAAAATTCTAAAGCAGATTATCCTTGGAAATATTTAATCTTCAGGCTTCAGTGTGTAGGTCTGAAATAGATGGACCGTTCTGCTTTCATATTTTTCTGATAAATATTGCGTCTCGTGTACTGAGCTTATTAATTTTCATATATATATATATACTCTTATAAGGAAGGGAAATGTTCTGTATGTTGTACCCCCACAAGGAAGGAAAAAAGTGACAATGTCTTTGTTCATGACTAATAGTCAGTTTGGTCAAGTTTTTTTTTTTTTTTTTGGGGACCAAAAGTGCTTTTCAAAATAACATGACATTGCTCATAAATCTGGAGAATCACTCTGAAATTAGGTGTAATAATTCAAATAGCCATTATCGTGGTTTAAGCTAGCAAGGAGTCATGTTCGTGCATACTATTATTAACAGCAAAAGATACGTTGAGCGACGAATACCACTTTAACCATGAGTCAAAGTGGTTATGTATATACCCGAATTAGAACACTTGTATCTTATTTGTAATCCAAAACAGCTAAACATTTCATGTGGGTTATGGTTAATGAAGGTCTTTTTGCTTGGGATGAACCAAGGTTAGCCTTAGATTTTCGATGTGAATTTGGATAGTGAACACTTGGGATAATAAAAATAATTTTTATAGTTTATACTTGTTGTGAGCGAAGTTTTACTTTAGTGCGGAAAAGTTAGTCCGAACACATTCGCATGTTGATTCATACCATCCTAAGTATTATTTATTTATGGAATTTTTATCTCCTATAACAAAGGTTAACACCTTATTTATTTTAAATAAATACTATTTAAAAAAAATTATATTCTATAGATACCTTTTAATGTTTATAGCAAAATATTTAATTTCTGTTACCTCTTACCCCCAAGCCACTAGATACGCTATCAGTTACATTATTTTCCTTCTCTCTCTATTTTGATACATGTCATTCTCTTCCCACGTTCCTTGAAAACACGATGTTTTGCCTGGTATACAACGAAAACTTTTCCCCTCAAGTTTGTGCAAAACCTTATGGTCTACTCTATCTAATCTCCCCACCCCCCACGTTTCACAGATCTTTCTTAGATAATACAGCCATCAAATAAAGTTTGTCAAAGCAGAAAGAGATCAGTACTTTTCTTGATGTGAGTGACTTAAGTGACCCTTTTCCAAATATTCAACCGACATCAACTTTATTAAGGCTAGTATTTCGGTATTTGAAGTGAGAATTAGAAGTTGTAGGATGAACTGAGGAGTCAATTAATGGACTAGACACACATGATGGAGGAGGGAAGGAGATGGGAGACGGATCCATCAAGTCACTTCTTGTTTCTTCTGTTGCTTGAAGACTTAACCCAAACAAGACTACCAAGATATCCAGATGTGTTTTTGGTGGTGTCGGTGAATAACGTGAATTACTATGTTTATATTGTGCGGCGCCTCTGATTTCTAGTTGTGTGCTAGGGTTTTTCCATTCTTTTTATTTGTTATGAGTTACAGGGATATTCGGTGAAGAGAAAGAGAGAGAGAAAGGCGAAAGAGTTGAGGGTTTTTGCTCGACGGCGGATTCGCTGGAAATTAGGTTTGTTCTTGAACAAAGACGACAGAGTTTGGGGCTGAGCAACTTGATTTTCTGTTAATATATTTCAATGTATTTTCAACGTATCACGCTGTATTTTCATGTATTTCATTGTATTCATTGTCTTTTTTTCATTGTAATTCAATATATCTCGTTGTATTCCATGTATTTCATTGTATTCACTATCTTTTTTCCATTGTATTTCAATGTATCCCGTCGTATTTTATGTATTTTATTGTATTCACTGTCTTGCTATATGCCATGAATGTATTCATATGTTTTTTTAATTAATATAATTTATGTATTCAAATGTATTATATAGTTTTTCTGAAGATTGCTATGTTTTTGGGGTATTTTTCGGTTGAGAATCTCTTTTATAACTGGAAATACAAATTTTGTGTGTTATAATTGAGTTTGTTGAGTTATATTAGGAGTCTATTATGTTAATAGATTCACTTTCCGTTTAAAAACAGTGTAATCCCCTGTTTCACGCCGTGAATATAGTCGAATACAGTCGAATACAATAATCTGTCCAGTTGTAATCCCATGTTTCACGGCATGAATACAGTCGAATACACTCGAATACAATAACTGATTAGCTGGACTTCCCTGATTCACGCCTATTTTTGCTACTGTATTCATAAATACAGTATCTTAAATACATCTAATACATCTTATAACAACAGAAAACGTATCTACAATCCGTAATATAGCAAGTGGTATCTATAGATAGCTAATTACCACTAAAAGATAGTGCTTTACGAAAATTTCTCTTTATTTATTTATTTGGCAATTATTATTCAAGGGTTTTAACTTTTATACACTGGTGTATAACACTGTTTTGCACTGTCAAATCAATTAAAAGATATTTTAGCTACAAGTAATCGTTCATTTAAACGAAATTAGTAACTTAAAAAAATAGAAAAAATAACTTAAACAGCTGGCTGTCGCCCGAAAAAATAGTCGATAAATAAAGGCAAGTAATTAGTTACAGCAAGTTCAATTATATGTGTATAAATTTTTATTTTATCAGTGTTAAAATCTTTCTCCATAGGACATAAGATTATAAAATAGGTACGCGATGGGAATCTGGATAAAAATGGAAAGGGGTAGGGGCAAGACGAAGTCAAAGTAATTATAACGTTCCAATTAGGAAGGTGATAGAAGCTATAGTTTATTTATTATTGAGCCACAGTATTACTAACTTGTTGACTATTCAAGCTTAGCCTTCCCTATCAAAGTAGCCGTTGGAGGTCATCCGCGTCAAACACGGGGGGTCCTCTTGTTTCCCAATGTGGACCAATTTAACTCTGCTCTCACCTCTCTCTACTACTACTAATGTTAACAAAGAAACAAAGCAAACATGTAAAATAATAAGAAAACTAGCCGTTAAGGAACCTTATAATAATTTTTCTCAAGACTCGTTATTCTCTCTGCTCATTTTGTCTTCAACCTTAACCGTTGCTCCTTAAGATTCCCTCCATTTTCTCTATCTTCACTTACATCTTCACATGTTTTGTTTCAGTCTCTCTTCTCTCTTCTCTCTTTCTTCTCCTAGTATTTATCCCTTTCTTTCCCCCTTCTCTTCATTTAATTTTCTTTCTCTTCTCTCAATACATATCTTGAAAAAGTTCCATTCTTTTTTCTCCTTCTACTTCTTCTTCTGATTGAAGATTCTGAACCTGTTCTAAGTTTATGGATAGGTGGAATACTTCACTGAGTAGATATTATAACTACCCTTTTCGATTCTGGCATTTTTATTCCATTATTGTTGTGATTGTATTTTCTTCCAATTTCTCTATTATATCAGCTGGGAGGAGTTCAGATGGGGTTATTGTAACTCAAGCTGATTTTCAAGCACTTAAGGCCATTAAACATGAGCTGATTGATTTTAGAGGAATCTTGAAAAGTTGGAATGACAGTGGTTTAGGAGCTTGTGGTGGTGGATGGATTGGTATAAAGTGTGTTAATGGGGAAGTTATAGCTATACAGTTGCCTTGGAAAGGATTAGGTGGCAGAATTTCTGAAAAAATTGGTCAATTACAAGCTCTTAGAAAGCTTAGTATTCATGACAATGTTATTGCTGGTCCTGTTCCAACTTCATTGAGTTTTCTTCCAAATCTTAGAGGTGTTTATCTTTTCAATAACCGGCTTTCGGGTTCAATCCCACCAACAATTGGAAGATCACCACTTCTTCAGACTCTTGATCTTAGCAACAATCAACTCACTGGTACTATCCCTCCTAGTCTTGCGAATTCGACAAGGTTATACAGACTCAACTTGAGCTACAATGCACTTTCAGGTTCAATCCCAGTAAGTTTTACTCAATCCCCTTCTCTTACTTTTCTTGCACTTGAACATAACAATCTTTCTGGCTCTATTCCTGATACTTGGGGTAATGTTGTTGTCAACAATAAGTCTTATCAACTTCAGTATCTTACCCTTGATCACAATCTTTTATATGGGAAAATTCCAACTTCAATTAGCAAGTTAAGTATGCTTGAGGAGATTAATCTTAGTCATAACCAAATTAATGGGACTATTCCTGATGAATTAGGGGCACTTACTAGGCTTGCTATTCTTGATTTATCTAATAATTCCATAAATGGAACTATTCCTGTTAGTTTCTCCAATCTTTCAGCTCTTGTTACTTTGAATTTAAAAAGCAATCTTTTGGATAACCAAATCCCAGATGTTATATATAGATTGCAAAATCTTTCAGTGTTGGATTTGAGTGACAATAAGCTCACTGGTCATATTCCAGCCACTATTGGGAATATTTCTAGGCTCAACTCACTTGATTTATCTGAAAACAACTTCACTGGTGAAATCCCAAAGTCTCTTGTTTCGTTGGCGAATTTGACTAGTTTTGATGTCTCTTACAACAATCTTTCTGGGGTTGTCCCATCTCTTCTTTCTAAGAAGTTCAATTCAAGTGCTTTTGTTGGAAATCTAGAGCTATGTGGATATAGTCCCTCAACTCCATGTGCTTCACCACCTCCTCAAACTCTTCCTTCTTCTCCTATTGGTGGGGTTGCCAAGCCTCGCCATCGCAAACTTAGTACTAAGGATATCATTCTCATAGCATCTGGAGCTCTTCTAGTTGTTCTACTTCTTTTGTGTTGCATGCTACTTTGCTGCTTGATTAGGAAAAAAGCAAATTCGAAAGCAAAAAATGGTAGTAAAGCCAGTGGCTTAGCTACCACAGGAAGAGGTGCAAAGCCAGTTCCAGCAGCAGCAGGTGCTGAGGTTGAATCAACTGGTGGAAAACTAGTCCATTTCGATGGACCATTCGTGTTCACAGCGGACGACTTGTTATGTGCCACTGCAGAGATAATGGGAAAGAGCACTTATGGAACAGCATATAAGGCTACATTAGAGGATGGTAATCAAGTTGCTGTGAAGAGGCTGCGCGAGAAGATCACAAAAGGGCAAAAAGAGTTTGAAGCTGAAGTTGCTGAATTAGGCAAGATTCGACACCCAAATATTTTGGCTCTCAGAGCCTATTACTTGGGACCTAAAGGAGAAAAGCTTCTTGTCTATGATTATATGTCTAATGGAAGTCTCTCGTCCTTCCTCCATGGTAAAGTTTCTACACACTGTTTATTTTTTTTTAATATTTTGTTCGTGTATTAATTCACGTATGATTACTGAACTTACCCACTATAATAGTAACTGAACATCTTATTTGTGTTCTATATGCAGCTCGAGGTCCTGAGACAACAATAGACTGGCCTACAAGGATGAGGATTGCTATTGGTATAACAAAAGGCATATGCTTTTTGCATAGCAAAGAAAACATAATACATGGGAATCTTACATCAAGCAATATACTTCTTGATGAGCAAAACAACCCAACGATTGCAGATGTAGGCCTCTCCAGGCTTATGACAAGTGCTGGTAACACCAATGTGATTGCCACTGCAGGCACGTTAGGTTATCGTGCACCAGAGCTCTCGAAAATCAAGAATGCAAGCACCAAGACCGATGTCTATAGTGTTGGAGTGATCATTTTGGAGCTCTTGACTGGAAAATCACCAAGCGGGGCAACAGATGGACTCGATTTGCCACAGTGGGTAGCTTCCATTGTGAAAGAGGAGTGGACTAATGAAGTGTTTGATGTTGAACTTATGAGGGATGCACCTAATATTGGTGATGAATTGCTTAATACTTTGAAACTAGCTTTGCATTGTGTTGATCCAACGCCAACAGCTCGGCCTGAAGCTGAGCAAGTACTTCAGAAATTGGAGGAGATTAAACCAGAGATGATGTTAACAGCCACCAGTTCTGGAGATGATGGCACAGCAGTTCAAGAAAAGAGTGAATAAACTCTGTTGCTTTACAAGGTTGATTGCTTTAAGAGTGGAAAATATTGAGCTTTTTACTTGATAGGTATTTATTTATTCTTTCATTTTTTTAATCTAGTGGAGTTGTTGTTTCCTATTAAGATCTATTAGTAAACTGTATATACGAGTTTGTGATTGTTGCATAGGATCCACTGATGAAGAAAAACACATTTTGTTCAGTTCACTTTATTCTTTGTAATGTAATGAAATAATAGTATATTCTTTGTGATTGTTGCATAGGATCCACTGATGAAGAAAAACACATTTTGTTCAGTTCACTTTAGTCTTTGTAATGTAATGAAATAATAGTATATCCTTTTGATGAAATAAATGATGGCTGTTGCTGTGGTGTTACATGTGACTATTCATTTCAAAAATTCATTCATCCAAAGCCAGAGGCCAGTTTATAATATGCTGAGAAAAGATATTACATATGTTGCTACATTTACTGCCATTCCATATCTTTTTTAGGTACTATCTTGTTAAAGGTTCATATTATATCTTTTTAAGGTATGATCCCTTAAGACATAGGTATGATCGTCTTAATCATAGGAACAATTGTCTAAACCATGTTTTCTAAAACGTGAAATAAGAGAACTAATATCAATACAAAGTGATCTTCAATTAGTCAGCACAGAAGAACATCTGCATTTCAAACTGGCGGCTCCAAGTAAAGTAACCCAACTTTGGCAAGGAATTTGCCCATTTTGTTGGCTTCTCGAAAAGCATGTTTAATTTCAGCAGCAGTTCTCTCTTTATAATGTTGCTCTAAAAGATGACCTTCAATGTTTTGATCTTTATTAATGCCATAGCGATTAGACGATTTGTTTCCAAGGTATACCAGTTGGCTCCTACCTCTTTTAGGATACACCAACTAAGCTTAGTAGTTTTGGCCAGTATTTACAATGAAGCGCACCATCGAAATGCTTTGCTGCTTGAGCTAAGTGAAAGGAGTTATATCCTCTCTGTATATGGCCATGCCAAGTAGTCATGAGTTGCATTTCTTTCTCCGCTTGTTCTTTCATACGCATTACGCAATGAGGTTCTTTCATTCGTCAATATTGGATAGGCTGAGTCCTTTCATACAAAGAAATTAAGCCTGTATACGGTCAAAATCGAGTTTGTCCTTTTGTATGACTAATCGAGACCAAAACATGATGGGCCAAGGTTCAGCCTCGAGTTATATCGAACCATGATGCAAAGTTAGGTTGCCGCGCTCGTGACCCTGAAACCGATCAAGATCAAGGTCGACCAAGATCGAGACCGAGCATGATAGAGATCGAGGAAAGCATACCGAGCCAAATAATGAAAAGTCGAAATATCCGCAATCGAGCGAGGATCACGGCGCGAATCCCGATACATATCAAGAAAAGCCCGATTAATTAGCTAATCATGAGATTTCTTACCTCATAAAGAATTGTATCTAGAGTAGGACTCCCCTACTATATAAATGGGGGTCTGATCATTTGTAAACTAGATCATATTCACGCAATACTAAGCAATATACTGTCATTTTCTAGCTTTCATTATCTTGTTATTCTATTCATAAGCAAGTTGAAACATATTCAGTTCAAAGGTGACTGAACTCGAGGGCCAAGACTGTTCAATTTGTGTGGTTTGCATTTATTCTTTCATCGTCAATTTCAATACTAATTTACTCTTCTTAATTTGTACCAAGTAATATCACGTGTCCTTAAAACTGCGTATAAATTCAATTGTTATTCAATTTTAGGGTAAACAGTTTGACGCCCACCATGGGGATAAGGATAATAGTGATTACCTGGTACAAACCTGCGTGACACACACTATTTTACACTTGTTTTTTGAAGTATCTTTGAGTTAGTAGTATATATTTAGAGTGAGTACGTGGAGTATCTATATTGCACTTCCACAAATAGGGTTTTGTTTTTCACTTCTAAAATTAATTAAGGATTGCAAATCTAAAGGTATAAAACTAGAGATGATTGTTTTTGAATGTTTTTTAAAGATATAAAAAGGTCTGGGGCTGTGACCATGACCTAGGTGTTTGCCTAATGGGATAAAGACTTTTATGCTCGTTTTATTGACTGGGGTGTATTATAACTTACAACACTACATTGCTCACTCAATACCTCTCGGTCAAAGAGTGGTTTTGCCCGATTTGACTTTCTCAAGATCAAATTGGTATCTACCAAAACGGTTGATAAGAGCTCAAGTCGGATTGTTACTATCTCTAGGTTGAACCCTTTAATTGGGTCAATCAATCTCTCAATTGATCCAATTCTTTCTTAGATAAGTTAACCTAGACTAGGTCCCTCTTTCTCAAGAAGAGACTAAGTCAAATAGGCATGAATCAATATTTGCAACCATTAGTTCTACAGTTGAAGCATTAACAACTAAATAACAAACACCCATCCATAAACAAGCATAAAATTAATGACCCATAAGGTTTACATACTAGGATTGGGTCACAACCCTAGTAAAAATCTAGCTACTCATAATGGGGCGTAGAAGAAAACAAAGAAGAAAAGATAATAAAACTCATATTGAAATATTAAAATATAGAAATCCAATGTTAAATCACCAAAAATAAGCTAAAGTTGCCTAAAGAAGCAAAAAGAAATGGCTACAACACTTTGAATATTCAAAACTTGACCTAATTTCGTGAAACCTTCTATTTATACAAAACTGACAATTTCGATCAAAAATGCCCATTGGAAGGTTCTGCGGTCGCACAATTCCATGTGTGATCCGCAGAATTCTTCATCTTGCAGGAGTTGGGGTTCTGCAGCCACACAATTCTTGACTTCAACCGCGAGGCATCATTTTCTGTGGTCCACAGATTTTCCACTGCGGCCGCAACTTGGTCTTCTGTGGTCTGTACCTATCCTTCTGCGACCACATAATTCTTATGCGGTCCGCAATCTTAAGGGACTTGGAATTTGGGAATTTGCACACTCTTTGAACTTCGTTCCTAGCCCAGCGTTTGCAGCCGCACAACTCTTGTGCGGTCCACAATTTGCCAGAAAGTCTGATGGGCTTTTCTTCATCATCTGTGACCGCAGATGAAATTCTGCGGTCCACACTTTGTAGCTTTTGTGCCTTTTATTGCCTTGAGTTTAGATTACTCCTTTTTGAGTCAGATTTCATCTCGGGAGTCCAACTTCCAACATTTCTTCAATTTGGCACATTTTATCAATTTCGAGAACACAATTCTATACTTTTAGACTAAAACAAAAACTAAAAGGCACTAATAAGTAGTTAAAATCCTCACTTATTAACTCCTCCAAACTTAAGTTTTTGCTTGTCCTCAAGCAAATAAAATAGTTCCCACCTCCAAAAGTTAAGGGATATTACAGCTAGCCACGGGTGAACCATTCGCACCTTAATTGGGACCAACAATTACCCACATCACTCATGCATTATTGACAAGGAAACAAGTTAAACATTTATGCACATATAGCTCTAATGTGGCATTCGAGCATCAAGGGTTAAATCAAAACATAGGCCGACAAGGCCATACAAGTATCTATATACTCGACATCTATGTACAAGCCTCTAAGAGTACATAAACATCACAAAGGTTGGGACAGGACCCCGCCATACTGGTCAATACATGTCCAAATCATACTGATCAAATAGGCAACTCCGGAGCAAGTGGAGTGCACCAACACCTTTCGCTGAGCTGAGCCTACTAGGAGAACTGTCAACCTGTCTTTCAGGACCTACTGGCATGAAATGCAGCATCCCCGAAAAAGGGACGTTAGTACAAATAATATACCGAGTATGTAAGGAATGAAAAGTAGTATATAAAAGACATGAAAGAAATATGGAGTAAGTACTCAACCTGTAAGTCTGAGTAGCTCTATGAATGATAAAATATTTATAATGTCATGCATGTGCATGTAAATGTCATATCATGCATACGTATATGCATACATATCATCATAAAGCCTCTGAGGGCATCCCATCATATCATCTCGACCTCCGTGAGAAAAATAATCAATGTATACCAACTTATCAGGAGGTGGTGTGTATATAACACCATAACCTTTTCCCATACCCGATATACATATACTATACGCGTATATAACGCCATCTGGTCATGGGTCAATATAATGTATATGAATGCAATGCACAATGAATTATGTCAATAATATCTCTCAAAATGTCATGAGACCCATGAAAAGACGATATGATAGTAGGACATATGGGAAATCAAGAACATAGGCAACCCTAGTACTTCTAAGAATAGAATCATTTGTGAAGCTTACGTACTTGCTTATTTTGTTGTATCATATGGATCATGACAAAAGGAAAGAAGGTATAGCCTTAACATACCTGTATGATATCTTCCTTATTACTCAATCAAGCTCGACACAACGTCTTGCATCCACAACAAGTGAAATGATATTGCCGTTAACTTATAATGTCGTACCATCGTATTTGGCTAGTCGTATGGCTTAAGGAAAATCGGGCAGAACCTCCACTATTTTTAATACATCCCAAATACCACTAAGGGTCATCAACATCCCAACAAAAACAACTATAACCAACAATAGCAACAACAATAATGTAGTCCAATATGAGTTTCTCCGATTATCTTAACAATCATATTGAACGACAAGCTCGTTTTTACTCATAACAAGATATGAATTGAATCCAACTCTTATTTCATAAATTAGTTTAGAACCTTCATAACATCATACTTATATGCAACATATTATTTCTAGTTTAAAACATCCACAAAATGCCTTCCAAAACAGCCACATACGTCTAGCACCTTAATTTTTACCATCAATCACTTGTTTTTCACCTTTTCTTCTGCAATCAACTTAATTAACACCTAGAAAAGCTTAACAACATCAGCCACAACATTATCAAATTATTTCTCACAATTTTCATCCACCACAAACCATATATTTATCCACAAAACAGCCCAACCAAAGAGACAACCATATCTCATATTCTTTCAAGTGCTATCTTATGATTTTTCACTCAAACAACACAACCAACACAAGATTAGCCTTAGGCACAATCAAGAAGATGTTATACATACCTTGAACAACATCTAAAAATCGAAACCCTATCTCAACTTAGCTCACAATAGCCCTCAATCACACCACAACATCATAGAAGCATTCTCTTGTAGTCATTAACACCTTTGATGATGATTTGGGTTGATTTCCCTTTAGTTTGGTTCTTAGAATCTTGGACCAGATCTTAGAGAGCATTGAGAGTGTTTTTGTGTATGTTTTCTGTGTATAATGACGAGATATACAAGGTATAAGATAACTTATAAGCCCACCGCCTCAATTCTCCAAGCAGGTGGGTAAGCTGCCTGCTTGGCAGCTTGAGCGGTGCGACTTCGGATGCTTGTATCTCTCTAATCCGATATCATATTGACAAACAGTTTGTAGCATTGGAAACAAGACATATTTTCGCGCCCCCCTTTTCTCGCGAAATCGGGTTTATGACATTTGGGAGACAACTCGTTCCCTTTCGGGAATTGGGTTTTGAATTGAAGAGTCACCACCTAATGATTAAAGTACATTAGGACACTAGGAGGGGTTTGTTTTGAGTAACCAGAGATTGGGTAAGAGCTTAAAATTATCCCAAGGGGAAGGTGTTAGGCACCCCTCAGGATCCACTAGTGTGGTTCCTGGCCAAACTATTGTTGTGACTTAAGTGCAAATAACACATAGGCAAATAAAGGCTTCAATAGGGGATTTTCACGTAATGATTACAAATAAACAAAAGTAAGAAAAAGGAACTAAAAAGAGTTGATTTTCTTAAAAGAAATGGTTTAAAAAGATTTAAAAGAAATAAAGAAAACAAAGGGAAGGGGGGGGGTCCTAGGTTTATTAATAATATGGATCACCCCACACAACATCCAGTAATCACTCCTCAGTGAGGGGCTACATGTGATGTTATCGCGTGGTCATCATATCCATATCTACCCTTTCCCACCCCGTTAAGGTATTAAAGTGCAGAATGGTCTCGTTTACTTATTGCATGCTATTACCCGCCCCAATCCTATCAGCCTCGGAGGCACTTGGGACTACTAATCCTAGAGGGAGGAGGTATTGGGCTTATTTGTGGTTTCAAAAGGTAAAATACTAAGGCGACAAACAAAACACATATAGCAAGTTTGGGGAAGCATATAAACAAAAAAAGGGCTCAAACAGACCTCCTTTAAACCAAAGAAAGCACATAATGTAGCATGACTTGCATGTACTGTTTAAGGTCTGATTAAAACTTAAAAGGTGGAGGCAGATTGATTTATTACATAGTTCAGATAAGAAGCCCAAATCAGGCCTGCCTGCTGGTTGTAGATGATAAAAAGTCTGATTCAGTTTATAAACTTTCACCCTATGGCTTGCCTAAGTGTTAGACAAAGACCCTATAGACATGATATCTACTGATTCCAGAAACAATGAAGTAAACATGAATACATACTGATTTAAGAAAAAATCGTCTGTTATTAAAGAAAGGTGAGTTTTAGCAAAAAAACATGCATCACTGTTACTGGTTTTAGACTTATAAGCGAGGGAAGCGGTTCAGATTCGATTAAAGCTCCTATAGGCATGCTTTCTATGTGTTGTCGATTTTGGACACTTTTGTAAACATGGTAAAAAATGCAGAAATCCTATAGGCATGGCATCTAGATGCTGAATTTCGTTTAAAGCCTATGAACATGATATCTAATTGTGGTTGATTATTTTAGACCTATAAACATGTTTGCTTAATGAGGAATGCATATGCAAGATTCAGAAAGAACCTATAGGCAGGATATCTATATGATACGCAGAAAATTCAAAAATTCCTATAGGCAGGATATCTATATGATATGCAGAAATTCAGAAATAACATATAGGCATGGTATCTATATGGGAATGCAAGATTCCTATAGACATGGTATCTATACATGAGAATGCATAAATTCTTAGAGACGTGGTATCTATATGAGAATGCAAGATTCCTATAGACATGGTGTTTATATGAGAATGTAGGAATTCATAAACTCCTATAGGCAGGTTATCTACCCCTTTTTGCATACATAGTTACCCCTCCCATTTCACTAGCCATCCCCGAGAGTTTTATTACAAAGTTATTACAGCCCAAAAAGAGTACAGTAAAAAAAAGAAAAAAAAATACAATCAGAAAAAGTACAACCAAGGAGAGCCTGATTCAAACTTCCTGTCTGAAGTATGAAGTAAACCAACTCCAAGAGATCTTATTTCAAAGCCTTTCTCCCATTTGGATGTGTCAGAGTTCCCTAAGAGTTTCATAAGAACTTCGGGCAGTGCTTACACCCAAATGTATCACCAGATTAATCCATAGTACAGTGTGGAAAGGCCAACCCTCAGGTGTCCAAGTTTAGAGGGAACTCAAGGTCCCAAGGCAAGGCTCACAAGAGGGGGGCAGAACTTAGGAACTAAGAGAGAGTGAAAGTGCGAAAGTAGCATTCTGAAAGGGGAAAGGGAAAAGGGGAAAGGGAAAAGGGGAATAACTTAAAATCAGTACACATAAGGGTGTAGGGGAATGGGGGAATTTGCATAAGCAAAAGAAAAGCAGGCTGATGGGCACACCCAACAATGGGAGATGCTGGCACACCCTCCAGCCTGTTTTCTTAGAGGTTAAGACCCCATTGGTTCAAACTTAATTCATGGGCAACAACTCATATTGCCATGCCTTAAGTCACAACTCTCAAACACATAGGGGTAATGGGGATAGGGAACAAGGATTCACAACAGAAACAGTAAAGTAGACATGGATATAAAAGCTGCAAATGAACACATTGTGATGATGCTGAAGCTTAAATTAGGACATACCAGTTTTAAAGAAACAAATAGAGAAAATGCAGTAGTCTTGTAAAAGCCACAGTGCAGACAAGAAGAGAGAATACTATTATGTGTAAGTAAGAGTTCAGAAGGATTGTGAAAGTGTCGTATTGTTTGCAAAGAGGGTCGTGCCTTTTATAGTGTAAAATCAGGTAGAAATAAGGTAAGAAAATAGTTGAGGAACTGATTATCAATCAATTACACAAGACTCCCTTTAATTAAGGGATTCAAATTCAAAACTGGTAAAAACCATTTAAGGAAAGAAATTGAATAAACACTTTGTGCAAAGCATGCAATTAGGGGCAAGTACATAAAAGGTTATTTAAGGGCAAGGTTTTGAAATACACGGTTTGTGCAAATAAGGTAAGCAAATCAATTAACAAGCAATAAATCAAAAGGGTCTGAGATTTTGTATGAATGAACCGAGTCGAAAAAGATGAAGAAGGGTTTTAACTTAGGCCGAGTCATAGAGAAAATCAGCAAACAATGGAAAGAAATCAATCAAGCCATATTCAGAAGGAAGTTTGAACTAATTGCAAATTTGAAAACCATTTTAGAGGGAAACTCATCATATATAAGGAGCATACGAGCATGTTAAGCATGAAAAAGACTGTGGTGTCATTGTAAGATTAGTAGAAGATCCAGTGCAGAAGAGTTTAGCAAGAGCTGGAATCATATGAAGAACAAATGTTTTGAAACTCATTTCAGAGATTCAAAATAGGTTTAGAGGTCTCAGAAGGAACTGGAACCTCTACCATGTTCCTCTCAGCAACTGAAACTTGTGAGAAACATGATAGAAAAGTAACATGTAGAGCATAGCGGAAGAATTCAAAGAAAATAGAGTAGAAGAAGCTAATACGAAACATAATGGAAAAGACTGCTAAGAACAGTAGAAGAAGCATGCTAAGAAATTCTAGAAGAAACTTAAACAGAGCTCAGTAGAAAGAACTTAATAAGGAAACTTAAGAACTGAAAAAATATAGTAGAAGAAGCACAAGAACACAGGAGAAAAGAAATACAGTAGAAAAGCATGCGAGAACATAGTAAAGGAAAACACAATAGGAGAAGCATACAAGAACATGGTAAAAGAGAAATACAAGATCATAGTAAAGGAAAATACACACAAAGAAAAAAGAAATAAAGTCAGAGAAATATTTTCAAAAAACCCTAGATCGGAGAAGAAATGGTTTTGAAAGTAATTTTTGAAAGAAAAGCTAGAGAAATCGTTTGAAAACTCAGGGAAAGCATAGATACACAACAGATCTAAAGGAATCGGAGAAAACCTCGAAGGGTTAGGGTTTCAAAAGAACCCTAGAAATGAGAAAGGCTTTGAAAAGTCATTGATCTGAGTCGGAGAGGTCAGAATCAGGCTCAAACAACCATGGTATGCCGGAGCAAAGCCGGAGATGACCATGAAACTTCGAATCGACAGAGGCATGGATACGACCCTTTATGGTCAGGCCATGAATCTTCATAAATCAGGCGTGTGTCAGTCATAAGAGGCTGGTGTAGGGTTTCCATAGCCTTGGAAGCCATGGATTCCGGTGGCTTTCAGGGCGGAAGCGGTGGAAGGCGGCTAGGGTTTGAGAAGGTTCGAGAGTGTTTGAGAGAATGGAGGGTTCATAGGCGGCTGGTAGGTGAGAAATGATTAGGGTTGGGGGGTGTTGGTGAATTAAAAAAGGTAAGGTTGAAATGTGGCCGTTGATCATTTCGATCAACGACCTAGATTAAAAGGGGGCCGGGCGGGTCATTCAGATGGGCTGTGGGTCGGGTAATTTTAGGAATTGGGCTGTGGTTCAATTGGGGTAGAATTTGGGCTACAATTGAAATAAATCTGGCTAGATTTTAAAAATAGCCATTGTTTACCATTTATTTTATAAAAAATAGCAAATTAAATTCTGGAAATATATTGAAAGTACTAAAATGATTTATAACATATAATTATCAATTAAAAAATGCTAGACTTAATTTTTATAAATATAAATGCAATCAAATCATAAATGAGGCTAATATTGCAATTACATGCAGTTGAGCTTTAAAAATACTAAATAAATTTGTAAGAATATGCAAAAATTATTTGAGCTGTAGTTTAGCATAAATATGAGAATTCAACAAGTGAATCACCAAAAATGATAATTTTGGACACTTATTGGATTTTTCTTGATAAAATAAGGCAATAAAATTGATTTTAAAAGCCTTTAAAATTAAGGAAAAAATAATAAAAATATTTGTAAATACTTATATATGCATACATATGCTATTTTGAAAGTATTTTGCATATAAAAATATACAGGAAAAAATTGGGTATCAGCACACATAATGATTTTATTCCATATAAATATATCCATGTAACTCTCAATAGATTGGGAGAAAACTACATTGCAACCTGGCCTATAAAACTGCCAGTTTCTCCGAAGTGCGGCGACGCGACTTGGCGACCCTACTTTATAAATTCATATTTCTCTACCCCGATATCGTATGAATAAATGATTTGGACCATTGGAAGCTAGGTTCCAAGACCTTTATTTTGGTATATAATATGTCACAAAGGACTTCATATAACACATAAAATGTATTACTCAAAATGCTTCATTACAAAGCAAATCCTTAGTCGATTTTTTCGCAACTTAAATCCGATTTTTCCCAAACTTTGTATTTCATATCCAAACATCATATATAGTCATATCATGACTTAATCTCATTTAAATCATGATTAACATGTCTCATATTCATCTTAACTTACTTAAGACTTCAATAAACCTTTCTTATCCTTGTAGAAAGATTTCGTTCTTTTTGAGTTTACATTAGATAATCCTATAATGATAGTGACGTCTGAAGTACGGGGTGTAACAACATTAAATCACTTTATATACTTTCAAAGAAGATCTTATTTCCGAGCTTACACCAATTGACTTATGACATACTTTCACGTACAAAAATATGGGGTGTAATATCATCATCCTCGACTCTGGGAGTGGCTGGGTTAGTGAGCATCTAGTGCACTACCTCGGCAGTGTTGGCAGCCAGGTCTGACTCCCTAAGACTGGCCAGCTGGTGCCACTGAAGCTGATGGTCCTGCTGGTGCTGCAAGAGCTGGATCAATCAGCATTTCAAATGGGAGATCTCCGGCTGCTACAATCTTGGTCACCTCTCTCAGGAGCTTGTTAACTGACTTCTTGGAAGCCTGGGACTTTCTAATTTTCTTCACTTTCTTTCCTAGCTCCTCAATAGCTGACCCATGCTCTACCAAAGTGTTCATTATGGTGGTCTGGTTCTTCAAGAGCTTCTTTAATGTCTCTTCCACTATTGGAGGAATCTGGGGTGCCGAAATGGATGATTGTGCTACAACAGTACTGGATATATCAGACAACTTTGTAATGGCTGTCTGCATCCAGTTGTTGAGGCTCGCCAGTGTCTGGGAGACTCGCAACGCAGAAAGTGGAGCAGTATGCATAGGCACCAACTTCAAAGCCGAGGTGGAACCTGTGGTAGGAATAACAGTATGAACTAAAGATGGTGGTGGAGGCATTGCTGCACCACTAGAGGAAGGTTCGACTGTAGTAGATGGACCCTCAACTATCTCCGCAACTACCACAGCTGGCTCGTCAGACTGGTCTACAGTGGTTGGCGGCTGAACCTTTTTCTTTGGGTTCGAAGTATCCACCAAAGAGTACCATGAGAATGGCTTCTTCAGCCGCACCTTTATATCATACTCCTTCGGCTTGACCCCCGCATCCGTGAGATACTCAATAATAGTGTTGGTATACGGGTAAGATGAGTCATCTTGCCTCACGATCACAACGATGTTGGTCGATATCACGGCACCCAAGCAGGATTGGAAGATATCTCTCATTCTGGCACGGATCTAGTCTACTGTAGAAAAACTTCTGCCACCCGTTCGCCTCAAAGCTCAGGGTGTTCCGTTGAATATGAACCCCTGATGTGATCCATGATGGTAGTGGCCCAAGAGCAACTAGCATCTCTGCTAACCAAGTACGGGCTGCCTCCTTGAGTGAACACTTTTCCAAGTACTGCGTGGGCTCCATATCATCAAACCCCAAGTAGGTGTTCAAGGTATGCTGGTCAAATCGCCCCTTGAGGTTTCTCACTTTTGTAACCTTTGTCCCCTTCTTGATGTGTGCCACATTGGTGTAGAATTCCCGGACAATATACTCCTTTGCATTCACCCCGCTCTGGGTGAACCACATCCACCATTTTTACTCTCTAAACTATCTTAAGACTGCAGGGTTATACTTTTCTAAGTCATTAAAATTGAACTGACGCTCAAGAGTGAGCGACCTCACTGGCTACCATTCTCGAAAGTTGGAGAAGGCTGCTAAGCTGACAAACCAGTCCTTCCATACTTCTTTATTCTTTGACCTTTCAAGGCTGGCAACTGTTGTATCTCCCCCTCAACCATCATCGGGGATGTCATCAATAGTGGTGTCAGGTGCCTCAGGGACAGGTGTAGAAGAGGGCTCGGAAGTCTGACTAGCACTTTTAGAGCTCTTGGAAGTGCTCTTGGATGTGGACGACTCATCCCTGAGTTGATAACCGTCCCGGTGGCTTTGATTGGACATCCGAGTGCCCTTGAACCAAGTTGCCCTCCGATGCTTCCCTAGACAGGACATAAGAATTGGATTCGGAGGGCTCTACATTTCTCCCTCGGTTGGCTGTAGCCTTTTTTGTTATTATCTTTTGTAAGGTGATGGGTAAGGCACTCTTGCCTCGACCCCTGGAAGGTTCTCCCATCCCCTTTGACATATCACCTCTGCCGCAAGATCTAGTCATTTTTTGTACCAAGCAAAAGCAGGTGTCAGTTGCAATTCAATTGTAAACATGCAAGAACACTAGAATGACAGTGTACATCACAATGTAAAACATGCTTGCAGGGTAGGGGATTAAGGTCCGCATAATTTTCATTGTGACCGCAGAAAGGGAATTGCAGACCGCAAAATTCTCATTGTGGCCGCAACTCAGACACTACCAAAATGCTCACTCTTTGATAATAGAGAATTGGCTATTTTGCAGCCGCAACAAGTTTTCTGCGGTCTACACATTTTTTATTGCAGCCACACATGTGAGTTGTCAATTTGACAACTCTCTGATAATAGAGAAATAGGTTTTATGCGGCCGCAGTGTGTTTTCTGCAGTCCATACATTTTTCATTGTGGCTGCAGAATCATGCTTTACCAAACTTACCTAAAATAAACTTCTTTGAACTGAACAATTTCTTGTGCAGCCGTAGATTTCAAAATAGTCACGATGAGAGTTCTAGGGTTTGTAATTTTTGCACAAATTTGACATGGTATTAGTGTATAATCATGAAAACCTATTTACCCATCCCCCCTAGAGCAGGTACTAGTTGACCTACTAATTTTTAACCCCACATGATTGTGTAATTGAATTCTGCTGACAAATGGCCTAACTCTAACTAACAAATTGTAAATTAAACTAAAAAAATGAAAAAGTCTACAAGTAATTGAGGCATACCAGATATGAAGTAGTACAAATGAGTGATCACAGATGTTGAGTATGTGTGGCAGATGATTTTTCAGATGATTCAACTTTTTAGGCTTTTGAATGCTCGAAGAGGTAAAAAGTGTAACAGTAGCCTCAACTTTTCTATTTATATTTTTCAAAATTTTCTGAAGGAAAGAGGAGTGAGTGCGGCCACAGAATTCCAATTGCGGTCCACACTCTGTCACCCGAGGGCTCAGAAGCCCTTGTGGTGTTGCGGTTCGCAGAATTTGCTGTGCGGCTGCAAAAGTTGTTGCAGACCGCATATTTTGGCTTGCGGCCGCAGATTGGCCTTTTCTCTAACAAAACAACTTAAAGAGTTGTCATTTCCCCTCTTCAATTTGTGTGGTCCGCAATATAATTGTGCGGCCGCAGAGGACCTTTTGCTGCAGCAACCATAATTGTGCGGTCTGCAATTCCTTCCACACTTAGCCAAAATACTGGACACATTTCCTGTAAGGTACACACAACCCTGCAACACACTTCAAATCTAGTTAGCACAAAAATAACACCTAACTACAAAAGAAGAAAAGAGAAGAAAAAGAATCATGGGTTGCCTCCCAAGAAGCGCTTAATTTAACGTTGCGGCATAATGCATATTACCATCACTTGAAATTAATCACACCACAATGTGGCCATCACCAATGTTTTCCAAATAGTGCTTCACCGGGTGACCATTGGCTCGGAATACCTCATCATTTTTATTCTTCAAGTCCAATGCACCAAAGGGTGTTACACCCACAACTTCAAACGAGTCACTCTATTTGGACATTAACTTTTCGGGAAACATCCTCAACCGTGAGTTGAACAACAACAGAAGATCACCTCTTTGAACTCTTTGTTCCAAATGTACTTGTCATGAAGATATTTCATTTTCTCTTTGTATAAGGACGAACTTGTGTATGCAAGGTACTGAAATTCATCCAACTCATTCAGATGTGCCACCCTCAAGTTAGCAGCGACATCCCACTCAAGATTCAACTTCTTTAGAGCCTACATGGCTTTGTGCTCAAGTTACATTGGAAGATGACAAGCTTTTCTGAACACCAACTGATATGGAGACATTTCGATGGGTGTTTTGTAAGCCGTCCTATAAGCCCATAAAGCCTCATCAAGTTTCTTGGACCAATTCGTCCGGTTAGCATTCACTATTTTGGACAAAATACTCTTTATCACCCAGTTTGAAACTTCCATTTGACCACTTTCTTGTGGATGATAGGGAGTCTTGACTTTATGAGTGACACCATACTTGGTGAGTAAGGTGTCGAAGGCTTTGTTGCAAAAATGAGACCCCTCATCGCTTATGATAGCCCGCAAAGTACCAAACCTTGTTAAAATATTCTTATTCAAGAGCGCCACCACACTTCTCACCTCATTGTTGGGTAAAGCAATGGCCTCAACCATTTGGACACATAATGAACCGCGACCAAGATGTAGGTGTTTCCACAAGAACTCACAAAAGGACCATGAAGTCAATACCCCACATATCAAAAATATCAATCTCCAAAATGGTGGTGAGAGGCATTTCATTTTTCTTTGAGATTCCACCGGCCCTTTGACATTCATCACATCGTTTTACTAGATCACTTGCATCCTTGTAAAGAGTGGGCCAATGGAAACCGCAACTTAGCACGTTGGTTGCCAATATTGCTCCACCGTGGTGACCACTGTATGGCGAAGAATGACAAGCTCCAAAAATTTTACATTGCTCTTATTCTGGAACATATCTTTTAATCACTTAATCCGTACAAATCCGGAAAAGTTACTGTTCATCCCAATAATAGTCTTGACATCCCGTTTGAGCCTTTTCCTTTGGTTTGAAGAGAACTCATTCAGGATGATACCACTCACAAGGAAATTTGTTAGATCCACGAACCATGGCACCTCCTTAATTGAAATAGCCAAGAGTTGCTCGTCGGGGAAGGAGTCATTAATTTCAAGTCCATCATGCAGCCTCCCCTACTCCTCTAAATGAGACAAATGGTCCGCCACTTGGTTTTCACTTCCTTTTGGATCTTGGATGTTAATATCAAACTCTTGCAACAAAAGCACCCATCTCATCAATCGAGATTTAGAATCTTTCTTTCTCATAAGATACCGAAGTGCCACATGATCCGTGTGGACAATCACTTTAGCAATCATCAAGTATGGACAGAACTTCTCAATGGCAAACACAATGGCAAGGAGCTCTTTCTCCATAACGGTATAGTTGAATTGGGCACTATTCATGGTGTTACTAGCATAGTAGACTGGATGAAAAATCTTGTTGATGTGTTATCCCAAAATAGCCCCCACCACTACATCACGTGCATCGCACATGAGCTTGAAAGGAACACTCCAATTTGGAGCGGTAATAATGAGAGTAGTAGTCAACTTGAACTTTAACAATTCAAAGGCTCTCATGCAATCATCATTGAAGTGGAACTTAACATCTTTCTCCAAAAGCTTGCACAATGGGTTCCCCACTTTAGAGAAATCACTGATGAAACACCGGTAAAACCCCGTGTGACATAAGAAACTTCGCATGCCCTTTTCTGAAGTTGGAGGTGGAAGTTTAGAAATCACCTCAATATTTTCCTTGTCGACTTCAATGCCATTCTTTGAGATTTTGTGGCCTAGGATAATGCCCTCCTTGCCATGAAATGACATTTCTCCCAATTTAGCACCAAATTAGTTTCTTCGTATCTTGCCAACACTTTATCCAAGTTTGCGAGACATTCATCAAAAGAATTCCCGACCACCAAGAAGTCATCCATGAAGACTTCAAGGTAATCCTCCACCATTTCCGTGAAGATCTCTATCATACACCTTTGAAAAGTCGCTGGTGCATTGCACAAACCAAATGGAATCCGCTTGAAGGCGAAAGTACCATAAGGACATATAAATGTTGTTTTCTTTTGATCCTCCGGAGCAATAAGAATTTGGTTGTAGCTGGAATACCCATCAAGGAAATAATTGAAAGCACGACCAGCCAATCTATCAAGCATTTGATCTAGGAAGGGAAGTGGAAAATGGTCCTTCCTTGTGACTTAGTTGATCTTACGATATTCCATACATACTCTCCACCCAGTCACCGTTCTTGTAGGAATCAACTCATTCTTGTCATTGGTGACCATCATCATGCCCCCTTTCTTTGGGACACATTAAACAGGAGAGGTCCACAAACTATCGGAGATAGGGTAGACAACCCCGGCATCCAACCACTTGATAATCTCCTTTTTGACAACCTCTTGCATAGCTTCATTGAGTCTCTTTTGATGTTCAATAGATGGTTTGGCACCTTCCTCCAAGTTAATCTTATGCACGCAAAAATGCGGGGCTTATCCCCCGAATATCCTCCAATGTTCATCCAATATCCTGCTTCCTCTTTTGCAGCACCGCTAATGTAGAGTCTACCTGCACGTTAGTCAAACAAGAGGAAATAATAACTGGTAAAGTAAAAGAAGGGCCAAGAAATTCATACCAAAGATGTGGAGGCAATGACTTCAACTCCATGATAGGAGGCTCTTCGATTGAAAACTTTATAGGAGGAGTTGTCCTATTTTCAAGGTCCAAGGACAATTTGTAGGTCTCATATGTGTACGACCCCATTCCTTGCAAAGAGTTTACACATTCCACGAAGCCATCTATCTAATCATCATCAAAGTTGAGCAAGATGTCCTCCAACATATCACCAATATTTATCACAACACTTGTTTCATCTACAACCACATCGGTCATCAAGTCCACAAGAGCACACCTAATCGCTATTGGGTTGCCTCATGGACTTACACACATGGAAAACCACTTTTTCATCACCAACCTGAAAAGTAAGTTCTTCGGCTTCAACATCACAAAGATCCTTCCCCTATCAAGGAAAGGTATACCAAGAATAATCGGCACTTCATCATCAACCTAACAATCACAATCTCCTGCTTCAACATCACAAAGAGCCTTCCCCCTAGCAAGGAAAGGTCTCTTCATAGTTCGATTGGCTTTTTGCAATCTCATAGAGGTGGGCCTTGGTTGCCCAATTTTCAATGTCTTGAAAACTAAATAGGGCATCAAATTTATACTTTCCCCAAAATCATAAAGAGCTTTTGCAAACTCGACATTTCTAATTGTACAAGGAATCGTGAAAGCACCGGGATCCTCCAACTTGGGAGTCATTGCATGCACAATTGAACTTACTTGATGAGTCATTTTTATAGTTTTACAATTCATTGACCGCTTCTTTGTCACAAGATCTTTCATGAACTTTGCATAACCGAGCATTTGCTCCAAGGTTTCAACTAATGGCACATTGATTGAGAGACTCTTCATCATTTGGATAAACTTCTTGAATTGGTTTTCACCATTTTGCTTTGCAAGTCTTTGAGGGTATGGAGGTGGAGGCTTAGGCAGTGGTGCCTTAGCGTTTTGCACTAACGGTTCCGCCATGTCAATAATGTGATCCCTAGGCGGGTTCACCTCTTCTTGATTCTCTTCCACACTATCATCAATATCAATCCGAACCTCATGATTCTATGGCTCAACATTGTTCGGGATCTCCTCTTCTTGAACTACTTACTCTTCATCCACTAGTTTCCTTTGGCTTGTGGTGGTTGAATTCCCACCTTTTCCACTCCTTGTAGTAACGGTCATGGTATGCCTCGTGTTGTTCTCACCCTTTGGGTTTACCACCGTGTCACTTGGTAGTGTCCCCTTAGGATGAGTATTTAGAGCTTGAGAGATTTGCCTTATTTGAACTTCCAAGTTACAAATTGATGTATTGTGTGGGGCAAGTTGGGCATCAGAATCAACATTATTCTCCATCATTTACTTGAACATATTCTCAATATGCCCAATTTCATTGTTGGAAGAACTTGGACCATGGCAAGGATAAGGAGGCGGGTTGCTCGGTTGCTGATACATCGGGGACCTTTGAAAACTCGACCCCCGATTGCCTTGATTATTGTTCCATCTCCCTTTATTGTTACCTCCCCAAATTCCTTGATTGTTTCTACTCCAATTACCTTGTTTATTTCCACCACTCTAATTTCCTTGATTATTTTTGTTATGCCAATTCCCTTGATTGTTGCCACCACTCCAATTACCTTGGTTGTTAGAATTCTAATTACCTTGATTACCTTGAGGTCACTATTGTTGTTGATTCAGGCCTTGAGAGTTGTTTCTTTTCCCTTGGTAGTTGTTCACATATTGCACCTCCTCCTCTTGTTCATTATAAGATTCATCTTGATGTTGATACCCAATTTTTTCCTATGTATTTTTATATATAAAATACTTTCAAAATAGCATATATATGCATATATAAGCATGCCCAAGTGTTTTGGTATTTTTTTTCTAATATTTTAAAAAAAGACTTTAAAATCAATTTATTGTCCACTTTAGCAGTACAAAAACCAATAATTATTCCCAAGATTATCATTTTGGTGAATAACTTATTTTATTCTCATATTTATACCAAAATATAGTTAAAGTGATTTTTGTATATTTTTACAAATTTTATTTGGTATTTTTAAAGCGAAATTGCATATAATTGCAATTCTAGCCTACTTTAAGATTAATAGCATTTTACAATTGTAAAATTATTTCCAGTATTTTTAAATTAATATTTATATATTATTAATTGTCTCAGTACTTTTAGTTTGCTTTTAAAATTATTTTTTACTATTTTTATAAAATCAAGGGAAAACTAGCTATTTAACATCTAGCCTCATTCCATTTCAAATACAGGCTTTTTACCTTTCAATTTTAACTATTATTTGACCCAATCTTAATCCATTTGGACCAGCCCAATTTTTAATTTGACCAAACCCACAACCAGATCCAAATGACCCTTACCCGGTTCCCACCTACCCTCCTAAATTCGGGCCGTTAATCACACAAGATCAACGGCCGTAACTCACCCTTCCATAATTAAACCAAATGACCTACCCTAATCTCCCTCATTCTCACCTGATCTGCTGCCTTTGAATCCCAAACGCTCTCAAATCCTCTGATCAGCTCTTCGAAACCCTAGCCTCCTCCTACCTTATTTCACCATGTTTTCACCGGAATCCATGGCTTCTCAGGCCATGGACGGTCTGTACTCACCCCTCTCCATCATTATACCTTGTGTGTTCGAGGTTTTGAAGGCTGACTTCGATGGTTCTTCCAGATATTCTCAGATCTTCATTTCTATAGCTTCTCTGGCCATGCTCCAGCACATTCAGGCCTCAGGAGCCTGATTCCTCACCTATTCGACTCAGGATCTGATTTTCTTCCAAGCCTTTCTCATTTCTAGGGTTTTTCCGAAACCCTAAGTTGTTCAAGACTCTTCTCTGTTTATTTTCTTAGATCTATGTTATTTTCATGTCCTACTAGGCTTCTGAAGTGTTTACCCCAAATTTTCTTTTCAAAAATCGTTTCTGAAAAAGTTTTCAAAAAAGATCTTTCTGATTCTTTCTTTATGTGTGTTTATCTGTGCTATGCTCATATGGCTTATTTTACTACGCGTGTACTGTTCTCCTACTCTTCTTTTTGTACTATACCTATTACTCCTGTTAATCCTTGTTATGTTTCCCTTACTCTTCTACTATATGTGCTTACTGTTGAGTTTTTTTGATTTTTGTTTGCTCTATTAGACTCTGTTTGCGTTCTTGCTAAACATGTTTCCTCTGTTTGAATTTAAGTCTGTATCACCTCTTATTTTCTAAACTTGTTTAAGTTCCGAGTTTCTCAAATATGTTCTCTATGACCTCAAATTAGCTTTCTTTCTTTGTATCATGTCTATTTGTTTCTCATAAGTCTTTGAAAGAGGCTTCTGAGCCTGTTTCAATGACTTGCTTTCTCATCTCTATAAAACCCTAGGATTTGGGGGTTTCTTGGCAATTTTGAATTTGTGCGAGTTAGGGTTCCGCTTTGGGACCCTGAACCCTCAGACTCATTGTGAGTCTGCAAACTGGACTTGTACCCTTTCTTGCTCATGATTATGAACCTCTCTTTGAGTAAACTCTCTTCTATATAACTTCTTGATTCACATGTTTGTGTGCTTTATATATGAGAACTCTTCTTTCAAAAGGTCTTTACCGACTAATTGATTGATTTGAATTCCTTTTAATGAGTCCTGACTGATTCTTACTGATTCTCTCTAATTGAACCCTCTTTACCTTTCCTGACTTGGTTCATTCGAGATTAAACCTGTAACTTTGATTTCCCTGGCTGTTTGATTGATTCCCTTTCCTTATTTTTCCCAAGCCGTGCGCCACTGAGCTTTTCCTTAAATAAACTTCTATGTATTTACCCCTTTTGTGCTACTTTGAAAAGGTTTTAATCAAAATTTCTTTCCTTAAATGTCTTCTACCCGTTTGAAATCAAATCCCTTAACTGAAGGGAAATTCTATTTGATTGATTGCAAGTTATTTTCTTACCTTTCTTACTTGCTTCTCTTCACTATAAAAGGGACTACCCTTCCGCACTTTTAACACACTTCCAATTCAATACTTTTACACCACTATTTCGAGTTGAATACCTCGAGCCTTTGGTTCAATACTTTCGACTTACTTACATACTTACAATACTGCTTTGAGTTCAATACACTTACAACATTCTACTCTTTTTGATATCTTTTGGAACTGTTTGCTTGCAACTTGACTTTCTCAAGACTGCTTTTATTTGTTTGTTTTCCCTGAAACTCGTATGTTCTAATTTAACTTTTCTGCCTCACTCCCCTATGTGTTTATTTATAGTTTCTGCAAGCTTGTTTACTTTGCTGTTCATGTTCAGTGATTAATGTTAACTATGTAAACTATTTTTTTTCTTTGCATCTGCTGTTTGTTATGAATTCCCTATACCCCCACTCCCTTCTATGTGTTTGAGTTAAGGTTCATAAACTGACAACATCCAAGTTGCTGCTTAGGTCTGAACCTGATCCTTAATGGATCCTAACTCCCAACTTTGGCTAACAGGCTGGTCAGGGGTGTGCCAGCACTCCTAATTGCTGGGCATGACCACCAGCCTGTCATTGCCTTCCCCTAAATCCCCTCTATACACTTGAACTCTCTCTTAGATTCTAAGTTCTACCCCCCTCCTATGAGCCTTGCTTTGGGACTTTGAGTTCCCTATGAACTTGGACATTTGAGGGCTGGCTCTTCCACACTGCACTTGCTTAAGTCTGCAATATATTTGGGGTGTAAGCATTGCCCGGAGTCCACTTGAGGCTCTTAGGGAACTTTGACACATCCCAAATGAGAGAAAGGCTTTGGAAATCTGATCTTGGAAGTTGGTTCATCTCATATTGTTAGACCTTGAGTCTGAATTAGGCTCCTTGGTTATAACTTAAATTTCTGATGTAATTTTACTTTTCTTGATTCATTCTGGTCTGTAATATTTTATAATAACTTATGGGGTTCTAAGTAAAAATGGAGAGGGTCATTTATGTATGCAAAGGGTAGACAACATGCTCATAGATGTTACTATTTACAAGTTTTGCACTTCTGCATATCATATAGAAATCATGCCTATAAGTTTCTGCACTTATGCATATCATATGGAAATACTGCCTATAAGTTTCTGCACTTCTGCATATCAAATAGAAATCCTGCCTATAAGTTTCTGCACTTCTGCATATCATATAGAAATCCTGCCTATAAGTTTCTGCATTTCTGCATATCATATAGAAATCCTGCCTATAAATTTCTGCACTTCTGCATATCATATTGAAATCCTGTCTGTTGGTTTTTTCTGCACTTCTGCATATAGAAATCATGATTATAGGTTTTCTACAGTTCCGCATATACCTCCATCATTAGGCAAACAATTATAGGTTAAAAAATAACAAAAATGCATCCTAGATACCATGTCTATAGGACTCCTGCACTTTCATAATTGTTTTAAACCAACGACGTTCAGAAAACATGCCTATAGGAGTAATTAACCGAATCTGAATCATTTGCAAGTCTAAAATCAGTAGTAATGTCGTTTAATATATGCAGATATTATATATATATATATATATATATATATAATCAGTAAGCCTTCTTTAAAATCAGAGTAAGCATCGTTAGATATCATGCCTATAGGTTTCACCTAGGCAAGCCATTAGGTAATTAATTAACTGCATCACTCTTTGATAATTACAACCAGTGGAGGCTTAATTCGGACTTCTCATCTGAGAAATATGTGATAACTCAGCCTTCCCTAACGCTTTAAATTTAATTCAGACCATAACCAATATGTGTAAGTCATGCTAAACAATTTGTTTTTTTAAATGAGGAGGCCTGTTTGAGCCCTTTAAATTGTTATGTGTTCTCCCATACCTGCCTTATATGTTTTGATCGTCGCCCTAGAATTTTATCCTTTTAAAAATCTGAAAAGCCAAATCTCCCTTCCCTTTAGGACTAGTAGTCCCAAATGCCTCCGGGACTGATAGGATTGGGGCGGGTACTAGCATGCAATAAGTAACGATACTATTCTGCGCTTAATACCTTAACGGGGTGGGAAAGGGTAGATATGGATATGATGACCGGTGCGCTAATACCACGTGTAACCCCTCTTCTGAGGAGTGATTACCGGGTATTGCATTGATATGATCCATATTATTTGTAAACCTAGGACCCCTTTTCCTTTATTTGTTTATTTTATTCTCAAACTATTTCTTTAAAATTTCTGCTTTCTTTACTTTCGTCAAACTCTCAACTTGCTTGCAATATTATATGAAAACCCCCTTCTACTTGAGACTTCTATTTGCTTACTTGTTATTCAAAGTCACAATTGTAGTATGGCCGAGAACCATACTAGTGGATCTTGGGGGGTGCCTAACACCTTCCCCTCGAGATACTTTTTAGCCCTTACCCGAACTCTGGTTTTCCAACTCGAATTCTTCTTTAGTGTCCTAATGCACTTTAATCATTAGGTGGCGACTCTTCAAAAAACCCAATTCCCAAGAGGGAACGAGTTGTCCTCCCAAATGTCATGAACCCGATTTTGCTTTTTTAGAAAAAGGGGGCGCGACAGCATGGCGACTCTGCTGGGGACTTCTTTAGGCTTTTACCATCTTATGTTACTTTTGACTTCACTGCTTCTTTATTACCTTTATTTAATGTCTTTACCTCTTTTCTGCTATGAAACTGACTTGGCTTTTTGTTTCTTTTCTTTAATGCTTTCTTTTACTGCTTTCCTTCAATACTATTGTAATTATGATCAATTATTGTAATCATTACTTTATGAACGTACAAATACATGACAACTTGTTTCATTCTTCTAATTGCATATTCAACATCATATTCCACTAGTGCCAAACAAAATACCATAGCAACGCTTATAATGAGTGGTTGCACCCTTCCAATATTATCACCCCTAAATTTGGCAAAGGCGTATTTGCAGTAAAACCAGTCGATCAGTGGTGCAATCGATGGTTCCGAGCCTTTCCCTCTTGAGTTGTCCGCTCAAGGGTACCGGTCTAATACCCCATAAAAACCTTACTCTACTCAATTGTGCATGCATCACTGTCAAACCTAGCCGAGTCAGTTATGCTGTCCGCATAATGACTCTTTAAGATAGCCTTATCCAAAGTCCACTGGGTTCCCTTGAAACCCAAACAGACGCTACCATGTCTGTGCATTTATTTGGAGAATTAAATGCTTCTCATGCTAATTGTTGATATTTAATAGCCGAGTCTGTCAGAAGTATGGCCTCACCCTTTTGTTTTGCAGAAATGAACGACAAAGTTCCCGACTTTGGTATGGTCAACATACCCTCACTCTTGCTGACCTGGTGGAGGAACCTCCCATCAAGTAACCAAATCAACGAATGGAAAGCCACCAGGCTTAGTGAGAAGCTGGAATATCTGGAATACAGTCTGCTGGATTTGGAAGGGAAAGTGAGGAAAAGAGTCACCGACTGTCAAAACGTTGAGGAAGGCAAAGGAGAGCGCCTGGCGAAGGCATTTTTACTAGAAAATCTGCGCGAGCTGGAGGATCTGATCAACGAAAACATTGAACCTGAAGAAGGTCCTTCTGGACCAAGTAGCTAGGAATCTTTTCTTTTGCTTTAAGAATGTAATAAGGCCAATGACCATTAGTGACATTTTATTTTCTGCTATTTTTAGTGTCATTTTGGGATTTGTCTTATTTTTATCAATAAAATGAGGCATTTAGCATTATAAGTTCTCCAAATCAACTTGTCGCTGGGCCTACCTCGGGCACAACGAGGCTCCTAAATTAGGACACGAATTATATTCTCACACTATGTGTTTAAATATCGCAACTTCGTTTTCTTACAACCCGCACTAACTTGCTACCTTTGTTTTTATTTTTTGTTTTATTCCCCTCCCCAAAGGTTAGTTCGTGCACTCTGGCATCGTCATCATACTCCACAAGATCTAAGAGCCCTCCACCTCCTCCTCCTCCGAGTCCTATCAGAAACAAGAACAAGGGAAAAATGGAAGATTTGAGCAACATCAGAAAGGAGAACTCAGTTGAAAGGGTAGAGGTTCCTCAGGGTATTCAGGTTTCCAAGGAAAGGGCCTCCTAGCTTGAGCAAAAGTTGTTGAAATTTCAGGAAGAACTGGACCAAGTTCGGAACTTGGCAAGCTTGTCGTTTTCCCTCACCACCCCAGATGTCAACTTTCCCAACACTCGAAACCCCACACCTCCACAAAACATCCCAAGACCACAAAACCAACCCGCTCCCCATCACTACTACAACACATGCCACACTTCAAACAACACCCCACTGCTCATCCCTGAACCACTAAACTCCATAAATGATCATCTCCACAACACACCCATCTATGTGGAAACCATACCACACTACACTCAACCTATTTCAAGCACACCTGAGCCTGATGACAAAGACTCTCTTATCAGGAATCTGGCCACATAACTCAAGAAGCTGACTAGCCGAGTTCAGGGTGTTAAAGGAAGCAAGGGGATCGAGGGATTGAATTACGAAGACCTTTGCATTCGGCCAGATGTCGAACTGCCCGAGGGGTACAAACCTCCCAAGTTCGAGATGTTTGATGGCACAGGGGATCCCAGAGTCCATTTGAGGACCTACTGTGACAAGCTGGTCGGAGTAGGGAATGATGAAAAGATTCGCATGAAGCTCTTTATAAGAAGCCTGAAAGGGGATGCTCTATCTTGGTACATTAGCCAAGACCCGAAGAAGTGGTCGAATTGGGTAAGTATGACATTCGATTTCATGGACAGATTCAGATTCAACACGGCGAATGCGCCAGATGTGTTCTACATCCAGAACTTAAAGTAGAAACTTACGGAGACATTCCGCGAGTATGCTACTCGTTGTAGATCAGAAGCTGCTAAGGTCAGGCCAGCTTTAGAAGAAGAACAAATGAATAGGTTTTTCGTCCGGGCTCAAGACCCACAATATTATGAGAGGTTGATGTTGATTGAAGGCTAGAAATTTTCCGACATCATTAAGCTAGGGGAAAGGATCGAGGAAGGTATTAAAAGTGGTATGGTCAAAAACTTTGAAGCATTACAGGCCACCAACAAGGCTCTACAGTCTGGTGGCACATCCAAGAAAAGGGATGTGAGCGCTGTGATGGTTGCACAGAGAACAAAATCCCCAATAAAATACCAAACCTACCCATTACCTCCACTCACATATCAGCCTACCCCAAATTACCAAGCACTCTTACCCTCTTACTAAGCTCCACCATCTACTTACCAATCATCTCCACCTCCCACATATCAGCCCACTTCGCCCAGATACTCTCAACCCGCACCTGTCTACCAAGCCTACAACACCCAACAAGCCCATTATCAATCACCTCCCCCTCACCAAAATTTCCCTAGACCCCGACCAAACTTCGACCGTAAACCCCCCAAACAGTATACTGCCATTGCTGAACCTATCGACTAGCTGTATGAAAGGCTCAAAGCTGCTAGTTACATCACCCCTATCCCTGTCATAAACCCCGAAAACCCCTTCCAATGGGTCAACCCAAACAAAACCTGTGCATACCATTCCGGCATGAAGGGGCATACCATTGATGAGTGCCGCTCTCTAAAGGATAAGATCCAAGCTTTAATTGACAACAAGATCATTGTGGTAAAGGAGCCTACTCCGAATGTCCGTAACAACCCTCTACCAGACCACAAGGGTGGAGATGTTCACATGATTGAGATAGAAGACGATTAGGACCCCAAAGGGTTGATTGGATTGATCGCTGAAGGTGATGAGCCAAAGAAACCAATAGTCACCCTTAACCCGATTGTGGTCCAGATGTAACCTTCTGGAGATGCCGAAGTGAACATGTCCATACCACTTGAGTTCGAAGCACCTTTTTCTGCAAAGACGCCAGGGCCTATTGAGGTCGAGTTTGGGTCCCCAAAGGCACCTGTACCATTTGAGGTTGCTGTATTACCTCCCAAAGCAAGGGTTCCATTCCGGTGGCCATGACAGCCGTAACACCGTTCCACCCAAAGGCCATATCGTGGGATTACACCGCCGAGGCAAGAAGGAAAGGGAAAACCAAATCTGGAGAAGCAATTACAGCACATAGTATGACAATAACCGGTAGGGTTTATACTCCGGAACATCTAGCTGAGTCCAGTAAGCAGGCCTGATGATCTTTGGAGGAAGATACAACCCAAAGAGTATTCGGTCATTGATCAGTTGAAAAAAACGCCAGCCCAGATATCTATCTTGGCTCTGCTACAAAGCTCTGACGCGCATAAGAATTCCTTATTGAAGGTGCTGAGCGAGGCATATGTGCCCAACAACATAACTGGAGGAGAAATGGCAAACATGGTAGGGAAAGTATTGGAGAATCACAAAATCACTTTCCATGAAGATGAGCTGCCACTAGAAGGGTTGAGCCACAACAAGGCGTTGCACATCACTGTGCAATGCGAGGACTATTTTATCACCAAGGTCCTGATCGATGGGGGATCCAGCCTTAATATTTGTCCGTTGGTAACACTCAGGACATTGGGAAAAGGTCTGCATGAAATCAAAGATGGGGCCATCAACGTCAAAGCCTTCGACGGTTCCCAAAGGTCCACTATTGGGGAGATTAACCTGTGTTTACAGATGGGCCCTACCTGGTTCGATGTTGACTTTCAAGTAATAGACGTGCCGACATCTTACAACTTTCTGTTGGGACGGCCATGGATTCATGCCACTGGAGCTGCGTCAACACTACACCAGGCAGTAAAGTTTGAGTGGAATCACTAAGAGGTGATCATTCACGGTGACAGTAGCAATCCCATATACAGTCGCCAGACCATCCCAGAAATCGGAGGATGAAGGAAGATAGGTGGGGAAACATATTACCACATCAAGCGAGTCAATTCCGTTGACCAAGAAAAATGGTGGGACAACAAAATTGAAAGCATACTGAACTGGTGCAGGTATGAACCAGGTAAAGGACTCGACAAGAATCTCTAAGGGATTGCTAAGCCTATCAAGTTGAAGAAACATGGTACCACTTTCGGTTTGGGATATGAATACACTTGGGAGGAGTTCAACCACTGGTCGCCACCATGGCGCAGTCCCTACTACCCGCTGGAGCATCTGATACCTCGCTTAGAATAGACCTTCCAGCCAGCCGATGTCATATATGGGTCGGAAAAAGAGGAAGCACTGGCGGCGATGAAGAATTTGTTTTGGAAAATGACAATATGGACTGTTGTGTCATTTTCGAGGAGGAGGGAGGAAGGCCCTTCTATACAAGCTGTGAGCCGAGGAGCACGCCTCAACAATTGGTCCATCAGAACCACCAGGGCCTGGAAAGCTTCAGGGTAGCAAGGCTGAACAAAGTACCATGCCTTATCTTTATTTTTCGCTAGTTGACTTTCTTTCCGCATTTTTAATATTGAAATAAGAGCTCCAATGTTCAAAACAATTATAAAATTTATCAAAGCATTTTAGTTTCTTATAAATCTTGCTCTTATTACTTTTATAGTTTACTTTATTTACACAACATTACTATTACTTATCTTGATGAACCGACGATTGTGACATGCAACGAGACAACGCAACAAATGGATATAGACTCAGAAGAAGATGATATAACAGAAGAGGTTAAGGATTTTGAGAACATACCTAAGTCTAACCTGGACAAAACTGAGGTTGTCAACTTGGGAGATGTAGAAAATGTCAAAGAAACGCGCACCAGTGTTCATCTGTCACCATCAGAAAAGAAAGAGTACACAGAATTTCTAAGGGAATATGAGGACATATTCGCCTGGTCTTATGATGACATGACTGGTCTTAGTACATCGTAGCTCACAAACTACCAATCGATTCGACATGTCCACCAGTAAAACAGAAGCTCAGGAAGTTCAAACCCGACATGAGTTTGAAAATCAAGGAAGAAGTCACCAAGCAAGTCAAAGCCAAGGTTCTCAGGGTAGTAGAATATACAACATGGTTAGCCAATATTGTGCCAGTTCCGAAGAAGGACAGAAAGGTTAGAGTCTGTGTCGACTACCGAGATCTCAACCGAGCCAGTCCGAAAGACGACTTCCCCTTGTCGAACATACATATTCTAATTGACAACTACGCCAAGCATGAACTGCAGCCGTTCATTAGTTGTTTTACTGGGTATCATCAGATATGGATGAATGAGGAAGACGCGGAGAAAACGGCTTTTATTACACCGTGGGGGATGTATTGTTACAAGATGATGCAGTTTGGGTTAAAGAATACTGGGGCCACCTACATGAGGGACATGACTACTATTTTCCATGACATGATACACAAAGAGATCGAGGTGTATGTAGATGACATCATCATCAAATCCAAGAGAGCCACTGACCACATGGAAGATCTGAGAAAGTTCTTCAACAAACTAAGAAGGTACAACGTGAAGCTAAATCCCGCCAAGTGTGCATTTGGGGTTCCATCCAGAAAACTACTTGGGTTCATTGTGAGTCGCCAAAGAATAGAACTGGATACGTCAAAGGTCAAAGCCATCCAAGAATTACCACCACCAAAGAACAAGAAAGAGGTTATGAGTTTCTTGGGAAGACTTAACTACATCAACCGGTTCATAGCTCAATCCACTGTCATTTGTGAGCCAATATTTAAGATGTTGAAGAAGGATGCCGCTACCAAATGGACTGATGATTGTCAGAAAGCCTTTGACAGAATCAAGAAATACCTGTCAACGCCGCCAGTTTTGGTCCCGACCGAGCCGGGTAGACCTCTATTACTCTACCATGCAGTATTGGATGAAGCTTTCGGTTGTGTTATGGGGAAGCATGATGAAATGGGAAGAAAGGAGCAGGCCACATATTATCTCAGCAAGAAGTTCACCCCGTACGAGGCCTGGTATTCTCTATTGGAACGCACCTGTTGTGCTCTGACTTGGGTTGCTCAGAAGTTGAGGCACTATTTCTGTGCCTATACTACTTACCTCATATCAAGAATGGATCCTTTGAAGTACATCTTCCAGAAGCCCATGCCCACTAGCAAGCTAGCCAAGTGGCAAATCCTACTGAGTGAATTCGACATTGTTTACATGACTCAGAAGGCAATCAAAGGTCAAGCACTAGCAGATCAACATGCTGAAAATCCCATGGATGGAGAATACGAGCCTCTAAAGACGTATTTTCCTGATGAAGAGGTATCTTTCATAGGAGAAGATATTGCAGAATCCTATGATGGTTGGAGAATGTTTTTCGACGGAGCAGCAAACTTCAAAGGAGTTGGCATAGGAGCTGTCCTAGTATCAGAAACTGGCCAGCATTATCCGGTGTCTGCCAAGCTCAGGTTCCCGTACACCAACAACATGACCGAGTACGAAGCCTGCATCTTAGGGCTCAAGCTGGCCATTGACATGAACATTCAGGAATTGCTAGTGATTGGAGATTCAGACCTGCTTATACATCAGGTCTGAGAAGAATGGGCAACCAAGAACTCCAAGATACTCTCTTATTTGCATCATGTACAGGAGTTGAGGAAGAGTTTCATAAAGACAGAGTTCCAACATGTTCCCAGAGGTCAGAATGAGTTTGACGATGCATTGGCTACCCTATCGTCCATGATACAGCACCCAGACAAGAACTTCATTGATCCTATTCCGGTAAAGATCTATGATTAGCTAGCTTACTGTGCTCATGTAGAAGAAGAAGCAGACGAAAAACCTTGGTTTCATGATATCAAGGAATATTTGACGAAGGGGAAAATGTCCAGAACTCGCAAATCCTACTCAGAAGCACACACTTTAGAGATTATCTAACAACTTCTTTCATAGCGGAGGAATCCTGTATAGGAGAACTCCTGATTTGGGATTACTAAGGTGTGTCGACGCAAAGTAAGTATCCAGGCTATTATAGGGAATTCATGCAGGGACCTGCGGTCCACATATGAACGGCTTTGTCTTAGCCAAGAAAATACTCCGAGCTGGTTATTTTTGGATGACTATGGAAACAGACTGCATCCAGTATGTCCGAAAATGCCATCGCTGTTAGATACATACAGACATGATAAAGGTGCCTCCAAACGAGCTTACTGCAACAAGCTCGCCATGGCCGTTCGCCGCTTAGGGAATGGATGTTATCGGACTTATCGAACCTGCCGCATCAAACGGGCACAAGTTCATTCTAGTGGCAATTGATTATTTCACCAAATGGGTTGAAGCAACATCGTACAAAGCAGTGACTAAGAAAGTGGTAAGAGATTTTGTCCGCGACCGTATTGTTTGTCGGTTCGGAATTTCGGAGTCAATCATCACTGATAATGGTTCCAATCTCAACAGTGACCTGATGAAAGCCATGTGTGAAAGCTACAAGATCAAACACAAGAATTCTACAACTTACAGACCTCAGATGAACGGAGCTGTAGAAGCCGCCAATAAGAATATCAAGAAGATACTAAGGAAGATGATACAGAAGCATAAGCAGTGGCATGAGAAGTTAGCATTTGCTTTATTGGGATACCGCACCATAGTTCTCACATCAACCGGGGAAACTCCCTATATGTTGGTTTATGGTACAGAGGTAGTCATTGCCGCCGAGGTAGAAATTCCCTCCTTGAGAATCATACAGGAAGCAGAACTTGACGATGCAGAATGGGTAAGGAGTTGCTACGAGTAGTTAGCTCTTATAGATGGGAAAAGAATGAATGCAGTTTGCCATGGTCAACTTTATCAGAACAGAATGTCCAGAGCCTTCAACAAAAGAGTCAAGCCAAGAAAGTTTACACCGGGGCAACTAGTGTTAAAGAAGATTTTCCTGCATCAAGATAAAGCCAAAAGGAAGTTCTCTCCCAACTGGCAGGGTCCATACATGGTTCACCGGGTTCTAACCGGAGGAGCCCTCATACTTGCAGAAATGGGCGGTGAAGTTTGACCGAAGGCGATCAATTCAGATGTAGTGAAGCGATACTATGTGTAACTCTTACGATTTCCTGTATGATGTAATTTGAACTACGCCTGACCTAATTCCCGTTTAAGAGGGGATATGTAGGCAACCCTATGGGTTCGGTCACAATTCAATAAAACTTTCATTTTCCCCCGCTATTGGAAACTAGGGCAGGATTTTGAGGAGGACCCTCAAAATTTCGAAGTTGATTTCAGCCATTTGTCGCACGCAGCCATTAGAAGCACCAGCCCGGTAAACTGGGGCAGAATTTTAAAGAGGACCCTCAAAATTCTGGAGCGACAGAGGTTTCAATGTCTTGAACCGCGTCGCATTCGTCGGTTCATCTAAAGAAAACTATTTTAAATTATGTATTTATGTTACATTTTTTTCTGAATCATGCATGTCTGGTATCAAAATTGCTTTGTTTAGCAATGCTACCCCAATGATACACAATGCCAAGCAGGACAAGCAAAGCTCATGGGGAAACAAACTAACCTTCCCCCCTTACAAAACTCACGATTTTTCTTTGGATGCAGGCACTCAAGTCGTAAAATCATTAGATATATCTATACACTCATACTTCCCGGGAATACAACTCTCGGAATCATCACCTATTTATAGTTGCTATCCGTACACGACATCCACAGCAGCCATAATATAGCAATTAGTTATCAGCTATCATCTATCAGCTAAGAGATTTCGTTACTATTTGCCTTTTATTTTATGCATAAGGCTACCTTTCTGTCTTCTGAGGTTAAGCTCTGCCTCCATCTGCATTTCTCTGCATTGCATAAAGCTACCTTTCTTCCTTCAGAGACTAAGCTCTGTCTCCATTTGCATTTTTTGCATTGCATAAGGCTACCTTTCTGCCTTCTGAGGTTGAGCTCTACCTCCATCTGCATCTTCTGCATTGCATAAGGCTACCTTTCTGCCTTCCGAGACTAAGCTCTGTCTCCATCTGCATTTCTGCATTGCATAAGGCTACCTTTCTGCCTTCTGAGACTAAGCTCTGTCTCCATCTGCATTTTCTGCATTGCATAAGGCTACCTTTCTACCTTCCGAGGTTAAGCTCTACCTCCATATGCATCTTCTGCATTGCATAAGGCTACCTTTCTGCCTCCCGAGACTAAGCTCTGTCTCCATCTGCATTTTCTGCATTGCATAAGGCTACCTTTCTGCCTTCCGAGGTTAAGGTCTACCTCCATCTGCATCTCTTGAATTGCATAAGGCTACCTTTCTGCCTTCCGAGGTTAAGCTCTACCTCCATCTGCATGGCTGAAATACCGCCACCTTATTTCTCTTGCACGACTGAAATATCGCCACTCTATTCCTCATGCACGGCTGAAATACTGCCATCTTATTTTTCTTGCATGGCTGAAATACCGCCACCCTTTATTTACGTCTTGCATCGGCTGAAAGATCGCCACCTTCTGCTTTTTCATGGGCTGAAATATCGCCAATTTGTCCAAAGGCGTCATTGTTCGGAGGCACCATTTTCATAGCCCGAGAATGCCATGCCATGGCCTGATGACCCCATTTTATCTTTTGCATATCATTATTCAAAGGCATCATGGTTCGGAGGCATCATCCTCATAGCTCGAGAACATCATTTTATAGCCTGCGAATCCTTTATCATACGCTTCATGGCCCAGGACATCATGGTCCGAGGACGTCATCCTAACCATCCAAAGACAGCATTCACGGTCCAACGGGAACTTGCATCACGTTTAAATTTATGCACAATATATATATGCTGGTATTGTTCATTCGCAGGTACACCGGCTAGCAACGGCCGTCTCAGCAGGAGCGATCCCCCTCCAGTTCCCGCAACCTATCAGACTTTGACCATCCTTTCTCAACTTGAACATCGCGTCTGCTTTTCGAAAATCTCCATCGGCATACTCTGCCGATGGATCCCGAACTACATATGGCCTGATTCTTGTAATACCAGGGATATGTAGGCAGCTCAGAAACCAGAGCTCGATCAAAACTCTTCAAAATTGTTTCATTCAGTCAAAGTTGGCCATTATATCTTTACCCGACAACTCTTTCATCCTTTCCGGGTAAAGAGAGGCAGCTGTTGATACCCAATTTTTTCCTATGTATTTTTATATACAAAATACTTTCAAAATAGCATATATGCATATATAAGCATGACCAAGTGTTTTGGTATTTTTTTCTAATTTTTTTAAAAAAGATTTTAAAATCAATTTATTGTCCACTTTAGCCGTACAAAAACCAATAATTATTCCCAAGATTATCATTTTGGTGAATAACTTATCTTATTCTCATATTTATACCAAAATATAGTTAAGGTAATTTTTGTATATTTTTACAAATTTTTTTTGGTATTTTTAAAGCTAAATTGCATATAATTGCAATTCTAGCCTACTTTAAGATTAATGGCATTTTACAATTGTAAAATTATTTCTAGTATTTTTAAATTAATATTTATATATTATTAATTGGCTCAGTACTTTTAGTTTGCTTTAAAAATTATTTTTTACTATTTTTATAAAATAAAAGGGAAAACTAGCTATTTAACATCTAGCCTCATTCCATTTCAAATACAGCCTTTTTAACTTTTAATTTTAACCATTATTTGACCCAATCTTAACCCATTTGGACTGGCCCAATTTTTAATTTGACCAAACCCACAACCCGATCCATATGACCCTTACCCGGTTCCCACCTACCCTCCTAAATCTGTGCCGTTGATCACACAAGATCAACGGCCGTAACTCACCCTTCCATAATTAAGCCAAACGACCTGCCCTAATATCCCTCATTCTCACATGACCCACCGCCTTTGAATCCCAAATGCTCTCAAATCCTCTCATCAGTTCTTCGAAACCCTAGCCTCCTCTTACCTTATTTCACCATGTTTTCACCGAAATCCATGGCTTCTCAGGCCACGGACGGTCTGTACTCACCCCTCTCCATCATTATATCTTGGGTGATCGAGGTTTTGAAGGCTGACTTCGATGGTTCTTCCAGATCTTCTCAGATCTTCATTTCTATAGCTTCTCCGGCCATGCTCCCGCACATTCATGCCTTAGGAGCCTGATTCCTCACCTCTTCGACTTAGGATCTGATTTTTCTTCCAAGCCTTTCTCATTTCTAGGGTTTCTCCGAAAACCTAAGTTGTTCGAGTCTCTTATCTATTTATTTTCTTAGATCTATGGTATGTTCGTGTCCTACTGGGTTTCTGAAGTGTTTACCCTAAATTTTCTTTTCAAAAATCATTTCTGAAAAAGTTTTCAAAAAAGATATTTCTGATTCTTTCTTTATGTGTGTTTGTCTATGCTATGCTCGTATGACTTCTTTTACTACGCATGTACTATTCTCCTACTCTTCCTATTCTACTATACCTGTTACTCCTGTTAATCCTTGTTATGTTTCCCTTACTCTTTTACTATATGTGCTTACTGTTGAGTTTTTTTTGATTTTTGTTTGCTCTATTAGACTCTGTTTGCGTTCTTGCTGAACATGTTTCCTCTGTTTTAATTTAAGTCTGTATCACCTCTTCTTTTCTGAACTTGTTTAAGTTCCGAGTTTCTCAAATATGTTCTCTATGTCCTCACATTAGCTTTCTTTCTTTGTATCATGTCTGTTTGTTTCTCATAATTCTTTGAAAGAGGCTTCTGAGCCTGTTTCAATGACTTGCTTTCTCATCTCTATGAAACCCTAGGATTTGGGGGTTTCTTGGCAATCTTGAATTTGTGCGAGTTAGGGTTCCGCTTTGGGACCCTGAACCCTTAGTTTCATTATGAGTCTGCAAACTGGACTTGTACCCTTTCTTGCTCATGATTCTGAACCTCTCTTTGAGTAAACTCTCTTCTATATAACTTCTTGATTCACATGTTTGTGTGCTTTATATATGGGAACTCTTCTTTCAAAAGGTCTTTACCGACTAATTGATTGATTTCGAATTCCTTTTAGTGAGTCCTGACTGATTGTTACTGTTTCTCTAATCAAACCTGTAACTTTGATTTCCCTGGCTGTTTGATTGATTCCCTTTCCTTATTTTTCCCAAGCCGTGCACCACTGAGTTTTTCCTTAAATAAACTTCTATGTATTTACCCCTTTTGTGGTACTTTGAAAAGGTTTTAATCAAAATTTCTTTCCTTAAATGTCTTCAACCCGTTTGAAATCAAATCCCTTAACTGAAGGGAAATTCTATGTGATTGATTGCAAGTTATTTTCTTACCTTTCTTACTTGCTTCTCTGCACTATAAAAGGGACTACCCTTCCGCACTTTTAACACACTTCCAATTCAATACTTTTACACTACTACTTCGAGTTGAATACCTCGAGCCTTTAGTTCAATACTTTCGACTTACTTACATACTTACAATACTGCTTTGAGTTCGATACTCTTACAGCATTCTACTCTTTCTGAGATCTTTTGGAACTGTTTGCTTGCAACTTGGCTTTCTCAAGACTGCTTTTATTTGTTTGTTTTCCTTGAAACTGGTATGTTCTAATTTAACTTTTCTGCCTCACTCCCATATGTGTTTATTTAAAGTTTCTGCAAGTTTGTTTACTTTGCTGTTCATGTTTAGTGATTAATGTTAACTATGTAAACTGTTTTTTTCTTTGCATCTGCTGTTTGTTATGAATTTTCTATACCCCCACTCCCTTCTATGTGTTTGAGTTAAGGTTCATGGCCTGACAACATCCAAGTTGCTGCTTAGGTCTGAACCTGATCCTCAATGGATCCTAACTCCTAACTTTGGCTAACAGGCTGGTCAGGGGTGTGCCAGCACTCCTAATTGCTGGGCATGACCACCTGCATGTCATGGCCTTCCCATAAATCCCATCTATGCACTTTCACTCCCTCTTAGATTCTAAGTTCTGCCTCCTCCTTTGAGCCTTGCTTTGGGACCTTGAGTTCCTTCTAAACTTGGACATTTGAGGGCTGGCTCTTACTCACTGCACTTGCTTAAGTCTGCAATATATTTGGGGTGTAAGCATTGCCCAGAGTCCACTTGAGGCTCTTAGGGAACTTTGACACATCCCAAATGTGAGAAAGGCTTTGGAAATCTGGTCCTGGAAGTTGGTTCATCTCATATTGTTAGACCCTGAGTCTGAATTAGGCTCCTTGGTTATAGCTTAAATTTCTGATGTAATTTTACTTTTCTTGATTCATTCTACTCTGTAATATTTTATAATAACTTATGGGGTTCTAAGTAAAATAGGAGAGGGTCATTTATGTATGCAAAGGGTAGACAACATGCTCATAGGTGTTACTATTTACAAGTTCTACACTTCTGCATATAATATAGATATCCTGCCTACAAGTTTCTGCACTTCTGCATATCATATGGAAATCCTGCCTATAAGTTTCTGCACTTCTGCATATCATATAGAAATCCCGCCTATAAGTTTCTGCACTTTTGCATATCGTATAGAAATCCCGCCTATAAGTTTCTGCACTTCTGCATATCATATAGAAATCCTGTCTGTAGGTTTTTTCTGCACTTCTGCATATAGAAATCATGATTATAGGTTTTCTGCACTTCCGCATATACCTCCATCATTAGGCAAACAGTTATAGGTTAAAAAATAACAAAAATGCATCCTAGATACCATGTCTATAGGACTCTTGAACTTCATAATTGTTTTAAACCAACGACGCTTAGAAAGCATGCCTATAGGAGTAATTAACCGAATCTGAATCGTTTGCAAGTCTAAAATCAGTAGTAATGTCATTTAATATCTGCAGATCTTATTTTATATATATATAATCAGTAAGCCTTCTTTAAAATTAGAGTAAGCATCGTTAGATATCATGCCTATAAGTTTCACCTAGGCAAACCATTAGGTAATTAATTAACTACATCAGTCTTTGATAATTACAACCAGTGGAGGCTTAATTCGGACTTCTCATCTGAGAAATATGTGATAAATCAACCTTCCCTAACGCTTTAAATTTAATTCAGACCATAACCAGTATTTGTAAGTCATGCTAAACAATTTTTTTCTTTAAATAAGGAGGCCCATTTGAGCCCTTTAAACTGTTATGTGTTCTCCCATACTTGCCTTATATGTTTTGATCATCGCCCTATAATTTTATCCTTTTAAAACTCTAAAAAGCCAAATCTCCCTTCCCTTTAGGACTAGTAGTCCCAAATGCCTCCGGGACTGATAGTATTGGGGCGAGTACTAGCATGCAATAAGTAACGATACTATTCTGCGCTTAATACCTTAACGGGGTGGGAAAGGGTAGATATGGATATGATGACCGGTGCGCTAATACCACGTGTAACCCCTCTTCTGAGGAGTGATTACCGGGTATTGCATTGATGTGATCCATATTATTTGTAAACCTAGAACCCCCTTTCCTTTATTTGTTTATTTTATTCTCAAACTATTTCTTTAAAATTTCTTTTTCTTTACTTTCGTCAAACTCTCAACTTGCTTGCAATATTATGTGAAACCCCCCTTCTACTTGAGACTTCTATTTGCTTACTTGTTATTCAAAGTCACAATTGTAGCATGGCCGGAAACCACACTAGTGGATCTTGGGGGGTGCCTAACACCTTCCCTCGAGATAATTTCTAGCCCTTACCCGAACTCTGGTTTTCCAACTCGAACTCTTCTTTAGTGTCCTAATGCACTTTAATCATTAGGTGGCGACTCTTCAAAAAACCCAATTCCCAAGAGGGAACAAGTTGTCCTCCCAAATGTCATGAACCCGATTACCTTTTTTAGAAAAAAAGGGCGCGACACTTGATCAAACCCACTTGCTTCTTGTGCATAATTCTCCACTCGATTTTGCATTTGAGGGCTTTTGGTCCTTCTTTTGTTCACCATCATGCTTACCCCTTCCATGACATTGACTTGCTTAGGACTTTGCACTTGTTGAAGTTGAGCCTTTGCTAATTGATTCATAGTGGTGGTCAATTCGGCAATGACTTGACCATGGTCATGCAACTCTTTATGGAGGTGAATCACATTTGGATCACCCTGGAGAACATTAGCCCGAGATTTCCATGCCGATGAGGTGTCCACCATTTTATCTAAAATCTCACAAGCTTCCACATATGATGTTGTCATGAAATTACTACCGGCAAGTTGATTTACCACGCACTGATTGGTCGCATTAATCCCCCGATAGAAAGTTTGTTGAATTATATTCTCTGTCATGTCATTATTGGGGCACTCTTAGACCATTGTCCTACACCGCTCCCAAATCTCGTGTAGCGTTTCATTGGGCTCTTACTTGAATGCTAGGATCTCGTCTCTAAGAGTAGCCATACGCCCGGGAGAAAAGAATTTGGCAATAAATTTCTCCGCCAACTCATCCCAAGTATGAATGGAATGGTTTGACAATCTTTCCAACCAATCTAAGGCTTTCCCCCATAGAGAGAATGGAAAAAGCCTTAGCCTTCAATCATCTTCGGAGACGTTTTCCCTCCAACAAGTGACCACAAACCCCTTTAAGTATTTTTATGCATTTTGGCTTGGATCCCCAGTGAAGAAACCTCGTTGCTCTAGCAAAGTGAGCATTACATTAGTGATTTGAAAGCTGCCTACCCTGATTTAGGTAGGGACTATGGTACTTGCATACCCTTCATTCGGCAACACCCGGTGTGGAGCCGCTCTTGGTGGAGATGGGGGTGGAATTGGGATGTTGTCTTGAGGCACCCGACCTCTTCTATTTGATTGAGGTTCAAGAGGAACCTCTTCGTCTTGGTCAGCCTCAATGTCAACATCCCTCAAAGGCATGTTTCCAAGTTCACTGGCCGCCATAGTTGTACCTACAATTGATTCACACAAATTAGTAACACGGAAGGAAAAGAAGAGAATCCACACACAAACCCAAATATATAGTTAACACCGTTATTTAACTCCCCGGCAACGGCGCCAAAAATTGATCACGTCCAAATGTACGCCTCTAACGAGGTATAACACGGTCGTTTGCAATAATAAAACCAAGCAAGGAGTCGGGATCGAATCCACAAGGAGTTAGTAGTATATATTCGGAGTGAGTACGTGAAATATCTAGATTGCACTTCCACAAATAGGGTTTTGTTTTTTACTTCTCAAATTAACTAAGGATTGCAAATCTAAAGGTATAAAACTAGAGATGATTGTTCTTGATTTTTTTTCAAATATATAAAAAGGCATGGGGCTGTGACCATGACCTAGGTGTTTGCCTAATGGGATAAAAACTTTTATGCTCATTTTATTGACTGGGGGTGTTGATTATAGGCTATAATTACGTATTTTAGTCTCTTATTACACTCTAATTTACGCACTTTAATTGAGTTTGAGCTTTAATCGCTAGTATTTTGCACTAATTGTGTGTTTTATGCCTTGTAGGAGTGATTCCGAGCTATGTAGATGTTATGAAATGAATTCAAGTGATTTTGAGCTTTGAAGTCTGAGTAAAAGACCAAGGAATTAAGTCGATATCGTGTTCGGGGATCAACAGATGATAGTTAAGAACGAACGAAGAATCGAGTAGGCATATTGCGCGCTGTCTAGTAAAATACACATAACTTTTCGCTCAGAACTTCATTTGGGCTACACAATATAAGGTTAGAAAGCTAATTCAAAGGGCTAAAACTTTTATATTTTACGTTTTTCCAAATTCCAAACAGTCCGCTGTCAGCTCCGCGGTCAAATCCGCAGTCGCGGACAGAACCCTATGCAAAATCCGTGGTTAGGTCTGTGGTTGATCCGTGGCCGCGGACTTCCTGACCTGGAATAGTGTCCTTTTAGTGTAGGAGAAGGTATAATTGTTTGGGCCCGACCCTACTTGGTATATATACATGAAAAATGGTATTTTGAGCACCTTTGACATACTTTTGGCATAATTTAGACCAAAGGAGGCTCAGGAGAGCGGGGATTCGACCTAAGGAGGTAATAACACATTAGGAACAAGGCGGAGAATTCTTCCACGAGGTTTTCACTTCCTTCTTCCTATTTCCATTATTGGTTATGAATTCTAGTATTGTATTTTTGCATACTATTATGAATAGCTAATTTGTTATCTAGGGTTTCGATGGAATTGTTATGTTTTAATATAATTTAACCTTTGGATTTATCTTCTTGTTCAACTACATGCTTATTTCAGGTCGTTGAATGACCATCGATTGAATGTGCCTATTTAATATGTGTTGCTTGAGAAAGGATACATATTTAAGTGGTTGTTGAAAAACTTCACTCCTAACGTATGTGAGAAATCAATACAGTGGGTTTAAAGGTAGGTTTAGAAATAACAAAGCCTAGACGTAATCATAGTGAGCGGTTAGATGAAGCCAACTAGCGTAGTTCGGGAGAATATGTCTAGTAAATTATTGTAGTTGCTTGAGAGAGAATTGCGGCACCTAAAGTGCTCACGATCAGTGTAGAATACATAGGCAAAATTGTAGGGAACATAGAAGGAAGGATTCCGACAATTGGGGAAATCATAACTCTAGACCTCCTTAATTTAGTCTCCAATCCTTTATCTCGTTAGTTGATAATTTTATCACTTTCTAGTATTTGGTAGTTAATTAGTCAGAAATATAAATCTCAATCTTTATAATTTAGAAAATTGTTCAAACTTGTCTTCTTAGTGATATTAAACAGCTATAGCGAAGCCTTAGTTCTCTGTGGGATTCGACTCTGGACTTTTACACCAGATTATATTTGCAGCGACCGCTTATCCTTTTTAGGACTAGAGTTAGGTGTGACCAAATTTTGGCGCCGTTGCCGGGGAACTAACGGTGTAGTTGTAGCTGTATATATTGCTAGGTTTCAAGTTTGAACTTTTATTTTGTTTTGTTTTGTATATATTTTTTATTTTATTATAACTGTTGATTTGAGAAACATGACATCTTGGAATTATGGAAATTTAGGTGTTGATAATTCTACTATTGATCCTCATACATATTGTGAAGGAAACCACCAGTATCAAAATTATCAAAATATTCCCGAGAGCGAGTAATGTGCACCAACTCAATCTTATTTGTGGAATATGTGTGATGTGTGTGGTGGTAAAAATGGTCACTTTTATGGTTGTGCTTATATTTCTTATCTTTCTCCAACCCCTTACTATGATGGTTCTACCTTTTCTTGTGAAGTTAATAGGAATAAAGAACATGGGGATACGGGCCTGAAGGAGATCAAGGATCTGTTAAAGTGCCCTCTGGAACAAAATAATGAGAAACAATGCAGATAGAAAGGCAAGAGGCAACTATTCGCAAATTTGAGGCTCAAGTGAGTCAAGTGGTTGAAGCTTTTAAATGCTCAGCAAGACAATTTTGGGGATATGAGCCAAGAAGAGCGTGAATTTGAGGTGCTAATAGAGGAGGTTAGAGTAGAACATCAACAACCTAGCCAACTAAAATTTGAGGATGTCGATATTGAAGAAGTGAGACTAGAGTCAGCCAAGGGCATTGAGGTTATAAATTTTGTTGACTCTAGTATCATTGATGTTGAGGTTACTGAAAGTCCTGAAGTTCATGTGTGTGAGCGCATTGGTTCTCACTCCAAATATTTTTCTACATTGTGCTTGGATGACGATATGGAAATAGAGTCATCCGAGCCGATTGAGAAGTCAAGGAATGAGGAACAAGGTGCCTACATTCTTGAATTTTTCTTGCCAGAAAGACAGGACTACATACCTCATCTAAAAGCCAAGAAGTATAGAATATTACAATGGTTACTTGGGCTAATTAGATTTGTTCCACCACCCACGAAGCATAACCGAAAACTTGAAGCTACATTGGAGATTCAATTCATAAGCTCGAGGTGGAGGCAAAAAGTGATTCACGTCGTGCCGCGACGTTAAATCAAGCGCTTGTTGGGAGGCAACCCAGCTTTATTGCTTTTTTTTAATTTCTTTTATTGTATTATATTTGTAGTATCGATTTTGATTTTTCAGGAGAATGGAAAGCAAAGCTATTAGAAGGATGCAACAACAAACCAGCTGGTTGGAATTAAGTGTGAGGTACTCGTACGAAGGACCAGGCCTGAGAGAAATCTGAGTACCCCATGAGCTACTAGTGCTTCGGCCTTTGGCCTACCAAGGAGTTTTTTTACCCTCTTATTAGTTACGGTATGCATTGGGGACAATGCACAATTTGAAGTGTGGGGTGAGGATATTGTTTGGGTGACTTTCCATGCTATTTTAGTTGTATTAGTTTAATTGAATAATTATTTTTACAAAAAATAGAAAAGATTGGACTTTTCCCGACAGTGGATCTATTAGGCAATTTCTTGAGGGATTTAAGTCGAAAGGAAAAAGGCAAAAAGATGTTCTTTGTAGGTTGTACAATAATTTCCCCTTGGTTTTTCTTTGTGCAGTGGTTCTTTTTCAAGGATTTTGTTTGAACCGGGTGTAGTTAGTTTTATTTTTTTAGGAGTAGGAGCCAGTGTGAGATGAATTGAATTGAAGCAATATCTCTTGTCTTTGTTATGCCTTGAGAATAGTGAGTACTTTGGTTGTGACGCTTAGGCTCAGTTTTTGACTCTTGTATAAGTACCTTAAATTGTATGATTTTAACTTTGCTTAACTGCTTTGACTAGAGTGTCTTGATGAAACCAATCCCAAGTGAGTTATGTGCCATGTGTGTGTGAGGTTTGGGTGTTATTCTATGCATTGCATTTGATGCCTAGAACTTGCCCTGTGTGTTGCAAAGCAAAATAGTAGTTTTGTTCAGTCTTGGAATCGATATAGGCATTTCTATGTTGAGCCAGATATGTATATTTTACCCGCCTAATTGTTATGTATCATAATTAACCCCTTTGAGCCTGAAATCCTGTTTCTTTGGCAACCACATTACAAGCCTTACCCATTTGTTTGAATTTACCATCTATTTGAACCTTCTAACCTCTCATAAGCACTTGACTTGTTATGAACTTTGTAAAAGTTAAAGTGTGGGGTGGTTGGTTTGGCTTTGAGTGAAACTAATGAAATAAGGAGAAAGGTGCACTATTTTGAAAAAGTAAGAGCCACTCGAATTGGAAAAAAAAGAAAAAAAATAGTTGGATTGTTGTGAAAAATATTCCTTGATAAGTGGTGGCTCTTGATGTAAGTGTGCTTAAAGAAGAATGTAGTTAATATATAGTGTTGTGAAGGTGTAGTTATGGTTTGACATAAGTGTGAGTCTTTAAATGTTAAAGTGTATGTATTAAAGTGCTTAGGGAGGTGTAGTCACTCTTATATCTAAATGTATCCTACCCATCCCCCAGCTTACAGTACGACCAAATAAAGTCCTACTTGATCTGAGACTGAGTGAGCTCGATTAATAGAGTAGTACATAATGGGCAAGCCTATGGTGCATCTTTTGTGGCATGTGAATGTTATTTATAAGAGTGAGTGAATTATTTCTATCTTGAGTTCCTAAGTGTTCTTAAATTTTATTATGTGGAACTACTCTCTTTTGTTGTGTGAGGGCACTTGATTCATGAAGGAAAGGTAATGTCAGTGACCTCTATATTAGAGTAAGCGGGTGTAATGACCCGACCAGTTATTTTGAGCTTTTTCACTTCGCTCGTCAATTCACGGGCATGAATATCCCCGTGGGATGTATTATGACTTATGAAAATCGTCGGTTTTGGTTTTCTGGGTAATCAGAATAAATTTGGAAGAACAGTTCTCAGTTTGAAGCTTAAAATTTGAAAGGTTTGACCAAGTTTTGATTTTTTTAGTATATGATCTCGGATTGGAATTTTTATGATTTGGTAAGCTCCGTTAGGTGATTTGGGACTTAGGAGTGTGATCATAATGTATTTTGGAAGTCCATGGAAGGTTTAGGCTTGAATTGGCGAAATTGGGATTTTTGGCATTTTTTGGTTGATAGGTGAGATTTTGGTATAGGGGTTGGAATGAAATTCCGGACATTTGAGTAGGTTCATTGTGTCATTTGTAACGTGTGTGCAAAATTTCAGGTCATTCGGACGAGGTTTGATAGACCTTTTGATCGAAAGTGGAATTTGGAAGTTTTAATGTTGTTTTGAACGTTCCGAAGGTTGGAACAAGTTTGAATGAGGTTAAGGGTTATGTTTGCATGTTTGGTTGAGGTCCCGAGGGCCTCGGGTGAGTTTCGGATTGTTAACGGATCAATTTTTGGACTTTGGAATTGACAGATTTTCTGGTATTTTGTTGTAGAGAAATCCTTCTTCGCGTTCGCGAGAGGTTCTCGTGTTCGCGAAGGGTTAATGAGCGGGGAAGTCAAGTTGTTCTTCGCATTCACAATGTAGGTCCCGCATTCACGAAGGTGTATGAGTTAAGGCTACGCGTTCGCGATTGGTGTTCCGCGTTCACGTAGGATCGAGCGGTGTGGTCATCGCGTTCGCGTGTGGCCCTCACGCTCGCGAAGGAGAGAATTTGGTAAGAGAAGCTTTGAGCTTCGCGAACGCGAGGGAGATGTCGCGTTCGCGATGAAGAATACCTGGGTAGTCAGTTTATATTGTTAAAATTGAGGGTTTGGTCCATAATTTCGAAATTTCATTAGAGAGCTCGGGAGAAGGTGAACTTTGAGGAGATTTTCGGTGGAGCTATTGTGATTTGGAGCATCTGGAGGCCGATCCTAGAGGCAAAGACATCGCGGGCTAGAGTTTGGACCGGATAGAGGTAAGTAATGATTGTAAATGTCTGTTCTGAGGGTATGAAACCCCGAACTTCACATCGTTGTGCTATTTTGAGGTGATGCACACGCTAGATGACAAGCGGGGGGTCATGCACCGTTGGGGATCATGACTTAGTCCGTCTCGTATGACTTTTTACTGCGTATTTGATTGAAAACTATTTGCTATCATCATGTTTTGGTCTGAATGCCATATTTGGGCCTCGTGCCAACTGTTTTGGACCTTTAGGGGATTTTTACTACTATTCGTTACTGTTTTGACTTATTATTTATACTCAGTCATGCTATATTCTACTATTTTCATAACTCAGCCATGTTTACTCTGTTTTAATATCTTCAATGATATTTTGAGCTAAGCATCATATTTTACTATGCCCGAGTGGCTTTTAGAGATTTCTTGCTGAGTAGGGCTGGGGGCTTGTGTTGTGAGGTTATTATGGGATCGGGCTGCACCCCGCAACAGTATTGTGCTGATTCATGATTTTGAGGCTGAGGGCCTGAGTTATACACCACAAGGTGGCTTGATATGAGGCCGAAAGCCTATTTGATTATGCCACGAGATGGCTTGTTATTGCGCTTGGGCCATACGGGGTCCCTCCCGGAGTCTGTACACCCCCAGTGAGCGCGGGTACCCTGAGTAAGTTGTATATTGATCATGCCATGAGATGGCTTGTTATTGCGCTTGAGCCGTAAGGGGCCCCTCCCGGTGTCTGTACAACCCTAATGAGCGCGGGTACCCAGTGTGAGATGTGATATAGCCTGAGGGGCTGATGTTGTTCTATGTTATTGCCCGAGGGGTAGTTCTTGATTTATGTTATGCCCGAGGGGCTGATTACGAGTGATTGTGAGGTAGCCCGAGGGGCTAGTTCTATTGATATTATGCCCGAGGGGTAGTTTATGGTACATGTTTTACCCGAGGGGCTATTTATGTTTCTATCATGTTTACTCACTATTTTATCACTCGTTTGAAACTATTGAAAATTATTTAAAAGTTTTTACTGAAACTGAGTTTGACATACGAAGTAAATGATTTATGTACTATTTTGGAAGTGTACTGTATTTGCTATAGCGTTATGATGTGGCTTACGTGTTTTCTTACTGCTCAACTTTCATTTACTTTTATTACTTACTGAGTTGGCATACTCATATTACTCTCTGAACCTTGTGTGCAGATTCAGGTATTTCTGAACCCGGTAGCGGGTGTTGATTGCTCAGTGGTATAGTCATCGGAGTTGGAAAGGTAGCTGCCCGACGTTCGCAGCCCTGCTCTTCTCCCTCTTGTCTTTCTTAGATTGTTTTATTATATTTTAGACTCTTCATTGTATTCAGACCTTAGTAGATGCTCGTGACTTGTGACACCCCGATGTTGGGCTTGTATATTATTTCTACACTATTCATTTAGACTTACATTATGAGACATTTGATTAATTAAAGGCTTAAAATGATTCTTATTGATTAATAGTTAATTCGGGAGTTGTGTCAGCTAGCCTAGTTTCACGATAGGCGCCATTACGACCGGGTCAGTTTTAGGGTCGTGACAAGTTGGTATCAGAACCTAGGTTACATAGGTCTCACAAGTCATGAACAGGTTTAGTAGAGTCTCGCGGATCGGTACGGAGACGTCTGTACTTATCCTCGGGAGGCTGCAGAACCTTTAGGAAAAAAAACTGCACATTCTTTAATTCTTATCGTGCGTCCTTGATTCAGCTTGAAATGTAACTCTTTGAATTTCTTCCACGCATTCGTATGTGCACATGAGCTCTCAGTATTAGCTGTGCATTGATGACTTGTGGTTCCTTGATCGAGGAGAGAGATGTGATTTCTGTGTGTTGATGTTGGGCCAGTCTGGAGGACTTGAGTCCGGGTTTTTCCTATAGCTTGAGCACTGAGGCGTTGATTATGTGAGCACGTGCTTTTGGATTTGTATGTCCGATAGTGTCCCGATTAGTGGGAGTGATGACTGGATAGTTACGTGATGAGTGTGATATGACTGCGAGATATGTTCATATGAATTGAATGAGACGAGAAGGGTCTGCTTTGGGTAGCAAAAACTATCTAGTGCTTGATTTCCATCGTGATTTGATGTATAGCCCCGAATTGTGGGTGTGCTGAAGGATCTTTTCATGTTGCCTAGTTGGGAAGTGAAGTGGGTTTCACGTTGTGATATGAGCTCAGATTCAGGAAGATTAAGTTACTGCGTAATGTTTATGATAGTGGAAGGGTATAAAGAGATATTAGTTTGAGACGAAGCAGGTGGGTTATCTCCTGCGGAGTGTTCTGAAGTTTGTGTGATCCTTATGTTGTTTGTTGGAAGATCTCTTTTACTAGTGAAATATATATGTTGAAAATTGAATTTGGGTCGCTTAAGAGAGTGGGCTTGACTGTTACGAGGGTAAATGCGAGATTTGTAGAAGATTTGAAGTACTAGATGGTCTATGTTGCACGAGCTTATGAAGGATTGAGTTTAATCTCACTATGGTATTATGGCAATAATAGAGTATATGCATTATGAGTTACTGTGTGTTTTGATATATGGCTTTGAGCCAAGTGGGGGAGTCTGCTATTGATTAGTTGATTTCACGGTTATGTGCTATGTTGGTTCCAGTTTGAGGCATACTGGTGAATTAGTTATGGCTTACGGAGGTTGAGACCAAAGATGACTTGAGTAAAGGAAATTTCAATAAAGGTTATGTTATGATTTATGTGCATATGAGAATCATGGAATAACTTGAGTTGTTATTGGTAAAGGATGTACGGTGCATAGAACAGGAAGTTACTTGGTTGCATTAGGGTGAGGTTATATTCTGCGGTATCGAAGTGCTAATGGAGCACAGGTCGTCCGGTCCATTTGATCGGTCTAATTGCGGTTTGAGTAGAGTGGATGACTCTCGAGAATGGTTCTAATGGGTTCAAGATTTTACATGAAATAATTGGAGATTTTCAGGTTATATACTTGGCTAGAAACTGAGGTTTGCATTGGGTGGTGTCAAGACTCGTGGTATTTCTATATCATTATGGATTCTACACATCAATATCAAGAAGGTGAAGGTAATGGCTTTAGATTCGTAGGAAGCATCTTCAGTAAAAGTATTTCGAATGTGGTGCTTTTGGGGATATTTGAGAGAGTAGTCAGCAACTTATGAACCGTATGATGGTGTGGCTTTATGCATGGGTCTCATGTGGCGAGTCTGGGTCGAGGATTTGTGGTGTTATAGCGAGAAAAAGTATCAAGTTGAAGGTAAATTAAAAGGAACTTGGATAGATGGGATAGCTTGGTAGTAGGCCAGATCGGCATGGTAAGGATATGACTAGTTCTTTGGGTGCTTACGAGGTAATGAGTTTCTACAGGCGTTTCGCGACAATGCTATTGGGTTTTAGTGGCTCGCGTGGCTTGGTTGAGTTAGAAGGATTCAGTCCTGATGGTTTAGTGTTGTGCAAATGGAATTCAGAGAGTTCTTGATGGTTTCTACCATGGTTAGAGATGTATATTTCCTACGAGTGTGAGGAGCATGTGATGTGTAATGATTTTCTTCTAGATGGGATCAATGGAAAGTTCTTAGCTAGTTGAGTACGTATTTTCTTGTGGCTCGGAATGGATATGAAGTTCTCATGTTTATCCTAGGATGGTACGGTATATGCGGTATGTTGTGTAGGATTGAGATTTGCATGTGTAAGGTCACGGTTCAATTCTGAAAGAAAGGGGGCATAAATTCTTAGGCAGCATGGACAATTTCTAATGACTAGGTAAATGGTATTACTAACTAGTATGGCTTGATGAGAGTATATGTTTTAGAAAGGGTGATGTGTTTGTGTTGAGGATACTTCATTAGTATTGTGGCACTCTCTTGTTTGATCGATTGCTGATATTCGAGTTTGCTTGGTGGCATAGAAGAATTATAGGAGTACCTCTCATGGGATGATTGAGTGTTAGAGGTGTGTTGTGTATTCGAACGGTGGAGTTGGGATCAGATATGGTGATTTGCGTGCTGTATGGATTTAGATACTGGGAATTCTCAAAGACAGGTCAGGTCGTGGTTGTGGACCGCGCATATCGGTCTTGTGTGGTAACTATTGGGGGTTTGGAGTCCCGAGTGGATTGTTGTTGCTTGGTATGTTAGATTTTGGATGTGATATTGGGTATAGACTCGTTGTCTCAGTGTTGTGTTATTCTGGGTTGTTGCGCTAAGACGACGACGTTGGCTATGCCGAAAATGCCACGGATTGAGTGGCAAGGTTCAACGGATTATGTTCCTAGTAGGGTAGTGTCATTTTTGAAGACCCAACGGATGGTTGGGAAGGGTTGTCTTTCTTATTTGGCCTTCGTGATGGATGTTAGTGCAGAAACTCCTACCATTGATTCAGTTCCGGTGGTGAGGGATTCTCCGATTGTGGTTCCTACTGCCGGGCATGTCGCCAGATAGGGTTGTTGGTTTTGGTATTATTTTGGTGCCAAGCACCGTAACGTATGGCACTGGCGGAGTTAAATGAGTTGAAGGAGCAGTTTTAGGGACTCCTTGATAAGGGGTTCATTGGTAGGCCAATATGGATGTGTGTTCTAACTCGAGTCGGCTTGGTTGACTCCGAGTTGTATTGTTGAGGGATGTGTTGATTCGATTGTTATTGAGCTTATTAGTGATCTGGGGAGATCTATGAGTCACCTTTCTGTGTTGCGAGACGTTGGGATTTGTAGGTTATAGGCACATGTGGTGAGGTTTTGTTAGGGTTTCTTAGTGGAATTCGAGCGGGAAGAGTACTGGGTATTGCTCAGCGGATGGCGTATCGGTTGTGTCCTTTCGGGTTTGTGTAATGTTATGTCAAGTTCTTTGCAGTGGTTATGATGATTGCTTTAGTTATAGACATCTAATTTCGCGTGGTTGTCGATTTGAGCATAGTGACTTGAGGCGATTCATGTGGATCAGTGTTTGAATAGGATCGCACATCGCAACGAGGTTATGTGGAGGTATGATCCTTCGAGTTAGATTTGTGTGTTCTGGTTCAACAGTGTGTGATGGGTTCTTAGCATTGTTTTATGGGGGTACTGGTGAGCTTGCGGTAAAACTCTCTCTCATTTGAGTCATTTTCATGATTTCAGTATGTTCAGATTGTCGCTTATTGGTGCGCGGATTGCATGAGTTGTGGCTTTAGATTGTATTGACGTGTTATGTCACCAGAGTAGTTGCGTTGGATTAGGTGAGATCATTGGGATCTATAATGGATACAAACGGATTCGGTTCAGTGTGTTGGAAGGATAATATCGATGTTCGGCTTAGAAATTTGCTATGGCCCTTGCCAAAGGAGAAGGAGCTTCATAAATGGTTGATCTGAGGAATGGTTATGACTTTCTGCGTGTTTCATTCATCATTGGCAGTATACGGAAGTGTTGGAATAAGGCTTTATTTGATAAGAGGTTTATTATCGATATTCGGTTGTTTGAAGCAATTGCTGTGATTAGCATTATCGCTATGAGTGTTTGAGTTATATGGTATATCATGTAATTGCATCTAAGGTTACACATCACAGCTGATTCGAACTTATTCAGTGTATAGATAGGGGATTCTGATCTTAAAGATGATTTCGGAAGTGGAAAATGTGGTTCTAAGGTTTATAGGCTAGGTTAGATTGTAAAATTTCAGTTACATTGTGTTATCAGACCTATATGAGATAGGGTGACGTGGGATCACCCCCGGGTATGTGCATGGTAAGGTTTCACAGCGATTTGATGGTTTTCAGAACAACTTTGAGTATGTTCGAGGACGAACGTATGTTTAAGTGAGGGAAGATGTAACGATCCGACCGGTTGTGTTTAGCTTTTGCACTTCGCTCATCTGTTCTCGGGCATGACTAGCCCCGTGTGATGTATTATAACTTATGCAAATCGTCGGTTTTGGTTTTCAAGGTAATCAGAATGAATTTGGAAGAGCAGTTCTCAGTTTGAAGCTTAAATTTGAAAGGTTTGACCAAGTTTTGACTTGTTAGCATATGATCTCGGATTGGAATTTTTATGAGTTGGTTAGCTCCGTTAGGTGATTTGTGACTTAGGAGCATGATCAGAATGTATTTTGTAAGTCAAGGTTTAGGCTTGAATTGGCGAAATTGGGATTTTTGGCGTTTTCCGATTGATAGGTGAGATTTTGGTATAGGGGTCCGAATGAAATTTTGGAAGTTGGAGTAGGTTCTATTGTGTCATTTGTGATGTGTGTGCAAAAGTTTAGGTCATTCAGACGAGGTTTGATATACGTTTTGATCTAAAGCGGAATTTGGAAGTTTTTGGAATTCTTAGGAAGTTTTTGGCAGATTTTCTGGTATTTTGTTGCAGAGAAATTCTTCTTCGCATTCACGAGAGGTTCTCGCATTCGCGAAGGGTTAATCAAAGGGGAAGTCAAGTTGTTCTTCGCGTTCGCGATGTAGGTCCCGCATTCGCAAAGGTGTATGAGTTAAGGCAACGCGTTCGCGATTGGTGTTCCACGTTCGCGTAGGGTCGAGCGGTGTGGTCATCGTGTTCGCGTGTCGCCCTTGCATTTGCAAAGGAGAGAATTTGGTTAGAGAAGCTTTGAGCTTCGCGAACGCGAGGGAGATGTCGCGTTCACGATGAAGAATACCTGGGTAGTCAGTTTATATTGTTAAAATCGAGGGTTTGGTCCATAATTTAAAATTTTCATTAGAGAGCTCGGGAGAAGGTGAACTTTGAGGAGATTTTTAGTGGAGCTATTGGGATTTGGAGCATCCGAAGGCCCATTCGAGATGCAAAGGCATCGGGGGCTAGAGTTTGGACCGGATAGAGGCAAGTAATGATTGTAAATGTCTGTCCTGAGGGTATGAAACCCGGACTTCACATCGTTGTGCTATTTTGAGGTGACGCACACGCTAGATAACAAGTGTGGGGTCGTGCACCATTGGGGATCGTGACTTAGTCCGTATCGTATGACTGTTTAACTGCGTATTTGATTGAAAATTGTTTGTTATCATCATGTTTTGGGCTGAATGCCATATTTGGGCCTCGTGCCAACTATTTTGGACCCTTAGAGGATTTTTACTACTATTCCTTACTGTTTTGACTTATTATTCATAACTCAGCCATGTTTACTCTGTTTTAAAATCTTAAATGATATTTTGAGCTGAGCATCATATTTTACTGTGCCCGAGTGACTTTTAGAGATTTCTAACTGAGTAGGGTTGAATGTCTGTGTTGTGGGGTTATTATGGGATTGGGTTGCGCGTCGTAGCGGTATTGTGCTGATTCATGATTTTGAGGCCGAGGGCCTGAGTTGTACGCCACAAGGTGGCTTGATATGATGCCGAGAGCCTATTTTATTTTTCCACGAGATGGCTTGTTATTGCGCTTGGGCCGTAAGGGGCCTCTCTCGGAGTTTATACACCCCCAGTGAGTGCAGGTACCCTAAGTAAGTGATATATTGATCATGCCACGAGATGAGTTGTTATTGCGCTTGGGCGGTAAGGGGCCCTTCCCAGAGTTTGTACACCCCCAGTGAGCGTGGGTACCAAGTGTGAGATGTGATATAGCCCGAGGAGCTGATGTTGTTCCGTGTTATTGCCCGAGGGGTGGTTCTTGATTTATGTTATGCCCGAGGGGCTGATTACGAGTGATTATGAAGTAGCCCTAGGGGCTGATTCTGTTGATATTATGCCCGAGGGGCGGTTTATGGTACATGTTTTGCCCGAGGGGCGGTTTACATTTCTATCATGTTTGCTCACTATTTTATCTCTCACTATTGAAAATTATTTAAAAGTTTTTACTGAAACTGAGTTTGACTTACGAAGTAAATGATTTATGTACTGTTTTGGATGTGTACTGTATTTGCTGTAGCGTTATGACGTGGCTTACATGTTTTCTTACTGCTCAGCTTTCATTTACTTTTATTACTTACAGAGTTGGCGTACTCACATTACTCCCTGCACCTTGTGTGCAGATTCAGGTATTTCTGAACCCGATAGCGGGTGTCGATTGCTCAGTGGCAGAGTCATCAGAGTTGGCAAGGTAGCTGCTCGACATTCGCAGCCCTGCTCTTCTCCCTCTTGTCTTCCTTAGATTGTTTTAGTATATTTTAGACTCTTTGTTGTATTCAGACCTTAGTAGATACTCGTGACTTGTGACACCCCGATGTCGAGCTTGTATATTATTTTCGTACTGTTCATTTAGACCTACATTATGAGATATTTGATTAATTAAATGCTTAAAAATAATTCTTATTGATTAATGGTTAATTCGGGAGTTGTGTCAGCTAGCCTAGTTTCACGATAGGCGCCATTACGACCAGGTCAGGTTTAGGGTCGTGACAGTGGGTGAGTTGTGAATATGCATGATACTTGTAAGTCAAATCTTGAGGTGAAGTTGTTACGCTTTTGTGCTTAGTCTATTTTAAGTATTCTTGGTGTGATGAGTTAGGAGAATTGTTTAAAAAGGTTGTGTCTATATAAAGTGTAGTTTGATTACTCAAGGACGAGCAATGGTTTAAGTGTGGGGTGTTTATGATAGGCTCTAATTATGTATTTTAGTCGCTTATTACACTCTAATTTACTGCACTTTAATTGAGTTTGAGCTTTAATCGCTAGTATTTTGCACTAATTGTGTATTTTATGCCTTGTAGGAGTGATTCCGAGCTTTGTAGATGTTATGGAATGAATTCAAGTGATTTGGAGCTTTGAATTCTGAGTAAAAGTCCAAGAAATTAAGTCGGGATCGTGTTCGGGGATCAACGGATGATAGTTAAGAACGAACGAAGAATCGAGTAGGCATATTGCGCACTGTCTAGTAAAATGCATATAACTTTTCTCTCAGAACTCCATTTGGGCTCCACAATATATGTTGGAAAGCTAATTCAAAGGACTACAACTTTTATGTTTTACATTTTTCCAAATTCTAAGCAGTCCGCGGTCGAATCCGCGGCCGCGGACAGAACACTATGCAAAATCTGTGGTCGACCAGGAAAAGTATACTTTTTAGCGTAGGAGAAGGTATAATTATTTGGGCCCGACCCTACTTGATATATATACTTGGAAAAACTGTATTTTGAGCACCTTTGACATACTTTTGACATAATTTAGACCTAAAGAGGCTCAGGAGACCAGAGATTCGACCTAAGGAGGCAAGAACACATTAGGAGCAAGGCGGAGAATTCTTCCACGAGTTTTTCACTTGCTTCTTCCTATTTCCATTATTGGTTATGAATTCTAGTATTGTATTTTTGCATACTATTATGAATAGCTAATTTGTTATTTAGGGTTTTGATGGAACTTTTGGAGGATGAATTCTTGTTATGTTTTAGTATAATTTAACCTTTGCATTTATCTACTTATTCAACTACGTGCTTATTTCAGTTGGTTGAATGGGCATCAATTGACTGTGCCTATTTAATATGTGTTGCTTGAGAAAGGATACATATTTAGGTGGTTGTTGAATAACGTCACTCCTAACATATGTGAGAAATCAATACAGTGGGTTTAAAGGTAGGTTTAGAAATAACAAAGCCTTGACGTGGTCATATTGAGCGGTTAGATAAAGCCAACTAGCGTAGTTCGAGAGATTATATCTAATAAATTGTTGTAGTTACTCAAGATGGAATTGTGGCACCTAAAATACTCACGATCAGTAGAGAATACATAGGTGAAATTGTAGGGAACATAGCAGGAAGGATTCCGACAATTCGAAAAATCATAACTCTAGACCTCCTTAAATTAGTCTTCAATCCTTTGTCTCGTTAGTTGGTAATTTTACCACTTTCTAGTATTTGCTAGTTAATTAGTTAGAAATATAAATCTCAATCTTTATAATTTAGAAAATTGTTCAAACTTGTCTTCTTAGCGATATTAAACAGTTATAGCTAAGTCTTAGTTCTCTGTGGGATTTGACTCCGGACTTTTAAACCAGATTATATTTGCAGCGACTGCTTATCCTTTTTAGGACTAGAGTTGGGCGTGGCCAGGTGTATTATATAGCTCACAACACTACATTGCCCACTCAATACCTCTCTGTCAGAGAGTGACTTTGCCCGATTTGGCTTTCTCAAGTCCAAATGGGTATCTACCAAAACGGTTGATAAGAGCTCAAGTCGAGTTGTTACAATCTCTAGGTTGAACCCTTTAATTGTGTCAATCAATATATCGACTGATCCAATTCCTTGTTAGGTAAGTTAACCTAGACTAGGTCCTTCTTTTTTCAAGAAGAGACTAAGTCAAATAGGCATGAATCAATATTTGCAATCATTAGTTCTACAATTGAAGCATTAATCAAAGTAAATAACAAACACCCATTCACAAACAAGCATAAAATTAATGACCCATAAGGTTTACACACTAAGGTTGGGTCACAAACCTAGTAAAAATCTAGCTACTCATAATGCACGTAAAAGAAAATAAAGAAGAAAATATAATAAAACTCATATTGAAAGATTAAAATATAGAAATCCAATGTTAAATCACCAAAATAAGCTAAAGTTTCCTAAAGAAGCAAAAAGAAATGGCTACAACACTTTGAATATTCAAAACTTGACCTAATTTCGTGAAACTCTTCTATTTATACAAAGCTGACAATTTCGAACAAAAATGCCCATCGGGAGGTTCTGTAGCCGCACAATTCCATGTGCCGTCCGCAGAATTCTTCATCTTGCAGGAGCTGGGGTTCTGCAGCCACACAATTCTTGACTTCAGCCTCGAGGCATCAATTTCTGTGGTCCGCAGATTTTCCACTACGACCGCAATGTGGTCTTCTGCGGTCCGCACCTATACTTCTTCAGCCGCAAGGCACTTCTTGTGCGGTCCGCAATCTTGAGGGACTTGGAACATGGGAATTTGCACACTCTGTGAACTTTGTTCCAAGCCCAGCTTTTGAGGCCGCCCAATTCTTGTGTAGTCCGCAATTTGCCAGAAATTCTAATGGGCTTTCTTCATCATCTGCAGCCGCATATGAAATTCTGCAGTCCGCACTTTGTAGCTTTTGTGCCTTTTATTGCCTTGAGTTTAGATTACTCCTTTTTGAGTCGGATATCATCCTGGGAGTCCAACTTCCAACATTCCTGTAGTTTAACACATTTTATCAGTTTTGGGAACACAATTCAATGCTTTTAGACTAAAACAAAAGCTAAAAGGTGCTAATAAGTAGTCAAAATCCACACTTATCAAAACCCAATCTCCAACATCCAAAATTTCTTAACCGAGCTGCAGCAAGTCGTAACCATATTCTAAGATTTTTTATCATTTAATATACCACATAACTCATGTACTCATAGTAATAATATTCGACCATAATAGCTGCTCATTACTAAACCTGGTACCGGTAAACAACCTCACATTAGATAAAATCTTGTTCCAAACCCCACAACACTACTAATGATGTCAGGAACATGTCGAAACTCTTAAACACTCACCCAATCAACAAGTCATGGACTTCTCTCGCCCGACAAGAACCATGCCAAACTCTAAGCTAAATAACGACATTCTTATCCAAAGACACCTTATCCAAATCCGATTGCACTAATTCCAGGTCCAATAGTCTCATCTCATTTTGTATAATCTATTCGACCGTCAAGCCACACTAAATTCCACCTAGTCACATACCACACAATTTGTATCCAACAAGAAACAACTCGAATATAACTAAAGATGGAAAGAGAAACAAATGAGAGGACTATCCGGTAAGTCCAGCAGTTATAACACCCACGGTACCATACTATGAATCCATCCCACCAGGGAGAAGCATATGAAATAACCACAAAGAATCTTATCCTAACATAACCCTACTGTGGCACATATCCCGGTCCAAACATACTGATCCACACGGAATACCCATCGAGCCATAATGCTCACAATCAACAACCACATGTATATCAACAACAAACACGCAAACCACATTACCATAACCATAGGGAAATGGATAGCATAACATATCACTAAAAAGGAAAAGCATGACTAAGGTGCAATAAGTAACTTAACATCCCAAGAGCCACCTCATTCCAAATCTCGCCACCAGGACTAAATAGAACTGCACCATATGTGTGAATAGCCAACCAATATCACAACCCATCGTAGCATAAGTTAGGAACATATAAAACAAATCAGGATACATATAACATCATTTTTGCCTGGTGATACACCCATAATAACTGATGCGCAAAAGTGAGCAAACTCGGTCCGATGTCGGATACACATTCTTATTAGGCCTATCAATGGGCCCCCAAATCAATTTGGGCCATCCTAAAATAGGTAAATAACCTTCCAAAAGTTCATAGTAACCTATCCATACACACGCCATTAGCCGTCTAACCCCTAACATCTCTTCATAGTCCACAACCAAGGAATAGTCTGCCTTTGAGAACATCCAACCTCTAAATCTCAAGAATACAGGAATCTCCATATCTGATCCCAACTCCACCACTCAATAACTAACACCTCACTCATACAGAATCATCTTACAGAAAATACTTACATAATCCTCTAAACAACTAAAATCTCCCATACCATCTAGAACTCATGATCTTCCTTTTAAAACCAAACCACAACCTTGCCCATGAAATCTCAATCACACATGGCGCACCACCTCTATCATGTTATCATATGAAAACATTAGGATCCCATTCTCAACTATAAATCACAAGTAGGATAGACATCCTATCAACCATAAACCTTTCACTAACTCAATTCAGTAGAAAAAAATCACATCATGTAATGAACTCCCCATGCTTGTAGAGTACATCAATCGCAATTCATGGCCAAACCATCCCAAACTCTTCAGAACACATTTGCACATAATCAAACCCTCATAACTGATTTCCTCCAACTTACCAAGTCATGCAGACTGCCAAAACGGAAGGTAACTCATTTTGAAATGCTCGCTATGGAGGGACCTTCTGTGAATCTGAAGTTGTTTCTTGTGTCTCTTTTATACTGCCATGTAGAGTCAACAATGATATAGAAGTACAACAAGTCTAGACAATGTCTAGCGTAGATCTCAATCCTAGCCATACATAAATTTGAAAATCCTCAATTACCACATATAAATATTGAACCCATTAGGACCTTCTCAATGGTCATCCACTCTAATCTTGACAACCCGGGCATAGCCAACGTCACGGTCTTAGCATGAAAATCAAGAATAGCTTGATATAGAGATAACCAATCCTTATCCAAGATCACATCAAGATCCATCATATTAAGTAAAAGAAGAGCAACCCTAGTCTCATAGCCCCTAATAGCGTCCAAAAAAGAATGATGGACACAATCTACTATAATTGAATTCCCAACGGGCATAGACACATAAGAAAAAGTATCTAGAGAATCAGAAGACATATCCAAATATGAAGCAAAATAGGATGATACATATGAATAAGTAATATCTTGATCAAATAAAATTGATACATCTCTATGATAGACTGAAACAATACCAGCAATGACAGCATCTGATGCAATTGCCTCTATCCTAGTAGAAAAAGCATAACTACGGGCCTGACCGTCCCCACTGGGATGTTAGCTACCTACATGTTCTCTACCTCTAGCTGGCTGTGTAGGTGGAGTAGCAACTGGAGTGGAAACCATAGTCTGAGTACTCTACTAAGGTACACCTATCCGTATTCTGGGATAATCTCTCACCGGGTGCCTAGGATTCCCACACTCAGAACAACCTTTCTGCCAACGTGGCTGATAGAGCTGAGTCTGCTCGAGACGACTGAAGTAATCACTTTAAGAACATTGTGTAGAAGGTGCAATGAAGGATGGATGCCGATACAAGTGCTCTAAAATTCATGGTTAACCGGAGCATCATGTGAGACCTGAAGTGCAGACTAAACTAGTCGACTAGCAAAACCTCTACTATGGCGGGTCTTGGCCGCATAATAGAAACCAGTAAATCCTCTAGAACCATAAGGCTTCTTAGCCTCCCTCTCCTTCCCGCGGATATGCTCTAAGCTCCGAGCAATCTCCACAACCTGATGGAATGGAGCTTAGTCTACAACTCCCCTGCCACCCCAAATCTGAGGTAGCATGCGATTCCCTCAATAACTCTACGGACTCTCTCTCTAATAGTGGAAACCTAAGAAAATGCATGACGAGATAAATCTGTAAACCTCATAGCATACTCGGACAAAATCATACTCCCCTGGCACAACTACTCGAACTCAGTGCACAACTCATCTCTGCGGGTCTATGGAATAAGCTCTCTCAAGAAAAGATTAGAGAACAAGGACCAAGTAAGTGGTGTTGTGCCAGCTGGCTTACTTGCCTCACAAGTCTGCCACCATCTATATGCCAGCTTTATCAGTTGAAAGGTAGTAAAATCGACCCCGTTCGACACCACCAAACCTATAGTACGTAGAATAAGGTAACACTGATCCAAGAAACACTGAGGAGAATAATACTTCTGGAACCGCTCTAACCTCTTCTACTCATCAACCGACGCAACTAGCCCGACCTCGGGCTAAACCACAATCACGGTTGCATCAGTATATCACTCGAAGCCTGATCGACATGAGCCCGCTACTCTAGAGTATATGTAGTGGGGGTTTGGACTCCTCCCCCAGCCTGTGAAGCAGCTAGTGCAATCGGAATCAACCCCACCTAGGCCAGTTTCCCAAACATGCTAAGAAAGTGTGCCAAGGTCTCCTGAAGTTCAGGGGTAGCAAGAAGCCCTTATTCCCCAACCATAGCTACTGGTGGCTCCTTAGTCGTGGCCCTAGCACAGGCCCTAGCTGTGTGGCATGCTCTGCCTCTACCCTGACCTCTAGAAACATCGGCCCAAGGGTGAAGCATCATTAGTAACTGAAACTTGTGTCCTCGCCATCTGGGAGAAAATATAAAGACAAAGGCTAAAACTCCGATATTAATGAATCCACACAAAAAAGAATGAAAGAATTGGAATTTTTTAATAGTTTTATAGCCCCTCGAAGATAATTACAGACGTTTCCGTACCAATCCGCAAGACTCTACTAAACTTGCTCATGACTCGTAGAACCTATGATCCTAGAGCTCTGATACTAACTTGTCACGATCGAAATTCCACCATAGGGGTCGTGATGGCACCTAATCTCTAGAACTGGGTAAGCCGATCACTTATATATTTTAATCAGTAAACTATGATAGAATAAATCAGAGTTTAACATAAATGCGAAAATAAAGGTGATACAAGCCAACATGGCGATAATCACAACATATTTCCATAACTAGGTAGAACAGAGTCATGTACTCTAACTAAATACATGAGAATATCTCAAAATATAGTATTGTTTGAAATACATAAACTGTAGATATCAGGTAATGAGGTTGACTCTGAGGCCTACGAATGGGTCAAGCAGGGATATCTTGAAGTCTCTAATAAGAATAATGCCTCCCTATCTATCTGCCCGATTTGAAGTACCTGAATTTGCACAAAAATATGAAAATATGTAGTATTAGTACACCATAGTCAGTACCTAGTAATTATCAAGACTAACCTTGATGAAGTAATGACGAGGTTCAAATCATGTGATACTCACTAGCCAAAATAGCCTATGAAATATAACAAGAGAAACTAATAAAAGAATATATAATGGAAGCAATATCAGTTACCTTTCCCAAACATGTGATAACAACTCAAATAAGTAAAAGCTCAGCTTTGACAACAAGTCATCAAATAGAAAAATAACATATTGCACCTTGTTCCCACAAATTCAATAACAATAATAATAGCCACTCATGTCGCTCCACCCTAGCAATAACAATATCCCGCCTGAAAAATATTATATCCCGCCTTGTCGCTCCTCTTTAACAATATCCTGCCTTGTTGCTCCCGCATGACAAGTAACAATATCCCGCCTAGTCACTCATGTTTAACAATATCCTGCCTTGCCGCTCCCGCCTGACAATATAACAATATCTCGCCTTGTCCCTATGTTTAACAATAACATTCCCATCACAATAACAACAACATCAATCATAATTGCACGAAAGAAATCTCTGTCAACTCCCCCAATCAATCCTCTCAATATGCCCACATGTGCCACAATATCACAAAAATAACAACATCAAGTTTCATCAAGATTTAAACCCAAAACTTATCAACAAATTGCACAAGGACATGACAATAACATAATTGTACGGAGGGGTGTTCAACAATTAAAGCATGACTATGGTTAAGCCAAATGTAACAATCATGATCGTGTTAATCACAAAGTGGCTTAAGCATGTTTCACATCTAGTATATTATCGAATTAAGGCATATTAGTAGCCTACGGTCTAATCTGTTCATAAATCATACATAGCACCCATGTACACGCTTGTCACCTCGTATACACATTGTTTCCCATATAACACGAATAAACAATTAAGACGAAATCCTAAGGGGTATTCTCCCACAAGAGGTTAGGCAAGATACTTGCCTCAAATAAGCCTAATTAATACTCTAAAAAGCCCTTGCCTCCTGAATCAGCCTCCAAATAGATCAAATCCAGCCAAAGACAACTCAATAATATCAAAAACCACTATAGAAATCAACTCCAATCAATAAAGCTATGATCTTTAACAAAAATAAAAAAATTCACCCTGGGATCGGCCTCCCAGAACTTGAGAAAAATCTTAAATTCCTAACACCCAATTGAATACGAGTCCAACCATATAAGTTTCATCAAAATCCGACTCTGAATAGGGATTCAAACCCCCATTTTTCATTTCAGAAAGGTTTTGCCAAAATCTTCAATTTTCCTCACTTAGATTCATCAATTAAATGCTAAAAATAAGGATAGAATCACGAAAAATAACCAAAATCGAGTCAAGAATACTTTTCCCAATCTAAATCGTGTAATTTCCCTAAAAATTATCAAATATTGAGCTCTCAATCGTAAAATATGATGAAATGACTCAAACCCTCAAAATAGTTTATTAAGTCTGCTAGGTAGGAATGTCAATAGGGTGGTGCGGGTGCGTAGCGAGGCAGGGTTAAACCTATACGGGGTAGGGAGGGTTTGGGCATGTGCGGGGCGGGACGAGATGAGGCAGGTTAATATTTTTAAAAAAAATATTTGCGGGTGCTGCGGGGCGGGTGCAGGTTCAAATACTGACACAAACCAAAGAAGAGTTGAATCTATTCTAGACAAATTCTACTATTTTATTGGTAACAAATCTTATAGATGGTTATTTTAAAATTCAACCCCCTCCCTTCGAACACACCCCACCCCCACCCCCAGAAGAAACAAAAAGCAGAAGATAAAATGGCAAGTATGCTTTGACAATGGAACAAGGAAACACCAACAATTTTCTTCTAAAAATGTTCTTTTGATTTGTTTTGTTTTTGTAATTCATCTACATTAATTATTTTCTATTTTTTTTGGTTAAAGTCCTAACAACTCAAAAGCATATTCTTAAAGACACAGTTGAAGCAACTGAAATGCATCTAGTCTTAAATGAATCCAGATTTGAAATCCCAAAAGAAACATTCCAATTGATATATCCCAAAGAAAAAGAAAAATAAAATAGTTTAATGAAAGTAAATATAATTAACTAACTTAAACAGTGAGCAAAAATTTCAAAGTTTTAAAAAAACTTTAGTGGAGTGGGGCGGGGCGGGGGGTGGATGCGGGTGTTGGTGTGGGGCGGGTGGATGCGGGTGAACATGCTATATGGGGCGGGGGGTAGGGGGCGGGTTGAAATTTTGTGGGTTGAAACAGAATCCGCTCCGCCACATTGCCATCCCTGCTGCTAGGGGTACCCCTCGCGGTCGTGGGACCTACTTCATGATCGTAAAGCACAAGTCATCAGCTGCTTCCAGAAGCCTCTATGCGAACGCAATCACTAGGACGTGATCGCGGTGCAACCACCTAAGCCTATGCGAACGCGAGGCCTTCTTGCGAACACGAAGGACAAAATGTCTGGCCTCCCAGCCTGGCAAAAACACTACGCGATCGCGACCCTCCAACGCGAACGCGGAGTGTCAGCTCCTCAAGGTCCATGATCGTGACCTACACACTGTGAACGTGAAGAAGAAAAGGCTACCAGCCACCCAAGACACTCCGCGATCGCGACACCGCATCCTTGATCACGATGAACACAAGCATCCCAGAACATCAACAACTCTAACATGAGTGAAATGGTCCGAAACACACCCGAGGAACTCGGGATCCCGTCCAATCACACCAACCAATCCCAAAATATAACATGAGCCTACTCGAGGCCTCAATTCACACAATATAACATCAAAACCACAAATTGAACACCAATTAAAGCTTAGTGAACAAATCCAAATTTTTGAATTTCAAACTTACGCCGAATATGCTTAAACAACTCGGAATGACATCAAATTTTACATACAAGTCATATATCACTTACGAACCTATTCTAAGGCTCAAAATCCCAAACGAGCATCAATAACCACAAGGTCAACTATGGGTCATACCTATTAACTCAACCTTCCAACTTTCGCTAATTAGAGTCAAATTAACCTAGGAACATCCAATCTAAATTTGGACATATGACTAAGTCCAAAATCACTATCCAAACATAACAAAACCATCAAAAATCTGATATGAGTTCAAATACATAAAAGTCAAACTTAGTCAATATTTCCAACTTAAGCTTCCGAGTTAGAAACTAAGTGTTCCAAATCACTCTGAAATCTTTCTGAAACCAAAACAACCACGCACACAAGTCGTAATACATCATATGATGTTATTCAAGACCTTAAACCACCAAAAAAATGCCAAACCTCGAAATAACCGGTTGAATCGTTACAATATATATCATCTTTACAATTGCTTTCTTGTATCAAAGTACCCATTATAAGTAGACTTTCGAAATATTTGGTCTCGTGACTATTTTCGTAGTCTCAACTTGAATTAAAATTTAATAGCTCTTGGGAGTTTTCTTCTTTGATTCCCCACTTCCCATTTGATTTTAGACCTTGAAATTCTTCAAATTCAAATTTCTTCAAGTTCTTGTTTCTTTAGGTTCTTGAAATATTCTCGAAATGCTTCCACATATAGTCCCCCCATGTTTGAGTTTGAAATACAAAAACTTAACCACTTGATTTTCGACTTCATCCCCTTCTCTCATTGGTCCTTTTCCTAAAAAGGAATCATTTACAAGGCTCGGTGAATTTTTTAGATGAAGACTTCTTAAGTCTTTCCATCAGAATATTACAATCTTGATCAAGAATAATTAGATATTTTGCGTATCTTTTTGGGTCTACTGTCATCATTTGATTTAGGTTAGCTTTTTGCTTATCATGTAAAATATTAGTAAAACTTATATGAACAAGTAAATAATGAATCAAGAGATACCTGACCGTGGGTACTTTCTCAAAAGTAATACTTCTTCAAGTGTATTACATTCCAATTAGAAGTTAACACTTTTTCGTCCATGGTCTCTAAGTCGTATGCTTATTTTTCAGCGATGCCTCGGACATGATATGGATCTTCCTAGCTTGGACCTAATTTCTCTTCATTCACTGTCTATTTTGATTGGAACACCTTCCTAAGGACGAATTCCCCAATTTTGAAATGTCAAAAATTTGCCTTTCTATTATAATACCATTCTATCCTTTGTTTATGAGTTGCCATCTGTATCAAAGCTGACTCCATTCGTTCTTCTGCAAGCCTAAATCTATACGAAGTGATTCATCATTTGATAATTCATCTGTATGTTTATACTTCTGGCCACCTACCTTTTGCTACTTCAATAAGTTTTTTATACTGTTGAAAATTATATTATTTGTTGATTCGGATGTTACATTAGCAATAGGATGATGTAATGATGATGTTATTCTCTTGATTTTCCTTTTAAGAAACTCAGTTATTTTTGCTCCCATGAACTGCAGTTCATTCACATGCGATTTCTCTTGGAACTCCGAATCGGCAAATTATATTTCACCAAATGAAGTCTATGACTTCTTTCTCTCGTACCTGTTTGAAGGCACCTGCTTCCACGTCCGTTTAGAAAAATAATCAATTAAAACTAGCAAAACCGTACCTTTCCTGGTGATTTTGGTAATGGACCTACGATATCCATTCCCCATTTCATAAATGGCCATGATACAATTACTGAATGAAGCAACTCTGCCAGTTGATGCAGTTATTGCATACCGTTGATATTTATCGCAGCTTTTTACAAAGTTTTCCTCTTCTTCTTCCATTCGTGGCTAATATTATTGAGCCCTTATCAATGTTTTTACCGATGATCTACCACCTACATGATTTCTGTAGTGACCTTCATGGACTTCTCGCGTTACATATTCAGTCTGTCTTGGCCCAAGATATTTAGCTAGAGGTCCGCCGAACATTTTCTATATAAATTTCCTTCTATCAAGCAGTATCGAGCAGCTTGTACTTATAGTCATTGAGATTGCTTTTTATCTTTGGGAAATATTCCATACTATAAATAATTTATAAATTCATGTTGCCAGTCCCATGTTAAACTATTAAAATTTACCTCATTTTTGGTTTGGTCAAGTGTTGAATAAAATAGATATACCACGATTGCATTTTTAGAATTTGTTACATCATCCATTGATCCTAGGTTTGGCAATGCATCTGCTTCCACATTCTTTTTCCTTGGAATTTGAATAGCCTTCCCCACTCAAAATTGGAGTAATAAGTCTTGTATCTTTTCCAACTACTGTTGCATCAATGTCTCACTGTTCACGTAGTTTCCTTGCATTTAATTAACCACCAGCTGAATCGCTTTTAAATTTCAATTTGATCGGTTCCCATTTGGCTTTCAAGTTTCAAACCTACAATCATTGGCTCATACTCAGCTTCATTATTAGTAATAGAATAATACTTTATCGCTTGTCTAATAATCTCCCCTAAAGGTGCTAATAAGACAATACCTAAACATGCACTATTTACATTTGAGGAATCTGTGTATAAAATTCTAATTCCCATATTAGATCCAGTAGGTGTTTATACCTCATATATATCCAGCTTCAGGAAGTAGCCTTGAACTAAAATCTGCTACAAAATTTGCTAGTACCTATGACTTTATGGCAGTTCGTGGCTGATAAAGAATATCATATTCATTAAGTTCAATTTCCCGCTTGGATAACCTTCTTGATAATTTGTGCTTCTGAAAAATATTTCTTAATGGAAAAGTAGTTATAACAGATCTGGGATGACACTGAAAATAAGGTCATAATTACTTTGACGCAATTATAAAGTCTAATGCTAATTTTTCTAAATGCAAATATTTTATTTCAGCCTCTAATAATGTTTTACTAACATAATAAATATATATTGCTTACCTTTTTCTTCATGTACCAATATTGTGCTTACTGACACTTCAGATATAGCTAAATAAGCGAGCAATCTTTCTCCCTCCCTTGGCTTTGACAACAAAGGTTGCGTTGAAAGGTATGCTTTAAAACCTTTCTGTGCTTGTTGACAGTAATCTGTTCGCTCGAACTTATTTTGCGTTTTTAGCAATGAGAAAAATTTGAAACATTTCTCCAAAAAATTAGATATGAATCTTTCCAAAGTTGTTATTCTCCCAGTTAGCATTTGTACTTCTTTTTTACTTGTAAGCACATCCGGTATTTCTTCAATTGCTTTAATTTGAGCCAGATTCACTTCAATCCCCCTATTAGAAACAAGAAATCCAAAACCTTACATGATGCCACACTAAACACACACTTCTCTGGGTTCAACTTCATATTATACTTCCGAAAAATGACAAAAGTTTCATTCAAACCAACATTTTTATACGTAGCTCCGGCATTCTTTAGACCAAAAGGCATGACTTTGTAACAATAAGTTCCCCTTGTCTGTAGTAGAAGAAGTTTTTTTCGTCCTTGGGATCCATTTTAATTTGGTTATATCTATAATAAGCAATAAAAAAACTTAAAAGCTTATGACCAGCAGTAGAGTCAATTATTTGATCTATATGTGGTAAAGGAAATGAGTTTTTAGGACATGATTTATTCAAGTCAGTATAATTTACACATACTCTCCCTTTTTTATTTATTTTAGAATCTACAACAATATTTGCTAATCAGCCAGGGTACTTTACCTCACGGATCGAACCAATTTTCAAGAGTTTGCTTATCTCTTTCTGTATTACCTGATTTTTGAAAGCACCTTGTTTTCTCTTTTTTTTTTGTTTCATCGGTGGATGTAATGAATCTTCATTTAGCTTATGAGTCACTACCTCCGATAGAATTTCTCTCATATCTGAGTGTACGACCAAGTAAAACAACCAGCATTATAGGTTCAAGTTAAGTTTGTCCCAATATAGACTTTTTTTGCAAGCCAATGAGTAAATAAATTTATAGGTTCAAGTTCCTCCATTGTTATTTTGATAGTATCATTCTCCTCTAGTTCCTGAATCACATCACATCTTGAGTCTATATCAGCTTCGTTCCTTGTATCTAATGCTGAGATAGAAGGCATACTCTATTGAATCACATGGTCTTGCTAAAATCATGTTACAAGCCACATGTGCTTACATCACTTGGAATATAGTGTCTTTCACCACTCCTTCTACGAATATGGACAATGTAATCTCTCCTTTTATTATGACACTTCAATTATTGAACCCAGACAAAGATCGAGCCTTGGGTATTACTTGATCGGTTGCTTGCATTTTGTTGATCACTCGTAACAATATAATGTTCACTAAGATACTTGGATCAATCAAAACTCGTTTCACATTAGTATCATGAACAAGTAAGGAAATTACCAGTGCATTACTATGAGGTATGAACAATCCATATACATCCTCATCATCGAATGTTATGTTTTCTCTCTCTAGGACTTACCGAATTCATTTCCCGTGAGTCACTGATATTTTAATTGTTCTCTTTGCCGATGTATATGTTACTCCATTAACTTCTTCACCCCCGCTTATTAGATTAACTATCCTTTTTGGTGATGGAGGCTTTGGTGTCTCTTCCATGTTCTTCATATACTATTGCTTACCTTTCTTACTAAATAGATCAATGAGATAATCTTTCTTCAACAGATAGTCGACTTCTACTTGTAGGAGCCTGCTATTCTCTATTATATGCCTTTGATCATTATGAATTCACACTAAAATTCCTTGTCACCCATGCCTTTTAACATTGCTACTAACTCAGAAGTACTCATATTGAAATTATGATCGAGAATTTGGTCGTTGTTCCTCGCTGTATTCCGTTCCTTTCCGGAACGAGAAGAGGAACCTACCTCATTCTGCCTCGACCTTTGATCAGGCCGTGCCTGTTTTGATTTTGACATATGATCTTGATTTGTTGATCCCATGTAAGGCTCGTACCTATTTTTTCTATTTTTTTGTTCTGGCTTTTCTTCTAGAACTAAACCTAACCTCTACCTTTGGTTAAGATACCATATATTTTTCTATTAAAAAATTCATGATATACCTGTTATAAACATTATTCCAAGTGTTTGCCGGAAATTCTCGCAAACTTTCCTTCAATCTTCTCATGGCTTCTGAGCTTCTCTCGTTCAAGTTGCTTGCAAATTCCATCATTACCCAATTGTCAGGTACGTGAGGTAACAACATTATTTCTCATTGGAAGCGATCCACAAATTCTCTAAGCAATTTTGTACTTCCTTATTTTACTTTAAAAATATCTTCCATTCTCTTTTCTACCTTTTGAGCTCTCGAATGCTCTATAATAAATGAATATGCAAGCATAGAAAATAAGTCTATTGATTTTTCAAGTAAAAGAGTATACAAGGTTAGTGCACCCTTTGTAAGATTTTTACCAATTTTTTTACCAGCACTGATTCAATTTCCTGCTTAATCAAATCAGTATGTTTGACTTATATGGTAAACGTAGTCACATGATATCGTAGATCAGAACTTGGATCATACTTAGGAATATGTGGCATTTTGAACTTCTTTGATATCGGTAATGGTTTGTGCTTGGTTTCCACAAGTATTGTGAATATGTCCATATCTACACCTTTGATTACCGGTGGTACTACCAGTGTAGGTTATATCCGTTTATTTTATTCCTTGAGTTATTTCTGCAAGGTTAGAACAAGATTTGGTAAATTAAAATTATTTAGCGTACCGGAACCTCCAGCTCAAGAACTATTTATAATTTCTCCTCTGTCAGAGTTTTCAAGCCTTGAACTAGGATTTTTCACAGTTGTATTAATTGGCGGTGGAGCATGAACTATACTTGGCACACCACCTATCAAGGTACGTAAAGATTCACAGATCTGCTAAGCAATAAATTGCTTCAAGTCATCTTGTGAACTTGATTTCTCTTTATTTCGCTGCTTAGTGTTATGATTAGCAAATCTGACTGGTGAATTATCTCGTGAATATTGTGGAGAATATATGAGTGAATTGTTTAGAGTAGATCCCTCTGTCCATTCCCCTGCTAAGTAATTTGATCAGTTCCAGACATAATTTATTGCTAAAGACAAAGTGTGTAAATGGAAAGTGAAACGATTGTTAAATTCTTGATAACAAAACCAATTTATTTAACCAAATTTTTTTTATAGTCAAAACAAATAAATAAAATAATTCGGATTTCTAACAATCAATTTACTTCACTTTTCAAAATATGATTGACATGAAAAAGGAATAACAATAATAGAGAATAAAAACTAAGAGAATAAAAAATAGAAATCTTATTGCTGATGGTTGTTTTCTTCCAGTAGGAAAGAATAAGTCTTTCAATATTAGAAAATAGTAAGAATATTGGTAATTAATAATATAATTTAGCAGTTTTCTCGATGGAGATACAAGTTATGGAAAGGGGATTTAAATAATATTACAACTTATAACGATCTGTCTTGTTTAGCTAGATGCCTGTTACCAACATTTATTGTATTAATTGCCCATTACATAAGTGTGATTTGTAACATTTGAGGCAATAATGGTAAATTACATATAATCGGGGATTTGATTGATTCCTTCCATTTTCGCAATCCTTAATGACCTTTCCTTATCCGTGACTTTCAATGGTCTTGATTATCAACACTGTACCTATTTTCTTATATTCAACTTTAAGGCTAACATGCATGGTATCTTCATAAGTGATCCAGCGGATATTGTTCATATCTTCTTTGCACATCATTCTTCTTTTTAATTAAACTCTCATGACACATGTCATTGTAATATTAGTTCACATGGTGGGACTATTTTCCACCAATACACTGGGGGTACCAATGATCTCCTCTTGGACCTAAGCTGGTCCTACCATCTCATCCTAAACTGGAATCTGCTCACCATCCGGAGCTATTTGTGGCTCAACTAATTCCGCTCTTGCACGAGCGTGAGTAGCTGTAGGTGGTGCTACACCTGCTCTAGTTTAGGCTCTATCTTTTCCCTTGCCTCAGTCTCTACCTCTAGTGGCCACCACAACCTAGCGCTCCAGCTCCTGCTCAACTGCTGCTGACGCACGTGTCCTCACTATTTGTGAGAGAATAGAAGGGTAAAGATTCAAATTTCGGGATAAATCAAAATCACATGATAGAGAATGAAAGAAAGTAAAGTTTCCTAAATATCTCATACACACTCGAAGATAAGTATAGACGTCTTCATATTGATCCGCAAGATTCTACTAGACATGCTCATAACTCCTGGGACTTATGCAATTTAGGCTCTGATATCAAGATGTCACGATCCAAAATCCCACCAATAGTCATGATAGCACCTAAGACGCCAGCTAGGCAAACCAATCACATGACAATCGAATGAACAACAGAAATGAAGCAATATAACAAGTCTAATAGATATTTCTAGCATAGATAAGTCTAACATCAGCAGTAATATGCGTCACAGTAATACAATGTCCCAAAAACTTGTGCCAATGAGTACACGAGCTCTAAAAATATCAGAATACAACAGTCTGAAATAAATACAATATTAGATAACATAAACAACAATCTTAAAATATGAGAAAGGTGACTTCAAGGTTTACGGATGAACATGTTGCACTACCTCAAGTCTCCTAGCTCAGCAATGATCTACTCCTTAACTCTGCTAGCCAACGCCTAGATTTGCATAAAAATATGCAGAAGTATAGTATGGGTACGACCGACCCAATATACTAGTAAGTATCGAGACTAACCTCGGTGAAGTAGTGGCGAGATTGGTCAACTCTTACAACTTAAGGGTTTCAAATAGAAACTAACAACTTGTTTCGATGGTTGTTACACATTGTATTGTTATCCCAAAATAATGTATTTGTTTTGATTGCTTAGTTAAAATTGATTGTATTGTATTGTTAAATCCATTATTCTAGAACAATAAAAAGTCTAATTTTTTGAAACAAATGATTTGGTGTGGTGAGATTGTTTCCTATTTTTCTTTCCAATTATATCCGAACGTATTACTTCATAATTCTATTTTACGTTTTACCTTTTACCTTTTTTTTAAACTTCCAAACATCCAATCTATAACCTACTTTGTCTACGTCTCTTTTTTTTTCAAAACTGGTTCTGCCTTTGCCAACTTCACGGTCAAAGATAACAAGAATAGGTTTGACCCTTTCTTTGTTTCTTTGTTCTTTTTTGCCCTTTTTTCTTTATTTTTAGTTCCTTTATTTGTTTCTTTACCAGCCACCGAGTTCTGCCCTTTATCAATTTGCTCTTTACTTATCTTTATGCGTAATTCTTAAAAAAATTAATATCTAAAATAATTGAGGGTATTTTAGTAAACGTATCAGTCACAGTATAGTACGATATAGTCAAACCCAATATAAAAAATATTATATAACAATAGCAAACAATACAACATATCCAAACGCCGTATTCATAAAACGATGAGATATAAAACAATGGGTAACAATGATCCAAACAGAATGTAAATGTTCCAACTCACTCACGCCACAAAAATCAAATCACCCTTCCGTACAAGTCATGTATCATCAAATGAACCTATAGGAAACATCAAATAGAAAAATAGGTATATTTGATACTCAAAACGAACAATTGGGCCATTATAGGAGTGTCACGACCCTAAACCCGAACCCGGTCATGATGACGCCTCTCGTGAAGACAAGGCCAGCCGACACATTCCCAATTCATTTTAAGCAGTTAAGAATGCAAGTAAGTCTTAAACATAATAAATATCTCAAATAGATAAGGTGAAACAGTACAGTTGTGGAAAATAAAACCAACACAGCCCGACATCGGGGTGTTACTAGTCATGAGCATCTATCAATATACTACATGTCTTAAGCGTCTACAAAGCTATTACAGAATCATTAACAAGAGAAAGGAAATGAGATAAAGCGGGAGAAGCATGGGGTTGTGGACGCCGAGCAGCTACATCAATAACTCTGAAATCTGCCGGGAGCTCTCAACCCTCGCAAGCAGGATCAGTAGCACCTGAATCTGCACACGGGGGGTAGGGAGTAAAGTGAGTACTCTAACTCAGTGATTAATAATCATAAATAAATACTGAGAAATATGAAATCACGTAAGGCATATTACAGGCTATAATGAAGTAGTAAAAGCCAGTAAAACCCGTGAATTAGTGAAGATATGTATAGTCATTTTAGTTCAGTTTAAACTTCATGAAATACCTTTTTAACAATTAAGCAGGTAAATGACAGGCAACTACGAAAGATAAACACATAAAGGATCGCCCCTCGGGCACAATGTCAACAAAATTCGCCCCTCGGACAATATCATAGAACAACACCAGCCCCTAGGGCTATATCTTACATCACAATAGGTACCCGCGCTCACTGAGGGTGTGTAGACTCCTGTAGGGGCCCCTTACAGCCCAAGCACAATATCAAGCCATCTCGTGGCATACAACACAAGCCCTCGGCCTCATAATCATAAATCAGTGTATCTTTACAACACATGCCCTCGACCTTACTCAGTTAGAATCTCATAAGCCCCTCGGGCAATAGTAAAATATGATGCTCAGCCCAAATTATCATTTAGGATCTCATTTAATGTGTTAAAACAGAGTAACAATGGCTGAGTTATGAAAACAGTAGAATATAGCATGACTGAGTACAAGTATAAAGTCAAAACAGTGCGGAAATATCAGTAAGAATCCCCTAAGGGTACAAATAGTTGGCACGAGGCCCAAATATGGTATTCAGACCAAAACATGATGATAGCAAATAGTTTTCAATCAAATACGCGATAAAACAGTCATTCGGGATGGACTAAGTCACAATCCCCAACAGTGCACGACCCCACGCTCGTCATCTAGCGTGTGCGTCACCTCAATATAGCACAACGATGTGCGATTCGGGATTTCATACCCTTAGGACAACATTTACAATCATTACTCACCTCAATCCGGTCCGAACTCTAGCCTGTGACGCCTTTGCCCCTCGAATCGGCCTCAACTCACGTTGAATCTATCCAAAATCAGAATCATGAAGTAAAAATATGCTGAGAAAATGAAACCGAAGCGAAAATAATCAATTTACAACATAAATCCCGAAATTATCAAAATCCGACCCCCGGGCCCACGTCTCGGAATTCAATAAAATTTAAATCAATAGGTTCCTTATCTCCCCACGAGTTCATACATATCAAAAGTACCAAAATTCGACCACAAATGATCCCTCAAATCCCCAAGTTTAGGTCTCCAATACCAAGCCCTAGTTTCCCCAAACTTTGATCCTTAAATTCCATTAATTATAGCTCTAATCTGTGAAATAATACCATAGGAACGAGTTTTAGGTCCAAAATGCTTACCTGAATGAAGTTCCCTTGAAATCCTTCTTCAAATTGCCCAAAAAGCTCCAAAAACCAACTTAAAAATGGTAGAATAGCTTAAAATCGCGAAGGAATGAATTTATATGTTCTGGCCCAGGCATTTTGCATCTGCGGCCGCATCTACCACTTCTGCGGTACCGCTTTTGCGGTGCAAGATGCCGCTTCTACGGTTTTCACTTATTCCCCAGCTTCTGCATCTGTATGCACCTTCGCACCTGCGACATAGCAGGTGCGGCTCCTCAGCCGCTTCTGCAGATCCAGCCTTCCTAGCCCCTTTCCACTTTTGCGAACGCTTCTGCGGGACTGCACCTGCGGTCCCCTAGCCGCAGGTGCGGTTATGACAGTAAATTCCACACTTCAGCTGCAAAACCAAATTTCCAAACTCTCTGTCAACCATCCGAAATTACCCCGAGGCCCTCGGGACCTCAACCGAAATAACAAACATATCCCATAACCTTATTCAAACTCATACCAATCTTCAAAACACCTCAAACCACATCGAATCAACCAAAACACATTGGATTCAAGCCTAAGTTTCAAAAATATTCTAAATTACGCTTTTGATCAAAAAGCATACCAAACCACGTCTGAATGACCTGAAATTTTGCACACGTATCCAAAATGACCCAACGGAACTACTGCAACTCTCGGAATTTCATTCCGACCCCTATATCAAAATCTCACCTACCAACTAGAAAATGCCAAAAATCCAATTTCACCAATTCAAGCCTAAATCTACTCCGGACCTCCAAAACACATTCTGATCACGCTTGATCGAGACCAACCTTGTACTACTATTGAGTAGCAAGAGAGGTCGAAGTAGCTTTTACCCAAGAAGGTCGGGATCGATTTCCACAGGGAGCTAGATATTGGAGTTGAGTTTTTATCTAAAGTGGAGTTGTGTATTTGTTCCTAAATGCACGTCTGAACATTTTTGGTTTTGGTATTAATTCTAATTTTATAATATTACAATGCTAAATTAGGCTAAGTAAAACTAAAATTAAACTATTGCAAGTTGTTCAAATAGATAAAAAACACTAGGTTAGTGATTTTCTCCAAGGTGGCTAATTGACGGATTCTTGAGTCTAAGGCTAGATTGTAACATTTGGGGTATATAATAAAACCATTGCACGATTCTACTCACTCTACACCTCTCGGTGGTTCGAGTGATTTTGCCCGAATTGACTTTCTCAAGACCAATTGGGTATGCAAATTTGTGCAAGCAATCAAGGTTCAAGTCGGGTATTACTATCTCTAGGTTTAACCCTGTAATTGGGGTGATCAATCTCTTGAATACGCCCCAATTCCTTGTTGGACTAATTTCATGGACTTAGGCTCTCTTTCTCAAGAAGAGCCAAAGTCTACTAGGCATAAACTAGTGTTTGCAACCACTAATTCCAAATTAAAATCCTAAATTATCCCAAATATCAAATACTTATAGACAATCAAGCATCAAAATAAAATACCCATCAATTACCCACACTAGGATTGAGTCACAACCCTAGCTAATGGGTCTAGCTACTCATAATTAGAGAAGAAAACAAAGCAATAGATGAAGAAAAGCCCATAATAATTAATTGCTAAATAAAACTTGAAGATTCAATGGTGAAACTAAGCTAAAATTACTCAAAATAATAAAAGAGAAGAAGTCACGAGCGCAGATATACGTCCAAAACTATCTGATGACCTAAAAATGGGAAAAGAAACTATTTATACTGGGCTAAAAATTATGGACAAAAATACCCCTGCGGGGCTAGTGCGGACCGCAAAAAATCGAGTGCGGCCGCACTAAGGCTCTTGGCTTGACTATTCTGCTCTCTGAAGTTTGGCTTTGCGGACCGCACAAAGTCGAGTATGGCCGCGGTGGATTTTATTGCGTTCTGCACAAAAGGATTGCGGACCGCATTGGCCAGTTCCTCCAAAATGCCACCTCTCTGAACCTTGGCTATGCGGACCGCACGAAATCGAGTGCAGCCGCAATGAACCCAATGCGGACCGCACAAAACCCTTGTGGCCGCATTGCCTTGTGGCCTGAAAAGCATCCTCTCTGAACTTCATCTTTGCGAACCGCACAGAATGGTGTGCGGCCATACTGACCCTGTTTGACTGAGCTTGATCTTGTCTTGGTACTTGTGCAAGTTTCACTCCTTTTTGAGCTGATTTTTGACACCTTGTCACCTTGTTGATCAAACCTGCAATCAAGCACAACTTGTGAGCCTTTGGGACTATTTTGTACACATTTCTAATCAAAACTTAAGCAAGAAGGAGGGTAAAATGCATCATAATCCCTAGTTATCAACGCTCCTAAGTCTCAAATCACCTCCCGAAGCTATACGAACCATCGAAACTGACATCCGAACCCTCTAACTCATAAGTCAACATCCATTTGACTTTTCCATCTTAAGCTTCTTCAAAAGAGACTAAGTGTCTCAAACCCTACCAAATCCTTTCTGAACCCAAGCCAACCAACCCGATCACACATAGAACTGATAAACAAAGCAATAAGAAGTAGAAATAGGGGAAACAGAGCAGTAACTCACGAGACGACTGGCCGGGTCATCACATCCTCCCCCTCTTAAACAAACGGTCGTTCTCGAACGAGTCAAGAAACATACCTAAAGCCTCAAACTGGTGAGGATATCTGCTCCGCATCTCCCGCTCGGTCTCCCAGGTAGCCTCCTCCACGGGCCAACCTCTCCATTGCACTTTCACTGAAGCTATATCTTTTGACCTCAACTTTCGAACATGATGCTCCAAAGTTGCTGCTGGCTCCACATCATAAGTCAAATCACCATCCAACTGAATCGTGCTGAAATCCAGAACATGAGACGGATCCCCAATATACTTTCGGAGCATAGAAACATGAAATACCGGATGCACACTCGACAAGCTGGGTGGCAAAGCAAACTCATAAGCCACCTCCCCAATCCTACAAATCACCTCAAAAGGCCCAATAAACCGAGGACTCAACTTACCTTCCCAAATCTCATAACACCCTTCATGGGCGAAACCTTCAACAGAACCTTCTCACCAACCATGTAGGACACATCCCGAACCTTCCTGTCAGCATAACTCTTTTGCCTCGACTGTGCTGTATGAAGCCTCTCCTGAATTACCTTCACCTTTTCTAAAGCATCCTGCACCAAGTCTGTCCCCAATAGCCTAGCCTCACCCGGCTCAAACCAACCAACTGGAGATCTACACCGCCTCCCATACAAATCCTCATATGGAGCCATCTGAATACTCAACTGGTAGCTGTTGTTATAAGCAAACTCTACAAGTGGTAGAAACTGATCCCATGACCCCCCAAAATCAATGACACAAGTACACAACATGTCCTCCAATATCTGAACAGTGCACTGTCGCGCCCCTTTTTTTCACGAAATCGTGTTTAGGACATTTGGGAGGACAACTCGTTCCCTTTTGGGAATTGGGTTTGAATTGGAGAGTCACCACCTAATGATTAAAGTGAATTAGGACAATAGGAAGGAATTGATCTAGAAAACCAGAGATTGGGTAAGGGCTAGAAATTATCCCGAGGGGAAGGTGTTTGGCACCCCTCAGAATCCACTAGTGTGGTTCCCGACCATGCTACAATTGTGACTTTAAGTAACAAGTAGGAAGATAGAAGTTTCAATATAAGGGGTTTTCACGTAATGGTTTCAAATAGATTAAAGTTTAAATAAAACAAAAGGAAGCTGAATTTTTGAGGAAAAACAGTTTGAAAATTCTGAAAAATAAACAATTAAAGGGAGATGGGAGTCCTAGGTTTACAAATAATATAGATCACCCCACACAACATCCGATAATCACTCCTCAAAGAGGGGCTACACGATATGTTATAGTGTGGTCATCATATCCATATCTACCCTTTCCCACCCCGTTAAGGTATTAAAGCACGGAATGGTTTCGTTACTTATTGCATGCTATTACCCTTCCCATTCCTATCAGTACCGGAGGTACTTGGGACTACTAATCCTAAAAGGGAAGGGGTATGAGGTTTTGCAGTTTTAAAGGACAAAACTCTAAGGCGACAATCAAAACATATATAGCAAGTATTGGGAAAGCATGTAAACAGATACAACTCAAATAAACCTCCTTAAAACCAAAGAAAGCATATAGCTTTAGCATGTCTTACATGTACTGATTAGGGTCTGATTAAACTTAAAAGGTAAAAGTAAGCTGATTTATCACATATTTTCAGATAAGAAGTTTGAATTAGACCTGCCCTCTGGTTGTAATTATCAAAGACTAGCTCAGTTATAGCTTTTACCCTAAAGCTTGCCTAGGTGTTAGGCGAAACCTACAGGCATGATATCTATTAGTTTTAGAAATAAAGCAGTAAACTGATTACAGGAAGGTTGCTAGCTTTTTAACAAGTTCTGCAGATTAAACTTAAAATGAGCGAGGCGATTCATATTTGATTAATAGTTCCTATAGGCATATTTTCTAGGCATTGTTAATTTAAAACACTGTCATTGGCGTATAGGAATCCTACATGCATGTCATCTATATGCAGTCGATTGTTTAAGCCGGTAAACTCATTTTCCTAGTAACAGATGCAGGTGCAAAATGCAGGAAGTCCTATAGGCATATTATCTATATGATAATGCAGCAGTGCAGAAACCTATAGACATGGTCTCTATATGGTGCAGAAGTGCAGAAACTTATAGACATGGTATCTATATGAAATGCAGAAGTGCAAGAAACTTATAGACATGGTATCTATATGAAATGCAAAAGTGCAAAAGCTGAAAGCAGGATACATGAATGCAGAAGTATAGTAATCCCCTATGAACATGGTATCTACCCCTTTGCATGCACGATTGACCCTCCCTTTTTCACTAACAGCCCCAAAAGTTATTATAAATTATTACAGCCCAGAATGAATAAGAAAAGCAAAATTACATCAGAAATTAAAGTACAACCAAGGTGAGTCTAATTCAGACTCCAGGTCTGAAATATGAGATGAACCAACTCCAAAGATCAGAATCCCAAGCCTTTCTCTTATTTGGATGTGTCAGAGTTCCCTAAAAGCCTCGGATGGACTCCGGGCAGTGCTCACACCCAAACACATACAGGATAGTGTAGTGTGGAAGGGCCAGCACTCAAGTATCCAAGTTCAAAGGGAGCTCAAGGTCCCAAGGCAAGGCTTACAGGATGGGGGCAGAGCTTAGAAGCTAAGAGTAAGTGTAAGTGTAGAGTTTGGAAAAGGGGAAAGGGGAAGTGGTAGAGAAACAGGGACAGGCTAGTGGGCATACCTAGCAATGGGAAATGCTGGCACACCCCACAAGCCTGTTAGAACACATTGTTTTGGGAGTCAGGATCCTCTAAGGGATCAAGTCCAGACATGAACAATAACTTGCATATTGTCATGTCATGAACTACAACTCAAATCACATAGAGGGGAATAGGGGTATAGGGATTCATAGCAGAAACAAGTAAAAGAAATTAACATGCTAATTAAACATTCAACTCTATATAGACAGTAAAGTGGACATGGATGTAAAGGATATAAGTGAACACATTGGGATGATGCTGAAGCTAAAACTAGAACATACCAGTCTCAAAGAAACAAGTGAAAGAAAATAGTAATCTTGCAAAGCCAAAGTGCAAACAGGCAGTCAGAATGCTAAGATCTTAGAAAAAAATCGTGAGGTTGTAAGGGTGAAGTATGAAGTGTAAAAGTGTTGAACTGAAGGTCTGTTAAAGTGCAGAAGGGTCGTGCCCTTTTATAGTGTAGAAAGCAAGCAGAAATAGGTAAGAAAATAGTTTGAAAAATCAATTACACAAGGTTTCCCCCTAATTAAGGGATTCTGATTTCAAACGGGCAAAACTAATTAAGGAAATGGATTCATCAAACACTTTTTCAAATCATCATAAAAGGGGTAAATACATAAGGGTCTATTTAAGGACAAGGTCTTGACAGATCACGGTTTGTGCAAATAAGGAAAGGAAATCAGTTAACAGCCAAGAAAATCAAAAATTGAAGATTTTGTATGAATGAACCAAGTTAGAAAGATGGGAAAGATTTCAACTTAAGGAAAATTAGTGCCAATCAATTAGACTTATTAAAAAGAATTCTGAATCAATCACAAGTTGGAAAACCATTTTGAAGAAAGATTCCTCATATATAAAAGCATACAGGCACGTTAAACATGAAGAAATTTGTCATACTAGTCAAAAGAGTCTAGTCTGGGAGAATCAGAATTGTGTGCAAACTAAAGAAGTTCACACTTAGTTTATAGACCCAGAAATAAGTCTAAAAGAGCCAAGGGTCCTCAACAGAACCCTAGTTTGATCATATGACCAAACTCGGAGGAAAACCCCCTCAAATTCTAGGGTTTCCGACTCGAGTCAAATACATAGATGAGGAAGCAACAGGCTCAGAGATTTCCTTTCAGAATCTCATGAGAAGACAAGCAGATACAAATAATATTCGAAGTAGACAGAGCGTAGGAGATAATGAGAGAATAGTCACAACAGTAGAAGAAACGTGTTTAAGAAAACCTTTTAGAAGGGATTTAAACAGAATTCAGTAGAAGGCAAACAAAACTTTAAAACTCAGTAGGAGATACATACAGTAGAAGAACACAAAAATACCGGAAAAGCATAGCAAAAGATCGTATATGAAGATACAGCTAGATAAACATGCGAGCATGGTACAAAACATAGTAGAAAAATGAAGCACAGAAGAACATTCATGATAAAGGAAAATATAAGAACACAGTAGAAGAACATGCCTGGTAGAAAAGAAAACATCAGAACATAGCATAGACAAATACACTCAACGAAAAGAAGAAGAAAAGTCATAGAAATATTTTAAGCTTTTCAGAAAAACCCTAAATCAGAAAGAAGTGATTTTTGAAAGAAAAATTAGGAAAACGTTTTAAAAACTCAAGCAGAGCACAGATATAGAACGGATTTAAGAAAACAATCAGAGAAAACCTTGAATATCTAGGGTTTTAGAGGAACCCTAAAGCGAGAAACGCTTGGAAAAGGTCTGATCCGAGTCGGATAAGTCAGAAATAGGCTCATAATGCTTGGATATGCCGTAGCAAGGTCGGAGAGGCCATAAAACCTCGAATCGGAGAGGATCTGAACGGACACCATTGAGGTCAGACATTAAAACTTCGAACACCAAGTGTTTAAGAGCAGAGGGAGATGAGTTTAAGCCATCCATGGCCTGAGAGGCCATGGATTTCGGTGAGCTGAAGGTAGAAGAAAGTAGGAGATGATTAGGGTTTCAAGAACCTTCGAGAGAGTTTGAGAGATGAGAGGATTTAGAGGCGGCGGTTGGTGAGAAAATGGGATAGGGTTGGGTGGTGTTTGGGAATTAAAAAGGAAAGGGGAAATTCTGGCCGTTGGTCGAAATGATCAACGACCTGGATCAAAAAGGAAAATCGGGCGGGTTGGATAAGCGGGCTAGGGGTGGGTCATTTTAGGAATTGGGCTGGCCCATTTGAATTTGAAATTGAGGTTAATTGGGGCTGATTTTAGGCTATAATTGAAATGAAATAGGGCTAGTATTTAAATAATCACTTTTCCCTTTTATTTTTATAAAAATAGTAAAATGATTTCTGAAAACAAATTAAAAGCACTAAATTAATTAATAATGTATAAATACTAATTTAAAAATATTGGAACCAATTTCATAACGAGAAAATGCTATTAATCTTAAAATAAGCTAAAATTGCAATTATATGTGATTTAGCTTTTAAAATACCAAATAAATTTGTAAAATAATGTATAAAATTTACCCTAGCTATATTTTGGTATAAATATAAGAATAAAGTAAGTTATTCACCAAAATGATAATTTTGGGAATAATTATTGGTTTTTGTACTGCTAAAATGGGCAATAAATCGGTTTTAAAATCTTTTAGAAATTAGGAAAATTATTGAAACACTTGGACATACTTATATATGCATATATATATGTTATTTTGAAAGTATTTGCATGTAAAAATACATAGGGAAAAATTGGGTATCAACAGCTACCCCTCTTTACCCGGGAAGGATGAAAGAGTTGTCGGGTAAAGATATGATGGCCAATTTGACCGAACAAAATGGTTTGAAGAACTTGACCGTGCTTTAGTTCCTGAGCTGCCTACATATACATGGTCTTACAGGGATCAGTCCATATGTAGTTCAGGATTCGTCGGCGGAATATGCCGATGGAGATTTCTTCAAAGACGGACGCGATTTTTAGGTTGGGATGAATGGTTAAAGTCTAACAGGGCTGCGGGAACTGGAGGGAGATCACTCCTACTGGGACGGCTGTTGCTAGCCGGTTTACCTACAAATAAGCAACACAAGTGTATGTTGTGCGAAAAATTAAACATGATGCAAGTTCCCGTCGGATCATGAATGTTGTCTTTGGACGGTTAGGATGACGTCCTCAGACCATGGCGTCCTGGGACATGAAGCGTATGATAAGGATTCACAGGCCATGAAATGATATTCTCGGGCTATGAGAATGACTCCTCCGAACCATAATGCCTTTGAATAATGATATGCAAAAGATAAAAGGGGTCATCAGGTCATGAAATGGCGTTCTCGGGCTATGAAAATGGTGCCCCTGAACAATGATGCCTTTGGACAATTTGGCGATCTTTCAGCCCATGAGATGCAATAGGTGGTGATCTTTCAGCCAATGAAATGCAATAAGTGGCGATCTTTCAGCGGATGCAAGGTATAAATGAAGCGGCAATCTTTCAGCCGATGAAATGCAATAAGTGGCGATTTTTCAGTCGACGCAAGGTATAAATAAAGCGGCGATATTTCAGCCATGCAGATGTAAATACAGCGGCGATCTTTCAGCCGATACAAGGTGTAAATGAAGTGGCAATATTTAAGCCATGAAAATGAAGCGGCGATATTTCAGCCATGTAGATGTAAATGAAGTGGCGATATTTCAGCCATGCAAGGTGTAAATGAAGCGGCGATATTTCAGCCATGCAGATGTAAATAAAACGGCGATATTTCAGCCATGCAGATGTAAATAAAGCGGCGATATTTCAGCCATGCAAGGTGTAAATGAAGCGGCGATCTTTCAGCCGATGAAATGCAATAAGTGGCGATCTTTCAGCCGATGCAAGGTATAAATGAAGCGGCGATATTTCAGACATGTAGATGTAAATAAAGCGGCGATCTTTCAGCCGATGCAAGGTATAAATGAAGCAGCGATATTTCAGCCATGCAGATGTAAATGAAGTGGCGATATTTCAGCCATGCAAGGTATAAATGAAGTGGAGATATTTCAGCCATGCAAGGTATAAATGAAGTGGCGATATTTCAGCCATGCAGATGGAGGTAGAGCTTAACCTCGGAAGGCAGAATGGTAGCCTTATACGATGCAGAGAATGCAGATAGAGGTAGAGCTTAACCTCGAAAGGCAGAATGATAGCCATATGCAATTCAGAGAATTGAGATGGAGACAGAGCTTAGTCTCGGAAGGCATAATGGTAGCCTTATGTAATGCAGAGAATGCAGATGGAGGTAGAGCTTAACCTCGGAAGGCAGAATAGTAGCCTTATGCAATACAGAGAATGCAGATGGAGACAGAGCTTAGTCTCGGAAGGCAGAATGGTAACCTTATGCAATGCAAAGAATGCAGATGGAGACAGAGCTTAGTCTCGGAAGGCAGAATGGTAGCCTTATGCAATGCAGAGAATGCAGATGGAGGTAGAACTTAACCTCGGAAGGCAGAATGGTAGCCTTATGCAATGTAGAGAATGTAGATGGAGACAGAGCTTAGTCTCAAAAGGCAGAATGGTAGCATTATGTAATGCAAAGAATGCAGATGGACACTGAGCTTAGTCTCGGAAGGTAGAATGGTAGCCTTATGTAGGAAGTAAAATGGCAAATGGTAATAGAGTTTTAATAGCTGATAGCGGATTGCGATATTACGACTGCTGGGGACACTGCTTGCGGATAGCAGCTGTGAGTAAGTGCAACCGTTCTGATAGTAGTATTTCCAAGCAATGTGAGTATCGTGAGTGCAGAGTATATTTGAAGATTTTGCAACTCAAGTGCCTACATCCAAAGAAAAATCGTGAGTTTTAAAAAAAAGGGGAGGTTAGTTCGTATTCCCGCTGGCTCTACTTGACCCGCTCGGCTTTGTTTCGGTGATACTGTACGTATTATTGGGGTAGCGTTGCTAAACAAGAAAATTTTAGTAATGAACACGCATGATTTAGTAAAAGCATAATATAAGTGCATAATTAAGAATAATTTTCTTTAGATGAACCGATGATTGCGACGTAGTTCAAGACATTGCAACTTTGCTTGCTCCAGAATTTTGAGGGTCCTCCTCAAAATTCGTCCCCAGTTTACTAGGTTGCTACTTCTGACGGCTGCTTGCGGTGAATGGATGAAATTACTTTGGAATTTTGAGGGTCCTCCTCAAAATTCTGCCCCAATTTCCAATTACGGGGGGAAATGAAAATTTTATTGAATTGTGATCGAACCCATATGGCTGCCTACGTATCCCCTCTTAAACGGGAATCAGGTCAGGCGTAGTTCAAATTACATCACATGGTAACGCTTGACTACATCTGAATTAATTGTCTTTGGCCATACTTCTCCATCCATTTCTGCAAGTATGAGGGCTCCTACTATCAGAACCCGATGGACCCTATACGAACCCTGCCAGTTGGGAGAGAACTTTCCTTTGGCCTCGTCTTGATGCGGGAAAATCTTCTTTAGCACCAACTGCCCCGGTGTGAATTGTCTTGGCTTGACTCCTTTGTTGAAGGCTCTGGACATTCTGTTCTGATAAAGCTGACCGTGGCAAACTACATTCATTCTTTTTCCGTCTATAAGAGCTAGCTGACCGTGAATAATGATATGCAAAAGATAAAAGGGGTCAACAGGCCATGAAATGGCGTTCTCGGGCTATGAAAATGGTGCCTCTGAACAATGACGCCTTTGGACAATTCGGCGATCTTTCAGCCCATGAGATGCAATAGGTGGCGATCTTTCAGCCAATGAAATGCAATAAGTGGCGATCTTTTAGCAGATGCAAGGTATAAATGAAGCGGCGATCTTTCAGCCGATGAAATGCAATAAGCGGCGATTTTTCAGTCGATGCAAGGTATAAATAAAGCGGCGATATTTCATCCATGCAGATGTAAATAAAGCGGCGATCTTTCAGCCGATACAAGGTGTAAATGAAGTGGCAATATTTAAGCCATGAAAATGAAGCGGCGATATTTCAGCCATGCAGATATAAATGAAGTGGCGATATTTCAGCCATGCAAGGTGTAAATGAAGCAGCGATATTTCAGCCATGCAGATGTAAATAAAGCGGCGATATTTCAGCATGCAGATGTAAATAAAGCGGCGATATTTCAGCCATGCAAGGTTTAAATGAAGCGGCGATCTTTCAGCCGATGAAATGCAATAAGTGGCGATCTTTCAGCCGATGCAAGGTATAAATGAAGCGGCGATATTTCAGACATGTAGATGTAAATAAAGCGGCGATCTTTCAGCCGATGCAAGGTATAAATGAAGCGGCGATATTTCAGCCATGCAGATGTAAATGAAGTGGCGATATTTCAGCCATGCAAGGTATAAATGAAGTGGAGATATTTCAGCCATGCAAGGTATAAATGAAGTGGCGATATTTCAGCCATGCAGATGGAGGTAGAGCTTAACCTCGGAAGGCAGAATGGTAGCCTTATACGATGCAGAGAATGCAGATAGAGGTAGAGCTTAACCTCGGAAGGCAGAATGGTAGCCATATGCAATTCAGAGAATTGAGATGGAGACAGAGCTTAGTCTCGGAAGGCAGAATGGTAGCCTTATGTAATGCAGAGAATGCAGATGGAGGTAGAGCTTAACCTCGGAAGGCAGAATAGTAGCCTTATGCAATACAGAGAATGCAGATGGAGACAGAGCTTAGTCTCGGAAGGCAGAATGGTAACCTTATGAAATGCAAAGAATGCAGATGGAGACAGAGCTTAGTCTCGGAAGGCATAATGGTAGCCTTATGCAATGCAGAGAATGCAGATGGAGGTAGATTTTAACCTCGGAAGGCAGAATGGTAGCCTTATGCAATGTAGAGAATGTAGATGGAGACAGAGCTTAGTCTCAGAAGGCAAAATGGTAGCATTATGTAATGCAAAGAATGCAGATGGACACAGAGCTTAGTCTCGGAAGGTAGAATAGTAGCCTTATGTAGGAAGTAAAATGGCAAATGGTAATAGAGTTTTATTAGCTGATAGGGGATTGCGATATTACGACTGCTGGGGACACTGTGTGCGAATAGCAGCTGTGAGTAAGTGCAACGGTTCTGATAGTAGTATTTCCAAGCAATGTGAGTATCGTGAGTGCAGAGTATATTTGAAGATTTTGCAACTCAAGTGCCTACATCCAAAGAAAAATCGTGAGTTTTAAAAAAAAGGGGAGGTTAGTTCGTATTCCCGCTGGCTCTGCTTGACCCGCTCGGCTTTGTTTCGGTGATACTGTACGTATTATTGGGGTAGCATTGCTAAACAAGAAAATTTTAGTAATGAACATGCATGATTTAGTAAAAGCATAAAATAAGTGCATAATTAAGAATAATTTTCTTTAGCTGAACCGATGACTGCGACGTGGTTCAAGACATTGCAGCTTTGCTTGCTCCAAAATTTTGAGGGTCCTCCTCAAAATTCTGCCCCAGTTTACTAGGTTGCCACTTCTGACGGCTGCTTGCGGTGAATGGATGAAATCACTTTGGAATTTTGAGGGTCCTCCTTAAAATTCTGCCCTAATTTCCAATTACGGGGGGAAATGAAAATTTTATTGAATTGTGATCGAACCCATAGGGCTGCCTACGTATCCCCTCTTAAACTGGAATCAGGTCAGGCGTAGTTCAAATTACATCACATGGTAACGCTTGACTGCATCTGAATTAATTGTCTTTGGCCATACTTCTCCATCCATTTCTGCAAGTATGAGGGCTCCTGCTATCAGAACCCGATGGACCCTGTACGAACCCTGCCAGTTGGGAGAGAACTTTCCTTTGGCCTCGTCTTGATGCGGGAAAATCTTCTTTAGCACTAACTGCCCCGGTGTGAATTGTCTTGGCTTGACTCCTTTGTTGAAGGCTCTGGACATTCTGTTCTTATAAAGCTGACCGTGGCAAACTACATTCATTCTCTTTCCGTCTATAAGAGCTAGCTGACCGTGAATAATGATATGCAAAAGATAAAAGGGGTCATCAGGCCATGAAATGGCGTTCTCGGGCTATGAAAATGGTGCCTCTGAAAAATGACGCCTTTGGACAAATCGGCGATCGTTCAGCCCATGAGATGCAATAGGTGGCGATTTTTCAGCCAATGAAATGTAATAAGTGGCAATCTTTCAGCAGATGCAAGGTATAAATGAAGTGGCGATCTTTCAGCTGATGAAATGCAATAAGCGGCGATTTTTCAGTCGATGCAAGGTATAAATAAAGCGGCAATATTTTAGCCATGCAGATGTAAATAAAGCGGCGATCTTTCAGCAGATACAAGGTGTAAATGAAGTGGCAATATTTAAGCCATGAAAATGAAGCGGCGATATTTCAGCCATGCAGATGTAAATGAAGTGGCGATATTTCAGCCATGCAAGGTGTAAATGAAGCGGCGATATTTCAGCCATGCAGATGTAAATAAAGCGGCGATATTTCAGCCATGCAGTTGTAAATAAAGCGGCGATATTTCAGCCATGCAGATGTAAATAAAGCGGCGATATTTCAGCCATGCAAGGTGTAAATTAAGCGTCGATCTTTCAGCCGAGGAAATGCAATAAGTGACGATCTTTCAGCCGATGCAAGGTATAAATGAAGCGGCGATATTTCATATATGTAGATGTAAATAAAGCGGCGATCTTTCAGCCGATGCAAGGTATAAATAAAGCGGCGATATTTCAGCCATGCAAGGTATAAATGAAGTGGCGATATTTCAGCCATGCAAGGTATAAATGAAGTGGCGATATTTCAGCCATGCAGATGGAGGTAGAGCTTAACCTCAGAAGGCAGAATGATAGCCATATGCAATGCAGAGAATTGAGATGGAGACAGAGCTTAGTCTCGGAAGGCAGAATGGTAGCCTTATGTAATGCAGAGAATGCAGATGGAGGTAGAGCTTAACCTCGGAAGGCAGAATAGTAGCCTTATGCAATACAGAGAATGCAGATGGAGACAGAGCTTAGTCTCGCAAGGTAGAATGGTAACCTTATGCAATGCAAAGAATGCAGATGGAGACAGAGCTTAGTCTCGAAAGGCAGAATGGTAGTTTTATGCAATGCAGAGAATGCAGATGGAGGTAGAGCTTAACCTCGGAAGGCAGAATAGTAGCCTTATGCAATGTAGAGAATGTAGATGGAGACAGAGCTTAGTCTCAGAAGGCAGAATGGTAGCATTATATAATGCAAAGAATGCATATGGACACAGAGCTTAGTCTCGGAAGGTAGAATGGTAGCCTTATGCAGGAAGTAAAATGGCAAATGGCAATAGAGTTTTATTAGCTGATAGCGGATTGCGATATTACGACTGCTGGAGACACTGCGTGCGGATAGCAGCTGTGAGTAAGTGTAACGGTTATGAGAGTAGTATTTCCAAGCAATGTGAGTATCGTGAGTGCAGAGTATATTTGAAGATTTTGCAACTCAAGTGCCTACATCCAAAGAAAAATTGTGAGCTTTAAAAAAAAGGGGAGGTTAGTTCGTATTCCCGCTGGCTCTGCTTGACCCGTTCGGCTTTGTTTTGGTGATACTATACATATTATTGGGGTAGCGTTGCTAAACAAGGAAATTTTAGTAATGAACATGCATGATTTAGTAAAAGCATAATTTAAGTGCATAATTAAGAATAATTTTCTTTAGATGAACCGATGATTGCGACGTGGTTCAAGACATTGCAACTTTGCTTGCTCCAGAATTTTGAGGGTCCTCCTCAAAATTCTGCCCCAGTTTACTAGGTTGCTGCTTCTGACGGCTGCTTGCGGTGAATGGATGAAATCACTTTGGAATTTTGAGGGTCCTCCTCAAAATTCTGCCCCAATTTCCAATTACGGGGGGGAATGAAAATTTTATTGAATTGTGATCGAACCCATAGGGCTGCCTACGTATCCCCTCTTAAACGGGAATCAGGTCAGGCGTAGTTCAAATTACATCACATGGTAACGCTTGACTGCATCTGAATTAATTGTCTTTGGCCATACTTCTCCATCCATTTCTGCAAGTATGAGGGCTCCTGCTATCAGAACCTGATGGACCCTGTACGAACCCTTCCAGTTGGGAGAGAACTTTCCTTTGGCCTCGTCTTGATGCGGGAAAATCTTCTTGAGCACCAACTGCCCCAGTGTGAATTGTCTTGGCTTGACTCCTTTGTTGAAGGTCGGGACATTATGTTCTGATAAAGCTGACTGTGGACAACTACATTCATTCTCTTTCCGTCTATAAGAGCTAGCTGCTCATAACGACTCTTCACCCATTCTGCATTGTCGAGTTCTGCTTCCTGTATGATCCTCAAGGAAGGAATTTATATCTCGGTAGGAATGACCGCCTCTGTACCATAAATCAGCATATAGGGAGTCGCCCCGGTTGATGTGTGGATTGTGGTGCGATACCCCAATAAAGCAAATGATAACTGCTCGTGCCACTGCTTATGCTTCTCTATCATTTTCCTTAGTATCTTCTTGATATTCTTATTGGCGGCCTCTACGGCTCCATTTATCTGAGGTCTGTAGGCTGTAGAATTCTTGTGTTTGATCCTAAAGGTTTCACACATGGCTTTCATCAAATCACTATTGAGATTGGAACCATTATCAGTAATGATTGATTCCGGAATTCTAAACCGACAAACGATACGGTTGCGGACAAAGTCTGCCACAACTTTCTTAGTCACTGCCTTGTATGATGCTGCTTCAACCCATTTGGTGAAATAATCAATTGCCACCAGGATGAACCTGTGCCCATTTGATGCGGCAGGTTCGATGGGTCCGATAACATCCATTCCCCAAGCGGCGAATGACCAAGGTGAGCTTGTTGCATTAAGCTCGTTTGGAGGCAACTTTATCATATTCGCATGTATCTGACAGCGGTGGCACTTCCGGACATACTGGATGCAGTCCGTTTCCATAGCCATCCAAAAATAACCAGCTCGGAGTATCTTCTTGGCTATGACAAAGCCATTCATATGTGGCCCGCAGGTCCCAGCATGGATTTCTTCTAGTAATTTAGATGCTTCCTTTGCGTCGACACACCTAAGTAATCCCAAATCAGGAGTCCTCCTATATAGGATTCCTCCGCTGTGAAAGAAATTGTTGGATAACCTCTAAAGCGTGCGCTTCTAAATAGCGTTTGCGAGCTCTAGGTATTCTCCTTTCGCCAAGTATTCCTTGATATCATGAAACCAAGGTTTTCCATCCACTTCTTCTTCGACGTAAGCAGAGTAAGCTGGCTGATCGTAGATCTTTACTAGAATAGGGTCAATGAAATTCTTATCTGGATGTTGTATCATGGATGATAGGGTAGCCAATGCATCGGTAAACACGTTCGGGACTCTGGGAACATGCTGGAACTCTGTCTTTGTGAACCTCTTTCTCAACTCCTATACGTGATGCATATAAGGGAGTATCTTGGAGTTCTTGATCGCCCATTCTTCTCGAACCTGATGTATAAGCAATTCTGAATCCCCGATCACTAGAAACTCTTGAATGTTCATGTCAATGGCCATCTTGAGTCCCAAGATGCAGGCCTCGTACTCAGTCATGTTGTTGGTGCAAGGGAATCTGAGTTTGGCAGACACCGGATAATGCTGGCTAGTTTCTGACACTAGGACTGCTCCTATGCCAACTCCTTTGAAATTTGTTGCTCCATCAAAAAACATTCTCCAACCGTCATAGGATTCTACAATGTCTTCTCCTATGAATGATACCTCTTCATCAAGAAAATACGTCTTTAAGGATTCGTATTCTCCGTCCATGGGATTCTCGGCAAGATGATCTGCCAAAGCCTGTCCCTTGATTGCTCTCTGAGTTACATAGACAATGTCGAATTCACTTAGTAGGATTTGCCACTTGGCTAACTTGCCAGTGGCATGGGCTTCTGAAAGATGTACTTCAGTGGATCCATCCTTGATATGAGATATGTGGTATAGGCACAGAAATAGTGCCTCAACTTCTGAGCTACCCAAGTCAGAGCACAACAGGTGCGTTCTAACAGAGAATATCGGGCCTTGTAAGGGGTGAACTTCTTGCTAAGATAGTAGATGGCCTGCTCTTTCCTCCCCGTTTCATCATGTTGTCCAAGAACACAACCTAACGCTCCATCTAGCACTGCAAGATAGAGTAATAGGGGTCTACCCGGCTCGGGCGGGACCAAAACTGGCGGTGTGGACAGGTACTCCTTGATACTGTCGAAAGCCCTCTAGCTGTCATCATTCCATTTGGTAGCGGCGTCCTTCTTCAATATCTTAAAGATTGGCTCACAGATGATAGTAGATTGAGCTATGAACCGGCTGATGTAGTTGAGTCTCCCTAAGAAACTCATTACTTCTTTCTTGTTCTTTGGCGGTGACAATTCTTGAATAGCTTTGACCTTTGATGGATCCAGTTCTATTCCTCGGCGACCCACAATGAACCCAAGTAGTTTTTCGGCAAGAACCCCAAATGCACATTTCGCGGGATTCAGCTTCAAGTTGTACCTTCTCAGTCTATTGAAGAACCTCCTCAAATCTTCCATGTGATCAGTGGCTTTCTTGGATTTGATGATGACATCATCTACATACACTTCGATCTCTTTATGTATCATATCATGGAAAATGGTAGTCATGACCCTCATGTAGGTGGCCCCAGCATTCTTTAACCCGAACGACATCATCTTGTAACAGTACATTCCCCACGGTGTAATGGAAGTCGTTTTCTCAGCGTTTTCTTCATCCATCTAGATCTAATGATACCCAGCAAAACAATCCATGAATGACTGCAACTCGTGCTTGGCATAATTGTCAATCAGGATGTGTATGTTTGGCAAGGGGAAATCATCTTTTGGACTGGCCCGGTTGAGATCCCGGTAGTCTACACAGACTCTAACCTTCCTGTCCTTCTTCGGCACTAGCACGACGTTGGCTAACCATGTCGGATATTCTACTACTCTGAGAACCTTAGCTTTGACTTGTTTAGTGACTTCTTCCTTGATATTCAAACTCATGTCAGGCTTGAACTTTCTGAACTTTTGCTTTATCGGTGGACATGTCGAATCAGTTGGCAGTTTTTGAGCCACAATAGATGCACTCAGACCAGTCATGTCATCATATGACTAAGCGAATATGTCTTCATATTCCCTTAGAAATTCTGTGTATTCATTCTTTTCTGATGGCGATAAGTGTACACTGATCCTCGTTTCTTTGACGCTCTCTACATCTCCTAGGTTAACGATCTCGGTCTCATCCAGGTTGAACTTAGGTCTGTTCTCAAAACTTTCAACCTCTTTAACAATCTCTTCTGGTATGTTATCTTCCTTTGAATCTATGTCCGTTTGTTGCGTTGTCTCATTGCATGTCATAGCCATTGGTTCATCAATATAGGTAAGGGTAATGCTGTATAAGTAAAGTAATGAGAGAAAATAATATGAGTAATATTTGTAGGGAAAATGGAAATGTTTTGCTAAATTCCATAACTGTTTTGAATATTGAAGATCTTATTGCGAAAATTCAAAAAATGCGAAAGGAAAATCAACTAGTAAAAATGAAAGATAATGCATGACGCTTTGTTCAGCCTTGCTACCCCGAGGCTTTCCGGACTCTGGTGGTTCTGATGGTCCAATTGTTGAGGCATGCTCCTCGGCTTACAGCTTGAATAGAAGGGCCTTCCTCCCCCTCCTCCTTGAAAATGACACAGCAATCCATGTCATCATCTTCCATGAATAAATTCCTCATTACTTCCAGTGCTTCCTCTTCTTCCGACCCATATATAACATCGGCTGGCTGGAAAGTCTGTTCTAAATGGGGTATCGGCTGCTCCAGTGGGTAGTAAGGGCCGCGCCATGGTGGTGACCAGTTGTTGAATTCCTTCCGAGTATACTCGTATCCCAGACCGAACGTGGTGCCATGTTTCTTCAGTTTGATCGGCTTGGCGATTCCTTGGAGGTCCTTGCCAAGTCTCTTTCAAGGCTCATATCCGCTCCAGTTCAATATGCTTTCAATTTTGTTGTCCCACCATTTGTCTTTGTCAACGGCGTTGACTCACTCGATGTGGTGATAGGTTTCCCCGCCTATATTTCTCATTCCTCCAATCGTTGGGATGGTTTGGCGACTATATATGGGATTTCTATCGTTACCGTGAATGATCATCTCTTGGTGGTTCCACTCAAATTTCACCGCCTGATGTAGTGTTGACGCTATGGCCCCAGCAACATGAATCCACGGTTGTCCCAACAACAAGTTGTAAGACGCCAGCACATCTATTACTTGAAATTTAACATCAAACCAAGTAGTCCCCATCTACAAACACAAGCTAATTTCCCCAATAGTGGACCTTTGGGAACCGTCGAAAGCTTTGACGTTGATGGCCCTGTCCTTGATCTCATACAGACTATTTCCCAATGTTTTGAGTGTTACCAATAGACAAATATTGAGGCTGGACCCACCGTTAATCAGGCTTCTGGTGATGAAATAATCCTCGCATTGCACAGTGATGTGCAGGGCCTTGTTGTGACTCAACCCTTCTGGTGGCAATTCATCTTCATGAAAAGTGATCTTGTGACTCTCCAATACCTTCCCTACAATGTTTGCCATTTCTCCTCCAGTGATGTTGCTCGGTACATATGCCTCACTCAACACCTTCAACAAGGTGTTCTTGTGTGCATCGGAGCTTTGCAGCGAAGCTAGGATAGAGTACTCCTTTGCTTGTATTTTTCTCCAGAGATCATCGGGCCCAGCTCCAGTGATGGTTGGCCATCCAGAGGCCTGCTTTCTTGATTCAGCCAAATTTTCCAGGGTGTATACTCTGCTGGTTCTTGTCATACCCTATGACGCGACTGCTTCTCCGGATTTGGATTTCCCTTTCCTTCTAGCCTCGGCTGTGTAGTCCCAAGGTATGGCATTTGTATAGAATGGCTTTATAGCTGACATTGCTACTGAAATGGGCACCTTTACTCCGAACGGAGCCTATATTTTGGAAGGAAAGACCGCAACTTCAAATGGTTCAGGTATATTTGCCAGGGACCCAAAATTGACCTCGATCGGTGCTGGCGTCTTTGCAGAGGATGGAGTTTCAAACTCAAGTGGTATGGACATGTTCACCTCAGCGTCCCCAGAAGGCTGAATCTGGACTGCAATCAGATTAAGGGTGACTGTTAGTTTCTTTGGATCGTCGCCTTCTGTGATCAAACCTATGGACCCCTTGGGGTCCTAGTCGTCCTCTATTTCAATCATATGAACGCCTCCACCTGTGTGGTCTGGTAGAGGATTATTGCGGACATTCGAAGTGGGCTCCTTTGCCACAATAATTTTGTTATCAATCAGTGCTTGGATTCTCTCTTTCATAGAGCAGCATTCATCAATGGTATGCCCTTTCATGCCGGAATGGTATGCACATGATTTATTAGGATTGACCCATTGGGAAGGGTTTTCAGGAGTTATAGCGGGGATGGGGGTGACATAACCAGCAGCTTTGAGCCTTTCATACAGCTGGTCAATTGGTTTGGAAATAGCGGTATATTGTTTGGGAGGTCTGCGGTCGAAATTTGGTCGAGGTCTAGGAAAGTTTTGGCGAGTGGGAGGTGATTGATAGTGAGAGGGTTGAGTATTGTAGGCTTGGTAGATATGTGCGGTTTGGGAATATCTAGGTGAAGTAGGCTAATATGTGGGAGGTGGAGGTGATTGGTAAGTAGGTGGTGGAGTTTGGTAAGAGGGCGAGGGTGCTTGGTAATTTGGGGTAGGTTGATATGGGAGTGGGGCATCGGGTAGGTTTGGTATTTGATAGGAGACTTAGTTCTCTGTGCAACCATCATGGCGTTCACGTCCCTTTTCTTGGTCGTGCCACCAGACTACAGAGCCTTGTTGGTATCCTGCAAAGCCTCAAAGTTTGTGACCATACCACTTTTGATGCCTTCCTCGATCCTCTCACCTAGCTTGATGATGTCGGAAAATTTCTGGCTTTCAATCAGCATCAACCTTTCATAGTACTAGGGGTCTTGAGCTCGGACAAAAAACCTGTTCATTTGTTCTTTCTCTAGAGCAGGCCTGACTTTGGCAGCTTCTGACCTCCAGCGAGTGGCATACTCGCGGAATTTTTCCATGGGTTTCTTCTTTAGGTTCTGGATGTAGAACACATCTGGTGTATTTTTTGTGTTGAACCTAAATCTGTCCATGAAATCGGAAGCCATGCTTACCCAGTTCGACCACTTCTTCAGATCTTGGCTAATGTACCAAGACAGAGCATCTCCCTTCAGACTCCTCATGAAGAGTTTCATGCAGATCATTTCGTCCTTTCCTACTCCAACTATCTTGTCATAATATGTTCTCAAATGAACTCTCGGATATCCTGTACTATCAAACATCTCAAACTTTGGAGGTTTGTACCCCTCGGGCAGTTCAACATCGGGTTGTATGCAGAGATCTTCATAGTTTAGCCCCTCAATTCCTTTGCTTCCTTCGACGCCCTGAATTCAGCTAGTCAACTTCTTAAGCTCTTCAGTCAAACTCCTGATGAGTGAGTCTTTATCATCAGACTCAGGTGTGCTTGAAATGGGCTGGGCGGAGTGCGGCATGGTTTCCACGTAGATGGGGGTGTTATGAGTGTGGAAATGGTCATTTGTGGAGTTCACTAGTTCTGGGATGAGCAGTGGAGTATTTTTGGAAGTATGACAGGTATTGTAGTGGTGGTGAGGAGCAGGATGGTTTTGTAGTTTAGGGATGTTTTGTGGAGGTGTAGGGTTCTAAGCATTAGGAAAATTGACATCTAGGGTAGTGAGGGAAAATAATAAGCTCGCCAAGTTCCGGACCTGATCAAGTTCTTCTTGGAATTTTAGCAGCTTTTGTTCAAGCTGGGATGCACTTTCCTTAGGAACCAGAGTACCATGAGTGACCTCTACCCGTTCAGTTGAGTTTTCCTTTCTGGTGTTGTTCAAATCTTCCATCTTTCCTTTGTTCCTATTTCTGACGGGGCTAGGAGGAGGAGTGGGTATAGGGCCCTTTGATCTTGTGTAATATGATGACGATGCCATAGTGCACGAACTAACCTTGGGGAGGGGAATAAATAAAAAATAAAAACAAAAAGGCAACAAGTCAGTGAGGATTATGAAAAATAACGTTGCGATATTTAAACACGTAGTGCAAGAATGTAAGTCGTGTCCTAATTTAGGAGCCTCGTTGTGCCCGAGGTAGGCCTAGCGACAAGTTGATTTGGAGAACTTATAATGCTAAATGCCTCATTTTATTGATAAAAATAAGACGAATCCCAAAATGACACTAAATAACAGAAGATAAAAATGTCACTAATGGCCATTGGCCTTATTACATTCATAAAACGAAAAGGTAAATTCCTATTTGGTCCCAGAAGGACCTTAGCCAGACTCGGCATCTTTGGATCCATCAAACAGCTTCACCAGCTCGCGAAGTCCCACCAACAGGTAGGCTCTGGCCAGGTGTTCACCCTCATTTCCTTCAGCATTCTGGCAGTCCTCAATCCTCTTGAGAAACTTCCTTTCCAGCTCCACTAAACCTCGTTCCAAGTATCCTAATCGCTTGTTGGCACTAATAGCCATGCCTTTCCACTCTTCAATCAGTTTTTGGTGGGCTTCTTGAATCTCACGGTTCTCGCTTTCACATTCCCGAATCCTTATGCGCAGTTGGTTGTATTTGACATGTGCTTCAGCCCTTTCATCGATGATTCTGTGACCTCGAACAAACCCAGGTTGGCCCAGACCATTGTGATTGTTCTCCAGCCATCCTGAATAGTATGGGGTGCAGCTAGCATGGTATCTGTCTGGCTCAATAGTATCTCTCCCCATGATGATCTTGCAATGCCACATATGCTGAGCTTGGCACTTATAAGGACTGTCATCAGCTTGGAAGTCGGCCCGGAAGTGACTCATCTTGTCGACCCTTAGTATAACCTGTTTCCTACCAGCCTGTCTCATAACCCGGAGAGGGACATAAGGTTAGGTTACTCTCAAACCGATCAGTATCAGAAATGGTGCGTCCCTGGATTGGGCGATGAACTCTTCAGTAAGGAACCACTCGAACATCCATTGTATTTGATTCTTAGTCAGATTTTCAAATAGCTCTACCCATCTCTTGGCATCTTCTGGCTGAGCAAACATGTTGGGCATGTAGTTCATTCACCTTGGTTGATGGAAGGCTATATGATCGTCCCAGTCTCTACGCTGAATCTCTTGCCGATATTCACCCCTTTGGAGATGCTCCATGAGACAGAGTTGGAGTAGCAAGTTGCATCTCTCGAAGTGTGGGGCTCCTTGTTGACACTTTTCCAGGGCTCGGTATATCTCTACGATGATCATGGGCACTATGCTAAATGGTTGTCCCCCAATTCCTTCCATCAAAGTTTTAGTTCCCATGGCTAGCTTGGTATGGATCCTTACTTTCTTCAATGGAAACACTATCATCCCCAAGAAACAGAACATGAAGACAAAGACCCTTCAGTGAATATGCCCCAACGATGTAAGGGCAAACTCATCCAGATAAGTAAGGTAGGATTTGTTGTGACCGTACCTTTTGTACAAATAATCAAAGGGAATGTAAGACTCCTTCAAACATGTCAAGTCTGGATTCTTCTTTAGGCCCATCATTTTGAGGAAACCTCTACCCTTGCGATTTTCCGGCATTAACAAACCCGGGGTCTCCCATGGTATACCAGCCAATCCTCCTATTTCTTCTAGCAGGGGTGTCATCTCAATCTCTCCGAAGCAAAACATAGACCTATCACAATCTCAGAACAGAGTAGCAGCTTCTATGATTTTATTGTTGGGTTGGACCTCCAGGAGGGAAGGTAGATTTCCTAGATATTTTTGGACAAGAGTCTAATCACTGGAATGAAGATCCTCCCACCAGCTTAGCAACCTCAGATGGATGTTTGTGACCATGCCGAATCTAGGGACTTCGTGCCTCATGTTTCTGTAAGACAAAAAGGTTAGGCCCTTACCCCCCTCCAGACTCGACTATTAAATACCAATAATTGGCATAAAAGCATTTAGTTCTCCAAATGAATGAACAAAACGTGATAGTGTCTGTTTGGGTTTTTGGGAAACCCAATGGACTTTGGATAAGGCTATCTTAAAGAGTCATTATGCGGACAACATAACTGACTCGGCTAGATTTGACCATGATGCATGCACAATTAAACAGAGTAAGGTTTCTATGGGGGTTTTAGACTAGTACCCTTGAGCGGACAACTCAAGAGGGAAAGGCACAGAACCGTTGACTACACCATTGATCGACTGGTTTTACCGCAAATATGTCTTGCCGAATTTAAAGGGTGATAATATCGGAAGAGCGCAACCACTCATTATAAGTGTTGCTATGGTATTTGTTTGGCACGAGTGGAATATGATGTTGAAAGCATGCTTATGCAATAATAAAACAGGTTGTCACGTATTTGCACGTTCATAAAGTGATAATTACAATAATTTAAAACAGTAATAAAAGAGTGCAGTAAAGGAAAGCAGTGAAAGAAACAAGGGAAAGAAACAAGAGACAAGTTAGCTTTTGTAGTAGAAGAGGGAATTAAGTGCTTAAAGGTATTAAACAAATAAAGCGAAGAAGAAAGGTAAAGTCATAGTAATAGCTTGAAATGGTAAAAGCCTAAAAGTATTTCCCCAGCAGAGTCGCCATGCTATCGCGCCCCCTTTTTCTCGCGAAATCGGGTTTAGGACACTTGGGAGGACAACTTGTTCCCTTTAGGGAATTGGGTTTGAATTGAAGAGTCGTCACTTAATGATTAAAGTGCATTAGGACACTAGGAAGGAATTGATCTAGAAAACCAGAGATTGGGTAAGGGCTAGAAATTATCCCGAGGGGAAGGTATTAGGCACCTCTCAGAATCTACTAGTGTGGTTCCCGACCATGCTACAATTGTGACTTTAAGTAACAATTAGGCAGATAGAAGTTTCAATATAAGGGGTTTTCACATAATGGTTGCAAATAGATTAATGTTTAAAGAAAACAAAAGGAAGCTGAAATTTTGAGGAAAAACAGTTTGAAATTTTGAAAAATAAACAAGTAAAGGGAGAGGGGAGTCCTAGGTTTACAAATAATATGGATCAGCCCACAACATCCGGTAATCACTCCTCAAAGAGGGGCTACACGAGTTGTTATCATGCGGTCATTATATCCATATCTACCTTTTCCCACCCCGTTAAGGTATTAAAGCGCGGAATGGTTTCGTGACTTATTGCATGCTATTACCCGTCCCATTCCTATCAGTCCCGGTGGTACTTGGGACTACTAATACTAAAAGGAAGGGGTATGAGGTTTTGCAGTTTTAAAGGACAAAATTATAAGACAACAATCAAAACATATATAGCAAGTATTGGGAAAGCATCTAAACAGATATGGCTCAAATAAACCTCCTTAAAACCAAAGAAAGCATATAGCTTTCGCATGTCTTACACGTACTGATTAGGGTCTGATTAAACTTAAAAGGTAAAAGTAGGTTGATTTGTCACATATTTTCAGATAAGAAGTTTGAATTAGACCTGCCCTCTGGTTGTAATTATCAAAGACTAGCTCAGTTATAGCTTTTACCCTAAAGCTTGCCTAGGTGTTAGGCAAAACCTACAGGAATGATATCTATTAATTTTAGAAATAAAGCAGTAAACTGATTACAGGAAGGTTGCCAGTTTTTTACCAAGTTCTGCAGATTAAACTTAAAACGAGCGAGGCGATTCAGATTTGATTGATAGTTCCTATAGGCATATTTTCTAGGCGTTGTTAATTTAAAACACTGTCATTGGCATACAGGAATCCTACAGGCAGGTTATCTATATGCAGTCGATTGTTTGAACTTGTAAACTCATTTGCCTAGTGACAGATGCAGGTGCAAAATGCAGGAAGTCCTATAGGCATATTATCTATATAATAATGCAGCAGTGCAGAAATCTATAGACATGGTCTCTATATGATGCAGAAGTGCAGAAAATTATAGACATGGTATCTATATGAAATGTAGAAGTGCAAGAAACTTATAGACATGGTATCTATATGAAATGCAAAAGTGCAAAAGCTGAAAGCAGGATACGTGAATGCAAAAGTGTAGTAATCCCCTATGAACATGATATCTACCCCTTTGCATGCACGATTGACCCTCCCTTTTTCACTAGCAGCCCCAAAAGTTATTAAAAATTATTACAACCCAGAATAAATAAGAAAAGCAAAATTACATCAGAAATTAAAGTACAACCAAGGGGAGTCTAATTCAGACTCTAGGTCTAAAATATGAGACCAACTCCAAAGATCAGGATCCCAAGCCTTTCTCTTATTTGTATGTGTCAGAGTTCCATAAGAGCCTCAGATGGACTCCGGAAAGTGCTCACACCCAAACACATACAGGATAGTGCAATATGGAAGGGCTAGCTTTCAAGTATCCAAGTTCAGAGAGAGCTCAAGGTCCCAAGGCAAGGTTTACATGAGGGGGCAGAGCTTAGAAGCTAAGAGTAAGTGTAAGTGCAGAGTTTGGAAAAGGGGAAAGGGGAAGTGGTAGAGAAACAAGGACAGGCTAGTGGGCATACCTAGCAATAGGAAGTGCTGGCACACCCCACAAGCCTGTTAGAACACATTGTTTTGGGAGTCAGGATCCTCTAAGGGATCAAGTCCAGACATGAACAATAACTTGCATATTGTCATGTCATGAACTACAACTCAAATCACATAGAGGGGAATAGGGGTATAGGGATTCATAGCAGAAACAAGTAAAAGAAATTAACATGATAATTAAACATTCAACTCTATATAAACAGTAAAGTAGACATGGATGTAAAGGCTATAAATGAACACATTGGGATGATGCTGAAGCTAAAACTAGAACATACCAGTCTCAAAGAAACAAGTGAAAGAAAGCAGTAATCTTGCAAAGCCAAAGTGCAAACAGGCAGTCAAAATGCTAATATCTTAGAAAAGAATCGTGAGGTTGTAAAGGTGAAGTATGAAGTGTAAAAGAAGGATCGTGCCCTTTTATAGTGTAGAAAGCAAGCAGAAATAGGTAAGAAAATAGTTTGAAAAATCAATTACACAAGGTTTCCCCCTAATTAAGGGATTCTGATTTCAAACAGGCAAAACTAATTAAGGAAATGGATTCATCAAACACATTTTCAAATTAGCATAAAAGGGGTAAATACATAAGGGTCTATTTAAGGACAGGGTCTTGACAGCACACGGTTTGTGCAAATAAGGAAAGGAAATCAGTTAACAGCCAAGAAAATCAAAAATTGAAGATTTTGTATGAATGAACCAAGTCAGAAAGATGGGAAAGATTTCAACTTAAGGAAAATCAATGCCAATCAATTAGACTTATTAAAAGGAATTCTGAATCAATCACAAGTTGGAAAACCATTCTGAAGAAAGATTCATCATATATAAAAGCATACAGACACGTTAAACATGAAAAAATTTGTCATGCTATTCAGAAGAGTCTAGTGTGGGAGAATCAGAATTGTGTGCAAACAAAAAAAGTTCACACTTAGTTTATAGACCCAGAAATAAGTCTGAAAGACCCAAGGGTCCTCAATAGAACCCTAGTTTGATCATATGACCAAACTCGGAGGAAACCCCCCCCCCAAATTTTAGGGTTTCCACCTCGAGTCAAATACAGAGATGAGGAGGCAACATGCTCAGAGATTTCCTTTCAGAATATCATGAGAATACAAGCAGATACAAATAATATTTGAAGCAGATAGAGTGTAGGAGCATAATGGGAGAATAGTCATAACAGTAGAAGACACGTGTTTAAGAAAACCTTTTAGAAGGGATTTAAACAGAACTCAGTAGAAGGCAAACAGAACTTAAGAACTCAGTAGGAGATACATACAGTAGAAGAACATAAAAATACCGAAAAAGCATAGCAAAAGATCGTATAGGAAGATACAACAAGATAAACATACGAGCATGGTACAAAACATAGTAGAAAAACGAAGCACAAAAGAACATGCATGATAAAGGAAAACATAAGAGCACAGTAGAAGAACATGCGTGGTAGAAAAGAGACATCAGAACATAGCATAGACAAATACACTCAACAAAAAGAAGAAGAAAAGTCAGAGAAACATTTTAAGCTTTTGAGAAAAACCCTAAATCGGAAAGAAGTGATTTTTGAAAGAAAAATTAGGAAAATATTTAAAAAAAACTCAAGCAGATTACAGATATAGAATAGATTTAAGAAAACAATCCGAGAAAACCTCGAATAGCTAGGGTTTTAGAGGAACCCTAAAGCGAGAAAGGCTTGGAAAAGGTCTGATCTGAGTCGGATAAGTCAGAAATAGGCTCATAATGCTTGGATATGCCGTAGCAAGGCCGGAGAGGCCATAGAACCTCGAATCGGAGTGGATCTGAACAGATACCATTGAGGTCAGACCTTAAAACTTCGAACACCAAGTGTTTAAGAGCAGAGGGAGATGAGTTTAAGTCATCTATGGCCTGAGAGGCCATGGATTCCAGTGAGCCGAAGGTAGAAGAAAGTAGGAGATGATTAGGGTTTCAAGAACCTTCGAGAGAGTTTGATAGATGAGAGGATTCAGAGGCGGCGGTTGGTGAGAAAATGGGATAGGGTTGGGTGGTGTTTGGGAATTAAAAATGAAAGGGGAAATTCTGGCCGTTGGTCGAAATGATCAACGGCCTGGATCAAAAAGGGAAATCGGGCGGGTTGGATAAGCGGGCTAGGGGCGGGTCATTTTAGAAATTGGGCTGGACCATTTGAATTTGAAATTGAGGTTAATTGGGGCTGATTTTAGGCTATAATTGAAATGAAATAGGGCTAGTATTTAAATAACCACTTTTCCCTTTTATTTTTATAAAAATAGTAAAATGATTTTTGAAAACAAATTAAAAGCAATAAATTAATTAATAATGTATAAATATTAATTTAAAAATATTGGAACCAATTTCATAACGATAAAATGCTATTAATCTTAAAATAGGCTAAAATTGCAATTATATATGATTTAGCTTTTAAAATACCAAATAAATTTGTAAAAAAATGTATACAATTTACCCAGCTATATTTTGGTATAAATATAAGAATAAAGTAAGTTATTCACCAAAATGATAATTTTGGGAATAATTATTGGTTTTTGTACTGCTAAAATGGGCAATAAATCGGTTTTAAAATCTTTTAGAAATTAGGAAAATTATTGAAACACTTGGACATACTTATATATGCATATATATGTTATTTTGAAAGTATTTGCATGTAAAAATACATAGAGAAAAATTGGGTATCAACATGCGCTCGGACTGCCCGTCCGTCTGAGGGTGAAAAGTTGTGCTCAACTCAACCTGAGTACCCAACTCTCGCTGCACAGACCTCCAAAACTGAAAAGTAAACTGAGTACCCCTATCTGAAATGATAGAAACTGGGACACCGTGCAATAGAACAATCTCCCGGATATAGATGTCTGTCAGCCGCTCTGAAGAATAAGTAGTACATATATGAACGAAGTGCGCGGACTTGGTCAGCCGATCCACGATCACCCAAATAGCATCAAACTTCTTCAAAGTCCGTGGATGTCCAACAACAAAGTCCATAGTGATCCTCTCCCACTTCCACTCTGGAATATCCATCCGCTGAAGCAAGCCACACGGTCTCTGATGCTCATATTTCACCTGCTGACAATTGAGACACTGATGGCAAAACTAACACTGGAGTTGTGGTCAAGGCTGTCTTGAGCTTCTGAAAGCTCTCCTCATACTCATCTGACCTTACAAATGATTCACCCTTCTGAGTCAACTTGGTCAAGGGCGATGCGATAGATGAGAAACCCTGAACAAACCGGCGATAATAGCTTGCCAAACCAAGAAAGTTGCGAATCTCTGTGGCTGAGGATAGTCTAGGCCAACTCTGAATCGCCTCTATCTTCTTCGGATCAACCTGAATACCCTCGCTCGACACCACGTGCCTCAAGAAAGACACTAAACTGAGCCAAAACTCACACTTGGAGAATTTTGCATAAAGTTTCTCTTCCCTCAATCTCTGCAACACAACTCTCAAATGCTCCGCGTGCTCCTCCTGACTACGTGAATACACCAGAATATCATCAATGAAGACTATGATGAACAAGTCAAGATAAGGCCGGAACACGCTATTCATCAAATGCATGAACGATGCTGGGGAATTGGTCAGCCCAAAAGACATCACCAGGAACTCATAATGACCATATCGGGTCCTGAAAGTTGTCTTATGAATATCTGAGTCCCTGATCTTCAACTGGTGATAACCTGAACGGAGATCAATCTTGGAGAACAAACACTCTCTCTCTCTCTGAAGCAGGTCAAATAAATCATCAATGTGCGGCAAAGGATACTTGTTCTTAACTATTACTTTGTTCAATTGCCTATAATCAATGCACATCCTCATAGTGCCATCCTTCTTCTTCATAAATAGAACCGGCGCACCCCAAGGTGACACACTAGGTCGAATGAAACCCTTATTAAGGAGTTCCTAAATGTGCTCCTTTAACTCTTTCAACTCCGTTTATGCCAAAAGATATGGCGGAATAGCAATGGGCTGAGTGCCCGGCACCAAGTCAATACCAAAGTCAATATCCCTGTCCGGTGGCATGCCCGGCAGGTATGCAGGAAACACATCGGGAAAATCCCTCACAACTGGAACAGAATCAATACTGGGAGTCTCTACACTGACATCCCTCACAAAGGCTAGATACGAAAGACAATCCTTCCCAACCATACGCTGGGCTTTCAAGAATGAGATCACTCTACTGGGAATATAATCAGTCAAATGTCGCCACTCAATCTGTGGCACACTCGGTATAGCCCATGTGACTGTCTTAGCATGACAATCCAGAATAGCACGACACGGAGATAGCCAATCCATGCCTAAAATAACATCGAAGTCCACCATACACAATAATAAAAGATCCACTCGGGTCTTTAAACCCCCAATAGTCACCACACACGACCAGTACACACGGTTTATAACATCAGTATCACCCACTAGGGTAGATACATGAACATGTGAAACAAGAGACTCACGGGGCGTACCCAAATTACGAGCAAAATATGATGACATATAAGAAAAGGTGGAACCGGGATCAAATAATACAGAGGTATCTCTATGCCAGACTGAAATAATACATGTAATAATAGCATCAAAAGCAATAGCATCGGGTCTAGCCGGAAGTGCATAGAAATGGGCCAGACCGCCACCTGATCGACCTCCCCCTCTAGGGCAACCCCTAGCTAACTGACCTCCACCCCTCGCTGGCTGGGTGGGTTGTGGTGAAGTAACTGGTGTTGAAGCCGATGACTGACTCCTCTGCTGAGATGGACTCGCAAGGCGACGAGATCCACATATGACCCATCTCTCCACACTCATAGCAACTCCCGGGTGTTGGAGACGGGGACTGAAGGGAACCCTAGCACCGAAATGACTAGCTGATGCACATGGCATAGAAGAGCCCTGAACTGATAGAGCACGAGACGAACTCTGAGCTGGAAGGGCACTAAGTGACGACTGGCCCTGATGAGAACCGTGAGAACCATGACCCGATGACACCCCAAGATAACCTGGGCGAGCTAGTTGAGCATGCCTGAAGGGATGGCCTCTGTCGTGCTGAAACTGACTTCTCGAAGGAGTACCACTATAACTACCAGATCCTCGAGGCATCTTGGCCTCCCTCTCCTCTCGCTCCTGGTGACGAATTGACTCAATATCACGAGCAATGTCTACAACCTCCTCAAAGGTAGCATCAGTCACCCTCTCTCTAGTCATAAGAATACGAAGTTGGTAAGTGAGGCCATTAACAAACCTCCTAATCCTCTCTCTATCTGTCGGAACCAACCAAATCTCATGGTGAGCTAACTCAAAACAAGAAGCTACGAGTATAAAATAAGAAGCTAAGAAAAAGGAAAATGCGGAAAGTAAAATAAATATGTGCAAGAGGGGATTTAATCGAATATACAATAGAGGAAATGAATATATACAACGGAACATAACTTTTATATACAGACCCAAGGTAAAACGTGTGAAGAATGTAATGAAATGCTGAAATTATATACATACCAAAGATTAAAAAAAAGTAATCATTCATATACACAGTCATCCAAATAGGGCCTACCCCCTCAAATGAAAGTTGGCATTGTCCTCAATACCAACTAAGCAAAATAAGCACCAAAAATAGAGGAAAGAGGATACAGAAACTACCTATGGGCCGTCTGTCAGCATGGGATCCTGAGTGGTCCCTGGGTCCTCTGTATGCTCGGGAACCTGAGACTGGCTCCCTGTGACCTGTGGCTCTGCTGCTGGGACCTGGGCCTGGACATGCTCCTGGTCTGCATCCTGTGGCTGACTGAAGGAAGCCTCCGGTGGGTCTGCTAACAGGATAACTACATCATCGGACTGCGGGATCACCCTGGACAGGCTCCTAGGCGGCATCCTTTGCCTTTACTTTCACGTCAAATTTGCGCTTCTCCACATTTTGGTCATTCAAGTACATGGTTAGGAATTTGGGGAATGGGTAAGACCTGTCACCCTCACTCACTACCCGTGTAATAACCCGGGACATCACATTCCCGACATTGATCGAGTACCCTGCCATGATGGATGCTACTAAGATTACCCGGTGAAGTGGGAGTGAGTTGTCATGGGTGGTAAGGTCTAGTCTGCTACACACGAATGTCTCCCACCCCTTGGCCTCGAAGTTCAATGTCCTCCTCAATATCTTCACCCTCACAGTCAGCCACTCAGGGGTGGTACCTGGGATTGCCAAGTACTCCACCAACCACGGACGGGTTTCTTCCCCCAATTTCATCTTGTCTAGGTACAGGGACTCATCCTCCTCCGTGAAGCCTAAATAGTCATTGATGCTCTTGCCATCAAACTTCACTTTCAAATTCCACACTTTGGTGACCGTGGTACCCTTTTTGAAGTGGGCCACGTTGGTGTAGAATTCTTTCACCAAATGCTCATTGGCGTCATCCACCTGCCCGATAAAGTAGTCCCAACCAACTCTTTCTCTGAATTGCCTTAGCACATTGGGATTGTGAGGCAAAAGATCCCGAGTAATAATTTTTCTCTCAAGTATTAAACTCTTTTTTGGACACCACTCTCTGAATTTATGGTAGGCAATCTCACTGACGAACCGGTCTTCCCATGCCTCCGGGTTCCTAGTCCGCTCTACCCCACCAAATTGGGGCTTACCCCTTTCTGCTTCTTCCCCTTCTTCTGCTACTGCATCCTCTCCGGGTAATGAAGCTGTAGAAGAGGTGGAGTACTCATTTCCACTACCAGCAGTTGAGCCCTCAGACGACTCAGAAGATACGTGCACTGAAGCTTGGTAGTGGGGGAAGGTGGGGGTGTATCTCTCAACCTGTTTCTCTCCGGTCAGTCAGGAATGTACTCTGGCACGGAGTCTGATGATATATCCCGGGAGGGCTCATACTCACTCTTTGACTGATCAATGGCCCGGTCTGTAGCTTTTATAATTTTCCTTGTTTTTTTATATTTTAACGGGCTTGTGGGGTTAATCTTATCATCTTTTGTTTCCCACCCCGGGAGGACTCTTCTCTTCCTGGTTGTTTGCGACTTTTTCCTTTTGATCTCACCATTGTCTGCAAACAACATTCATTCAGACTTTGTTAGTATCTAGAAAAATAATGCAATTCACAGTTGTAGAAAAAAAATATTGCAGACAGTTTTAAACTTGCAGAGTGTGGACCGCACAAAATGTAGTGCGACTGCAAAGAGGCCATTGCGAACCGCACAAAATCCATTACGGTCCGCACAGAGGTGGGGTTCAGACTACCCACTCTCTGAAACTATGTACCGCGGACCGCACAAAATGCAATACGGCCGCGGTCCTCACTTATTAGAATGCAGAACATAATTCACTGCAGTCCGCACTAAATTGAATTGCGGACCGCATAAAGGCACCGCGGACCGCACAAATTCCAATGTGGTCCGCACTGAGTACCCAGTAGCAGCACCAACCTAGGGTTCATGATTTGTTCAATTTTAGTCCACTTTTTCACCTATTGAAGAATCCCTAAGTGTTGGTTCAGCCATTTAACTACCTAATCCTAATTAACACAGTATTTTAACTACCTTAACCTAAAAAATCAAAGGAAAAATTGGAAGGGAAGAAGAAGAACTAAGAAAAATAAAAATTCAAAGAAAATACATAAATTAAACAACTAAAAAGAAGTTAATGTTACCAGAAATAGATGAAATGTTGAGTAATGAACTTGACCAGTTAGTTTCGTGTAGATGAGAAAGATAAACAGTAAAAATTTTGTGCTCTGAGATTGAAATGTTCAAAAAGTTCAAAAGGGGGGGCCTCAGGTCCTATTTATAGAAAATGGTCTTGGGGCCTAGCTTACCTACCCACCGCGGTCCGCACTGCTCAAAACCATAGGGCTCAGACAAGTAAACCACTACGGTCCGCATAAAGTGCAATGCGGCCGCAGTGGACCATCACGGACCGTACAAAATGCAATGCGGCCGCGGTGGTAAACTTCAAAGAACCCCAACTTTTTCAAATCACCAGTGCGGTCCGCATTGATTTCTTGGCCCTGCACTGAGGTCTTTGAGACCGCACAAAATGGCAGTGTGGTCCGCATTGACAACTTCAGAGAGTGGTCATTTTTCCAACTTTTTTCCTGCACTGCATCAAAACAATCCTACAATATCTCACAACCAGTCAGTCCAAAAATAAATCCTACTCTACAATAAAAATCAAAGAAAACAAGAATAAAAACACATGGGTTGCCTCCCAAGAAGCGCCTGATTTAATGTCACGGCACGACGTAGGTTACCATCAAATCATTTGAGATGAAGAAGTACCACCACGTGGCTATCATTAATTTTTCCCAAGTAGTGCTTGACCCTGTGCCCATTCACTCTGAAAACTTCCCCATTTTTGTTCTTCAAATCAAGTTCACCAAACGGTGTCACAAACACCACTTCAAAAAGTCCACTCCATTTGGACTTAAGCTTTCCCGGAAACAGACGTAACCGAGAGTTGAACAAGAGAACCAAATCACCCACTTTGAACTCCTTGCCACGAGCATATTTATCATGAAGGTACTTCATCTTGTCCTTGTACAAGGACGAACTAGAGTAGGCATGGAATCGGAATTCATCAAGTTCATTAAGCTGCACCATACAAAGATTTGCTGCCAGATCTCATTCAAGATTTAACTTTCTCAAAGCCCACATGGCCTTGTGCTCTAACTCAACCGGTAGATGGCAAGCTTTCCCAAACACCAACCGATACAGAGACATACCAATTGGAGTCTTGTAAGCAATCTTATAAGCCCATAGAGCATCATCCAACTTCTTTGACCAATTGGTCCTTTTTGCATTGACTGTCTTTGACAATATACTCTTGATTTCCTGTTTGAGACTTCAACTTGGCCACTCGCTTGAGGATGATAGGGAGTAGAAACTTTGTGGTTGACACCGTACTTTGCAAGCAAAGTGTCAAAAGCTCTATTGCAAAAATGAGACCCCCCATCACTAATGATTGCACGAGGAGTGTCAAACCTTGTAAAAATGTTCTCCTTGAGAAATGTAACAACACTCCGGGCCTCATTGTTGGGCAAAGCCACGGCTTCAACCCACTTTGAAACATAGTCAACCGCTACAAGAATGTACGTGTTCCTACACGAGCTAACAAACGGGTCCATAAAATCAATGCCCCACACATCAAAAATATCAACCTCAAGAATGTGTTCCACCCGCTCTTTGACATTCATCACACCTCTTCATAAGTTCACTTGCATCTTTGTAAAAAGTTGGCCAATAAAACCCACAACTAAGAACTTTGGAAGCCGTCCTCGCCCCGCCATGATGGCCACCATAGGGAGAGGAATAACAAGCCTCCAAGATACTCAATTGCTCTTCCTCCGGGACATACCTTCGGATCACACCATCCGTGCAAATCTTGAACAAGTACGGCTCATCCCAATAGAAATCCAAACTATCTCGTTTGAGATTCTTCCTTTGGTTAGAAGAGAGTTCATACAGGATTATACCAGTCACAAGGAAATTAGCAACGTCAGCGAACCATGTCATACCACTCACTGACACCGAAAGGAGTTGTTCTTTGGGAAATGAATCATTGATCTCTAGGCCATCACAAGGCCTCCCCTCCTCCTCCAAGCGGGACAAGTGGTCCGCCACTTGGTTTTCACTACCTTTCCGGTCCACAATCTCCAAATCAAACTCTTGAAGTAACAAGACTCATCGCATCAGTCTAGCTTTGGAATCCTTCTTCGTCATCAAGTACCGGAGTGAGGTATGATCGGTATGGATTATGACCTTGGCACCCATAAGATACAGCCGAATTTTTCCATTGCGAACACAATAACCAAAAGTTCTTTCTCGGTTACTGTGTAGTTCACATGAGCATCATTCATCGTTGTCACGCCCCAAAAATCGAGGGGCGCGACCGGTGCTTGACCGGGTAGCCCCCAGCCAAGCGGACCTGGGTGCCTTTCCTATTCCACGTGATACCCTGCGTTTCCATTACCCATTAACCAAGTGAAATATCCATTAATAAATTTAAACACATTCTTACGAGATTTACATAACATACATAGTTACTTAGCGTAGTTTACAAGTTATACTGCCCAAAATACATACATACATAACCCATATTTCCTGTCTACGGAGCCTCTAGAGATAAAAAAGAGTGTTACAATACTTGCCGGTAACAAGGCTCCGGCTATACCTTACGCAAATACCAAAATAAAATTTTTGGGAGAATAAGCGGCATGAGCCATGTAGGGCCCCGAGAGGAAAGGGGCTCACCAATTCAGCTGAAGGGAGGTGAAGGAGTGCTACTATCGGTGGAATGGAGTACCTGTTATGGAACCACCTACAATCATAACACGAATGTAGCGCCCCCGGAAAAAGGGACGTCAGTACATTTGAATTGTACTGGTATGTATGAACAAACTTTACCCCAAATAAAATCAAGAAATACATAGATAACAAACAGTAATAGAATAAACAATAAAATGCACATGAAAGGAACAACCAAAGCCAAACAACTCCACAATCTCTCTTTTTCCCCTTTCAACATTATTTCATCACATCAATGATTTCACATCTTTCATATATTTTTATTTCAATAGTGATTTCGATCACTTTTCCACCCTTATTACATCGGTCACCCTTATTACCTCGGCCACCCTTATCACCACAACCCACACCTTATAACTTTGTGTTGCAGCACGCAACCCGATCCCACCGGAAAATCACATTTCACACGAGAACAACAACAATTCACAAAGAATTTTCATAAACGTCAATACCATTTCCATCATATGCAACAGCCCATATACAACTTAAGTCACAACGATAATTGCCCGCGACAAGTCACGTATGATATTACCACAGTTGTTTCAATTGCATCAATTACGATTTTTTCCCATCATTTGTTACACAGCTCTTACCACATAAACGCATTCACACACACACTTGGTTTGTTGCCATTTACTTACACCCTTATATCGGGATACTTAACCAACAACATTCAAGGCATATTAATCACAACAATTCGTAAATAGTCCACATAAGTAACACATACCAATTACTCGTACACCAAACAAGGTGACTTTACAAAGGTTAAAGTTAGCAATACATACCTGGAGTCGAATTCCCCCTTTTTTTTGGTTTTCTTCTATTTCCAATTCACCAACAACCTAGTACCGTCAATCTAGTTCACAAGTTAAACACATATAACTTAGAATTGAAGTTCACAAACTCAGCCCAAACTTACTTAGGTTATCAACCTCTCTTTTGCAAATCTTTAGTTCTACCAAATTCCTCTTACTAGATTCTATGTTTTAAAGGATATGCATGTGTATCTCAACTTCCATTTTTAAGAATTAACGAATGAGAATCCCCCTTTTTTGTTTAAATCTGAAAACAATGAAAAAGGGTTGGGGATTTTACCTGCAAGAACGGAGATGAAGACAATTACTTGAAATTCCCCGGCCCGAGTGACTTTGAAGAATCAAATTGATGAAGGTAGGACTTTATCTCTCAAGAATTCTCTCTTCCCTCTCTCTAGTTTTGTTCAGAAAATATGTTAAAATAAGGGGTTGGGTGTTTTATTGAAGAAGGGGTCGGGTTTAAAATTTAGAAAAATAGGAGCCCGAGTTAGGTATGCGATCACACTTTGCGATCGCAGAGTGGAAATGCGGTCCGCAGAATGGACCGTAAAAGTGCTCCCAAAATCTGAACACACTGCCTGGGTATGTGGCAGAAATGCGGTTCGCATACCCATTATGCGGTCGCATAGTGCACCGCAGAACTGCCCCTCACAAAATCCCAAGGGAAATATGCGACGACTATGCGGTCCGCATATCCGTTATGCGATCGCATATTAGACCGCATATTTAACCTCCAATTCGACTAGCACACTGACTCACTTTGAGGCGATTATGCGGTCCGCATATCTGTTATGTGACCGCATTCTAGTACGCAGAATTGCATTTCTTGGAAAACAGTATTTCTTGACTTTTTATAACATAGATCAGTACCAAAAGGGTTCGAACCACGGCTCGCTTAATTTTACACATTCCTAACATATATTCGGGACTTGGCACCACGAGCTACCCGGTTTTGAGTACAAGTTTTCACGGGGCCTTACATCCTCCCCCACTTAAAATCATTCGTCCTTGAATGAGGATTTTGGAAATCGGTTGGTTTTAAAAACATGATATGCAAACTCCCAATTTTTTCCAGAGTTCCCTTTGCAATTAGACTTATCTACCTGTCAGAGAGCCCCCAAAACATTATTTCCAAGCACCATTACGCTACCCCTATTATCCCTACAACTGGTATACAATTCATTACCTCAACACCTGCACATAATTTGGCCACTTCAATGAGTTCCATACAGTTCAACCACTCCAATACACTATACATATTCCAATTAATCATTACCAATATACACTGCCTTTAATCATTCACTTATCACATGAGTTCTTACAAAACTTTCATTTACCAAAAAGAGGCTTGCGCGTGACTCAATTAATCACAATACATACAATTCTTGCACAACTTGAGGAGTTACAATAGTAAAGCATTTAGGGAAAAATATGGGGTGTCCTTGCACCAGATTGAACACAACATCAGTTTACTTAGAGACAAGAGTTCGCACGATCACTACTAGACTTGTTCAAACAGATGGGGATATTTTTCTTTCATTTCACTTTCCGCTTCCCATGTGGCTTCCTCGACTTGTTGACTTTGCCATAGCACTTTAACTGAAGCAACTTCCTTGTTTCTCAATTTGCGGACTTGCCTATCAAGAATAGAGACCGGAATTTCTTCATATGATAACTCTTCATTGACCTCGATAGCCTCGATTGGCACGATGGTGGATGGGTCTCCAACCATTTTCTTTAACATAGACATATGGAATACCGGGTGCACTAATGACATTTCAGGGGGCAATTCCAGTCTATAGGCCACCTGTCTTATCCTTTGAGTGACCCGATACGGCCCGACATATCTAGGACTCAACTTCCCTTTCTTCCCAAATCGCATGACTCCCTTCATAGGAGATACCCTCAAGAACACCCAATCATCTACTTGGAATTCCAATTTTCTTCGACGAATGTCCGCATAAGATTTCTGGCGACTCTGAGCAGCTTTCAGCCTTTCCTGAATGATTTTAACTTTTTCCATAGCCTGGTGCACGAGATCTGGCCCTAACAATTCTGCTTCACCCACTTCAAACCATCCAATCGGAGACCTATATCTCCTCCCGTACAATGCCTCAAATGGGGCCATCTGAATGCTAACATGAAAGCTGTTATTGTAAGCAAATTCTATAAGTGGCAAGTGATCATCCCAATTACCTTTGAAATCCAAGACACAAGCCCGTAACATATCTTCAAGCATCTGAATAGTCCGCTCCGCTTGACCATCAGTCTGCGGATGGAAAGTCGTGCTGAGATTCACCTGAGTACCCAAACCTTGCTGAAGTTTCTTCCAAAAATTAGCTGTGAACTGGGCCCCTCAATCTGAGATAATAGAAAGTCGAGTGCCATGAAGCCTTACTATTTCCTTGATATACAATTGAGCATATTGTTCTGCAGTATCCGTGGACTTGACTGGCAAGAAGTGAGCTGATTTGGTGAATCGATCCACTATTACCCAAATTGAGTCGAACTTGCGCTGAGTGTGAGGTAACCCTACCACGAAATCCATGTTGATCATCTCCCATTTCCACATTGGTATTTCCATAAGCTGAGTTAACCCACCGGGCCGCTGGTGCTCAGCTTTTACTTGCTGACAATTCGGACATTTAGATACAAAGTCCGCCACACCCCTCTTCATACCGTTCCACCAATAAATTTCCTTGAGATCATGGTACATTTTCGTAGAACCTGGGTGCACAGAATACCTGGAATTATGAGCCTCCGCCATTACCCTCCACCGAAGATTATCCGCATCTGGAACACATAGCCTACCTTGACATCGTAATACACCATCCTCACCACCGAGTGAAAATGTCGAAGTCTTGTTATTCAAAACTGCCTCCTTCATTTGTGCTAATGCTGGATCAATGAGCTGCTTTTCCTTGACTTCCACTACCAGTGACGATTCTGCTCCATTATGCACCATAACCTTCCCCTCGTCTAAGGTCGAAATACGAACCCCCAGACTGGCCAATTGATAAACCTCCCGAGCCAAAGGCCTCTAATCCACTCCCAAATAAGCCAAACTACCCATGGACTTCCGACTGAGAGCGTCGGCCACCACATTTGCCTTCCCTGGATGGTATAAAATATCCATATCATAATCCTTGATCAATTCTAACCACCATCGCTGCCTTAAATTCAACTCCTTCTGCTTGAACAAATATTGGAGACTCTTGTGGTCCGAGAACACATCCACATGGGCCCCATAAAGATAATGCCGCCATATTTTCAAGGCAAATACAACTGTCGCAAGCTCCAAATCATGCGTCGAATAATTCTTCTCGTGATTCTTGAGTTGCCTTGAAGCATACGCTATAACCTTCCCATGTTGCATCAACACACACCCCAAACTGACCCTGGAGGCATCGCAATAAACCACAAATCCTTCTGTGCCTTCCGGCAAGGTCAATAGGCGCCGAGATCAATCTCGACTTCAATTCCTGAAAACTTTTCTCACAAGCGTCGGACAATTGGAACTTGACTGCTTTCTGCGTCAACTTAGTCAAAGGGGAGGCGAGGGTAGAGAATACCTCCACAAACCTCCGATAATACCCCGCTAAACCCAAGAAGCTACGGATCTCCGTCGGGGTCGTGGGTCTAGGCCAATCTTTTACTACTGCAATCTTCTGGGGATCCTCCTGAATCCCTTCACTGGAAGCAACATGGCCCAGAAAGGTAACGGACTCCAACCAAAATTCACATTTTGAAAATTTAGCATACAGCTGGTGCTGATAAAGGGTCTGCAGAACTGCCCTGAGGTGATCGGCATGATCCTCCCGGCTTCGCGAATAAACCAGGATGTCGTCAATAAAAACAATCACAAAGGAGTCTAGAAATGGCTTAAAGACCCGATTCATAAGATCCATGAAAGCTGTCGGGGCGTTGGTTAGCCCAAAAGACATGACCAAGAATTCAAAGTGACCATAGCGAGTTCTGAAAGCGGTCTTAGGAATATCCTGTTCTCTGATCTTCAATTGGTGATACCCGGACCGTAGATCAATTTTGGAAAAGAACCTCACACCTTGAAATTGGTCGAACAAATCATATATCCGAGACAAAGGATATTTATTCTTGATGGTGACCTTGTTAAGCTGCCGATAATCAATACACATCCGGAGCGACCCATCCTTCTTTCTGACAAAAAGAACCGGGGCACCCCACGGTGACACACTTGGCCGTATGAACCCCTTTTCTAATAAATCCTTCAGTTATTCCTTTAACTCCCTTAACTCTGCTGGCGCCATTATGTATGGTGGAATAGATATCGGCCGCGTATCTGGCAATACATAAATCTCGAAATCAATCTCCCTATTAGGCGGGATCCCTGGAAGCTCGTCCGGAAACACTTCAAGAAACTCATTCATGATTGGCATGGACTCGAGGACAGACACTTCTGAAGTGGTGTCTGCCACCCGGACCAAATGGTAGATACACCCCTTCCTAATCATCTTCGAAGCCTTAAGGTAGGAAATAAACCTACCTTTAGGCACCACACCATTTCCCTTCCACTCAATAACCGGCTCATTAGGGAACTCAAGCCTCATGACTCTCATTCGGCAGTCAAGTTTAGCAAAGCACGAATAAAGCCAGTCCATTCCCATAATCACATCAAAATCCACCATTTCAAGCTCAATAAGATAGGTCGTGGTAGCACAACCACATACCATGACAACACAATTCCTATAAACTCGCGTGGCTGTAATAGAATCACCAACCGGAGACGATATAGAGAACGGCTCATGAAGCTGTTCGGGTTATACCCCAAAACTTGAAGCAATGAATGGGGTGACATAAGACAAAGAGGACCCCGAATCAATAAGAGCATAACAATCAACGGCCTGAACAGACAAGATACCTGTAGCAACATCTGGGGAGGCCTCTGCACTCTGGCGAGCACTCAAGGTGTATAACCGGCTGGGTACACCTCTACCACGAGCTCCACCCCTAACTACCCCGCGCCCTGCTGGGGCTGGAGGACGCATAGATGATGTGGCAGCTAAAAAATCGGATAACTGAGCAAATCCCCTACCCATACCCTGACTGGGGGCACGGCAGTCCCGCTGGATATGACCTCTCACCTCGCATCTATAACACACCGGAATATCCAAATAACAAGTCTCGGAATGGAGCCTCCCACACTTTGGGCATGAAGCCCTCCCCTGCTGTTGTGATCTCCCTCTTAGACGACCGGAATGATGGGGTCTCCTACTGTCTGAACCTGATCTCAAGTGACTGCTCTGCTGATAACTGTGCACAAATGGTAGTGCGCTTGCTGAGGACTGGGCATATGACTGGGATGGCCTTGATGGCCCTCTCCCCGGAATTGGTCTCCCTGAGTGACCCGCTGATCGGGCCCTGCTGCTACTCTCCCTTTCTGCCCGTATTTTCAACTTCCTAGCCTCTGTGGCCTGAGAGAACCCCACAATCTTCCCATAATTCATATCTGAGTGTAAGGCCGCTGTAGCAGCCTTATTCACCACTAAAAGACTAAGACCCTGAACGAATTGCCAAACTCGAGCATCCATGGTCGACACTAACTGAGGAGCATACTTGGACAACCTCACAAACTCCATGTGGTACTCCCAAACACTCATACTGCCCTGCTTGAGGACCTCAAACTCTGTGGCACGGGCCGTCATTGTCTCTGCAGGCAAGAAATGGTCCATGAATGCATCTACAAACTCATCCCATCTAGCCGGAGGTCTTCCCTCCCCACGGGAATCCTCCAACATCTCGAACTACGAATACGCTGCTCCCCTCAACCTGTATGAAGCAAACTCAACCCCCTCGATCTCTATAGCCTTCATCACTCGAAGGGTCTTATACATTTTATCAAGAAAATCCTGCAGATCGGCCTCTGGGTCTGTGCCCATGAACTTTGGAGGGGCCAACCGCAGAAACTGGTTGACTCTAGAGCTGGCGGAATCTCCCTGTCCGCAGGGGGGCGCAGGGGCATCATGAGATCTCTGGGCCTGAGCGGCCACTAACTGGGTCAACATATGGATGGCTCCTCTAAGGTCCCCATCAGAAACCCCGGGACCGGAAGCTGGAATTGCATCAAGATTAGGAATATCAGCGGGAGGGATGGTAGCACCCTCTGTCGCAGCTGGAACATAAATACTTGGATGTGGAATAGATGGGCCTGGCAGATTCAATACCGGGGAGTCACTCTTACCCCGGCATCAGGTACATGATTCACAGCCACACTTGGGGTGGCATTGGCCTCGAGGTCGAGTCTGGCTCTCTTCTTAGGTGCCATTACTGAAAATTTGGAACAAAGCACGAGTTAGATGTAAATACTTCCACTTTTCACTTCACCGCACGATATAGAGTAACAAAGAAGAAGGTAATTTCCTAAATGCCCATGTAGCCTCCAACTTATAGATATGGTTGACAACACACCGATAAGGAGGACTCTACTAGACACGGCTCTGAGACATCCTAGGACACTTTAAAACCTTAGGCTCTGATACCAAGTTTGTCACGCCCTAAAAATCGAGGGGCGCGACCAGCGCTCGACCGGGTAGCCCCCAGCCAAGCGGACCTGGGTGCCTTTCCTATTCCACGTGATACCCTGCGTTTCCATTACCCATTAACCAAGTGAAATAGCCATTTATAAATTTAAACACATTCTTACAAGATTTACATAACATACATAGTTACTTAGCGTGGTTTACAAGTTATACTGCCCAAAATACATACGTACATAACCCACATTTCCTGTCTACGGAGCCTCTAGAGATACAAAAGAGTGTTACAATACTTGTCGGTAACAAGTCTACGGCTATACCTTACGCAAATACCAAAATAAAATTTTCGGGAGGATAAGCGGCATGAGCCACGCAGGGCCCCGAGAGGAAAGGGGCTCACCAATTCAGCTGACGGGAGGTGAATGAGTGCTACTGTCGGTGGGCTGGAGTACCTGTTATGGAACCACCTACAATCATAACACGAATGTAGCGCCCCCGAAAAAAGGGACGTCAGTACATTTGAATTGTACTGGTATATATGAACAAACTTTACCCCAAGTAAAATCAAGAAATACACAGATAACAAACAGTAATAGAATCAACAATCAAATGCACATGAAAGGAACAACCAAAGCCAAACAACTCCACAATCTCTCATTTTCCCCTTTCAACATTATTACATCACATCAATGATTTCACATCTTTCATATATTTTTTTTTCAATAGTGATTTCAATCACTTTTCCACCCTTATTACCTCGGCCACACTTATCACCACAACCCACACCTTATAACTTCGTGTTGCGGCGCGCAACCCGATCCCATCGGACAATCATATTTCACACAACAACAATTCACAAAGAATTTTCATAAACGTCAATACCATTTCCAACATATGCAACAGCCCGTATACAACTTAAGTCACAACGATAATTGCCCGCGACAAGTCACGTATGATATTACCACAATTGTTTCAATTGCATCAATTACGATTTCTTCCCATCATTTGTTACGCAGCTCTTACCACATAAATGCATTCACACACACACTTGGTTTGTTGCCATTTACTTACACCCTTATATCGGGATACTTAACCAACAACATTCAATGCATATTAATCATAAGAATTCGCAAATGGTCCACATAAGTAACACATACCAATTACTCGTACACCAAACAAGGTGACTTTACAAAGGTTAAAGTTAGCAATGCATACCTGGAGTCGAATTCCCCCTTTTTTTGGTTTTCTTCTATTTCCAATTCACCAACAACCTAGTACCGTCAATCTAGTTCACAAGTTAACACATATAACTTAGAATTGAAGTTCACAAACTCAGCCCGAACTTACTTAAGTTATCAACCCCTCTTTTGCAAATCTTTAGTTCTACCCAATTCCTCTTACTAGATTCTAGGTTTTAAAGGATATGCATGTGTATCTCAACTTCCATTTTCAAGAATTAACGCATGAGAATCCCCCTTTTTTGTTTAAATCTAAAAAAAATGAAAAAGGGTTGGGGATTTTACCTGCAAGAACGGAGATGAAGACAATTACTTGAAATTCCCCGGCCCGAGTGACTTTGAAGAATCAAATTGATGAAGGTAGGACTTTATCTCTCAAGAATTCTCTCTTCTCTCTATCTAGTTTTGTTCAGAAAATATGTTAAAATAAGGGGTTGGGGTGTTTTATTGAAGAAGGGGTCGGGTTTAAAATTTAGAAAAATAGGAGCCCGAGTTAGGTATGCGATCGCACTTTGCGATCGCGGAGTAGAAATGTGGTCTGCAGAATGGACCGCAAAAGTGCTCCAAAAATCTGAACACACTGCCTGGGTATGTGGTAGAAATACGGTCCGCATACCCATTATGCGGTCGCATAGTGCACCGCAGAACTGCCCCTCACAAAATCCCAAGGGAAATATGCGACGACTATGCGGTCCGCATATCCGTTATGCGATCGCATATTAGACTGCATATTTAACCTCCAATTCGACCAGCACACTGACTCACTTTGCGGCAATTATGCGGTCCGCATATCTGTTATGCGACCGCATTCTAGACCGCAGAATTGCATTTCTTGGAAAACAGTATTTCTTGACTTTTTATAACATAGATCAGTACCAAAAGGGTCTGAACCACGGCTCGCTTAATTTTACACATTCCTAACATATATTCGGGACTTGGCACCACGAGCTACCCGATTTTGAGTACAAGTTTTAACGGGGCCTTACAATTGTCTTGCTCGCATAGTACCCCGAATGAAACATTTTGTTCACCCTTTGACCCAAAATCGCACCAACCGCAACATCGCTCGCATCACACATGAGCTCAAAGGACAAGCTCCAATTCGGTGCGGTAATGATAGGAGTGGTGGTCAACTTATGCTTGAGAAGTTCAAAGGCTTGCATACATCTCTAATCGAATACAAACTTGGCATCCTTTTCCAATAGCTTGCACAAGGGGTTCACTACCTTCGAAAAGTCTTTGATAAATCTCCGGTAGAACCCCGCATGCCCAAGAAAACTTCTAACTCCCTTGACAGATGTAGGGGAGGGAGCCTCGAAATCACATCAATTTTTTCTTTGTCTACCTCAATACCATGCTTTGAAATTTTATGCCCAGGAACTATTCCCTCTTCCACCATAAAGTGGCATTTCTCCCAATTGAGAACAAGATTGGTTTCTTCATAATGGGCCAACACTCTATCAAGATTTTTCAAACACTCATCAAATGAATCACCCACAACACTAAAGTCGTCCATGAATACCTCCAAAATGTCCTCCGCTATATCGGTGAAAATGGCCATCATACACCGCTAAAATGTAGTTGTTGCATTACACAACTCAAAAGGCATCCGAGAAAAGGCAAAGGTGTCATACGGACAAGTGAATGTGGTCTTCTCATGATCTTCCGGAGCAATCAAGATTTGGTTGTACCTAGAATACCCATCCAAGAAACAGTAGAAAGCACGCCCAGCAAGTCGGTCTAACATCTGATCAAGAAAAGGCAGTGGAAAGTGATCCTTGTGGGTCACTTTATTCAACTTGCGGTAGTCCATGCATACCCTCCAACCGATGACGGTTCTAGTAGGAATCAACTCATTTTGTGAATTTGCAACCACGGCCATGCTACCCTTCTTCAGTACACATTGCACCGGCGAAGTCCAAGAGCTATCAGAGAAGGGGTACACAACCCCAGCATCCAACCAATTGATCACCTCCTTTTTTACAACTTCTTGCATTGCCTCGTTCAACCTCCTTTGATGTTCCAAGAAGGGCTTTGCAGCATCATCCAGAATAATTTTGTGCATACAGAATGCGAGCCTTATCCTCTGGATATCAGCTAGAGTCCATCCAATTGCCTTTTTCCACTTTTGAAGCACTGCCAATATGGAATTAACCTGTATGTTAGTAAGACAAGAGGAAAGAATAACTGGCAAAGTGGAACTAGGGCCTAAGAACTCATACCTGAGGTGTGGAGGCAAAAGCTTCAACTCCAACACCGGAGGCTCTTCAATTGAAGGTTTTGTTGGTGGAGTCTTCCGATTCTCAAGGTCTAAAGATAGTTTTCTAGGGTCATAAGAATAAGAGCCCATCTCATGTAAAGCATTCACACACTCCACTCGACCCTCATCATCATTGACATCAAGATTCAACAATACGGCCTCCAGAGGGTCCCTTACCTTGATCATTGCACTGGTATCATCCACTATCACTAACGTGACAAGGTCTACAAAAGAGCACACCTCGGAACTGTTGGGTTGCTTCATTGACTTGCACACATGAAAGACCACTTTTTTATCACCCACCCGGAAGGTAATTTCCTCTACTTCCATTCAACTAAGGCTTTCCCAGTAGCAAGGAAAGGTCTCCCCAATATGATTGGAACTTCATAATCCACCTCACAATCCAAGATCACAAAATCAGCTGGCAAGATAAATTTGTCCACCCGGACAAACACATCATCAATAATACCCAATGGTCTCTTCATCATTCTATCCTCCATTTGCAATCTCATGGAAGTCGACCTCGGTTGCCCAATACCCAAAGTCTTAAAAACTGAGTAGGGCATGAAGTTGATACTTGCCCCTAAATCACATAGAGCCTTAGCAAAGTCTGCACTCCCAATGGTGCAAGGAATGGTGAAAGCACCGGGATCTTTAAGCTTTGGAGCCATTGAATGCACTATTGCACTAACTTGGTAGGTCATATTTATAGTTTCACAATCCATAGATCACTTCTTTGTCACCAAGTCTTTCATGAATTTAGCATATCCCGGCATTTGCTTAAGAGCCTCCACCAAAAGCACATTAATGGATAAGCTCTTCATCACATCAATGTACTTTTTAAACTGATTCTCATTTTTCTGCGTCGTAGGCCTTTGAGGATAAGGTGGAGGTGGCCTTGGCAAAGGAGCCTTAGTTTTAGGCACAACCGGCTCCGGCATGTATATTACGTGTTCCCTAAACGGGTTCACGTCATTTTGAGTTTCCACCTCGGCATCTTGAATATCAATGCTCACTTCTTCATTCACATTTTCATCAATCACATTTTCAACCACCAAAGGAACTTCATCTTCTTGCAACTCAACTTCATCACTCAAAATTTGCTTTTGTTTGGAGGCATTCAGATCACCGCCTCATCCACTCCTTGTAGTTACTGCCATAACATGATTGTTCCCACCCTTTGGGTTTACTATCGTATCACTTGGTAGAGCACCCTTAGGGCGAGTATTCAAGGACTGTGAGACTTGGCCTAATTGCACCTCCAAATTTCTAATTGAAGTATTGTGGGAAGACAACTGAGCATCGAAATCTGCACTCTTCTTCATCATCTGTTCAAACATCATTTCAATTCTCCCCATGTCAGGGTTAGAAGAACTAGGACCTTGGGATGGAAATAGGGGCGGATTGTTCGGTTGTTGGTACATTGGGGGCCTTTGAAAGCCTTACCCCCGGTTTCCTTGGTTGCCATTGTTCCACCCACCTTGATTGTTGTTACCACCCCAGTTATTATTATTCCCATTCCAATTACCCTGATTGTTCTGATTATTGTTCTGATTGCCCCAGTTGACGTTTTGGTTGCTGTTCTGATTGCTCCAGTTGGAGTTTTGGTTATTGTTCCCCCAATTACCATTGCCTTGTTGTTGATTACCCCAATTGCTTTGGGGTCTCCATTGTTGTTGGTTGGAAGAATTGCCCCTTTGGCCTTGATAATTGTTCGCGTATTGCACCTCTTCATTCTACCCATCATAACCATCATCTTGGAATCCACCTCAATCATTGTCAAATTGCTCTGAATTTCCTTGATTCTGTTGACCTCTTTGTCTTCTTTTGTTGACTAGCATGTTGACACCCTCCATAGCATTCACTTGGAGAGGATTTTGAACTTATTGCAACTATGCCTTTGCTAGTTGGTTCATTGTAGTTGTGAACTCAGCTATAGCCAGCCCATGATCATGTAACTCCTTATGCAAATGAGTGACTGTGGAGTCACCCTGAGGCACATTGGCTCTACTTTGCCAAGCAGAAGAAGTGTCAGCCATATCGTCAAGAATGTCACAAGCCTCATCATAAGACACCTTCATGAAGTTGCCCCCAGCAAGTTGGTTCATTATGCATTGGTTTGTTGTGTTAATGCCCTGGTAGAAAGTCTGTTGGATCATCACCTCAGTCATATCATTTTGTGGGGCATTCCTTTACCATTGTTCTATAGCGCTCCCAAATCTCATGCAAAGGTTCAGTGGGCTCCTGTTTGAAAGCTAAGATCTCATCTATCAATGCTGCCATATGCCCCGGTGAGAAAACTTTTGCAATGAACTTGTCCGCCAACTCATCCCAAATAGTGATGGAATGGTTGGGAAGTTGTTCAAGCCAATCCAATGTCTTCCCTCTAAGTGAGAATGGGAAGAGTCTCAACCAAAGTGCATCATTGGACATATTAGTTTGCTTGCTCCTCCAACACGTATCCACGAACCCCTTGAGATGTTTGTAAGCATTTTGATTGGCAGCGCCCGTGAAATACCCACGCTGCTCCAGCAATGTCAGCATCACATTGGTAGTTTGAAAATTTTCCGTTCGAATCCAGGGCGGGATAATTGCACTTGCATAACCTTGGTTTGGAGGCACTCGAGGAGCCACTCTTGGAGGTGGCGGGGGAGGGTCTCGAATATTATCATTGGCCTGGTGGCCTCTCCTTTATCCTTGAGGCACAGTAGTGACCTCATCTTCAACATTGTCATCTACTTCCTCCCCCGGCGGAAGATCTCCAAAAGGTGCGTTGTTTAAGTTTGCTGCCATTTAGTACCTGAAGTTGTGACACACACAAATTAGTAACAAAGAAGGAAAGAAGAACAATACACAAAACTATTTAGATAGATAGCCAAAACCGTTAGCTACCCGGCAACGGCGCCAAAAAGTGATCGAGACCAACCCTGTACTACTATTGAGTAGCAAGAGAGGTTGAAGCAGCTTTTACCCAAGAAGGTGGGGATCGATTTCCACAGCGAGCTAGATATTGGAGTTGAGTTTCTATCTAAAGTGGAGTTGTGTATTTGTTCCTAAATGCACTTCTGAACATTTTTGGTTTTGATATTAGTTCTAATTTTATAATACTAAAATGCTAAATTAGGTTAAGCAAAGCTAAAATTAAACTATTGCAAGTTGTTCAAATAGATAAAAGACACTAGGGTAGTGACTTTCTCCTAGGTGGATAATTGACGGATTCTTAAGTCTAAGGCTAGATTGTCACATTTGGGGAATATGATATAACCATTGCACGATTCTACTCACTCTACACTTCTCGGTGGTTCGAGTAATTTTGCCCGAATTGACTTTCTCAAGACCAATTGGGTATGAAAATTTGTGCAAGCAATCAAAGTTCAAGTCGGGTATTACTATCTCTAGGTTTAACCCTTTAATTGGAGCTATCAATCTCTTGAATACGCCCCAATTCCTTGCTAGACTAATTTCATGGACTTAGGCTCTCTTTCTCAAGAAGAGCCAAAGTCTACTAGGCATAAACTAGTGTTTTCAACCACTAATTCCACATTAAAACCCTAAATTAGCCAAAATATCAAACACCCATAGACAATCAAGCATCAAAACACAAGACTCATCAATTACCCACACTAGGGTTGAGCTACAACCCTAGATAATAGGTCTAGCTACTCATAATTAGAGAAGAAAATTAAAAAAATAGATGAAGAAAAGCCCATAATAATTAATTGCAAAATAAAACTTGAAGATTCAATGTTGAAACTAAACTAAAATTACTCAAATAGTAAAAGAGAAGAAGTCACGAGCGCAACTCTACGTCCAAAACTATCTGATGACCTAAAAATGGGAAAAGAAACTATTTATACTGGGCTGAAAATTCTGGATAAAAATACCCTTGCGGGGCTAGTGCGGACCGCACAAAATCAAGTGCGGCCGCACTAAGGCTCTTGGCTTAACTATTCTATTCTCTGAAGTTTGGCTTTGCAGACCCCATAAAGTCGAGTGCGGCCGCGGTGGCTTCTATTGCGGTACGCACAAAAAAGGACCGTGGACCGCATTGGCCAGTTCCTCCAAAATGCCACCTCTCTGAACCTTGGCTCTGCGGACGGCACAAAATTGAGTGCGGCCGCAATGAACCCAATGCGGACCGCACAAAACCCTTTGTGGTCGCATTGCCTTGTGGCCTGAAAAACATCCTCTCTAAACTTCATCTTTGTGGACAACACAGAATGGTGTACGGCCGCACTGGCCCTGTTTAACTGAGCTTGATCTTGTCTTGGTACTTGTGCAAGTTTCACTCATTTTTTAGCTGGTTTTTGACACCTTGTCATCTTGTTGATCAAACCTGCAATCAAGCACAACTTGTAAGCCTTTGGGACTCTTTTGTACACATTTCTAATCAAAACTTAAGCAAGAAGGAGGGTAAAATGCATCATAATCCCTAGTTATCAATGCTCCTAAGTCTCAAATCACCTCCCGAAGCTATCCGAACCATCGGAACTCACATTTGAGCCCTCTAACTCATAAGTCAACATTCGTTTGACTTTTCCATCTTAAGCTTCCTCAAAAGAGACTAATTGTCTCAAACCTTACCAAATCCTTTTTGAACCCGAGCCAACCAACCCGATCACACATAGAACCGATAAACAAAGCAATAAGAAGCAGAAATGGGGAAAACGGAGTGGTAACTCATGAGATGACTGGCCGGAGCGTCACATCCTCCCCCTCTTAAACAAATGTTTGTCATCGAATGAGTCAAGAAACATACCTAAAGCCTCAAACAGGTGAGGATATTTGCTCTGCATCTCCCGCTCGGTCACCCAGGTAGCCTCCTCCACGGGCCGACCTCTCCACTGCACTTTCACTGAAGTTATATTATTTGACCTCAACTTTCAAACCTGACGCTCCAAAATAGCTGCTGGATCCATATCATAATTCAAATCACTATCCAACTGAACCGTGCTGAAATCCAGAACATGAGACAAATCCCTAATATACTTCTCGAGCATAGAAACATGAAATATCGGATGCACACTCGACAAGCTGGTTGGCAAAGCAAGCTCATAAGCCACATCCCCAATCCTATGAAGCACCTCAAAAGACCTAATGAACCGAGGACTTAACTTACCTTTCTTCCCAAATCTCATAGCACCTTTCATGGGCGAAACCTTCAACAGAACCTTCTCACCAACCATGTAGGACACATCCCGAACCTTCCTGTCAGCATAACTTTTTTGTCTCGACTGTGCTGTATGAAGCCTCTCCTGAATTACCTTCACCTTTTCTAAAGCATCCTGCACCAAGTCTGTCCCCAATAGCCTAGCCTCACCCGGATCAAACCAACCGACTGGAGATCTACACCGCCTCCCATACAAATCCTCATATGGAGTCATCTGAATACTTGACTGGTAGTTGTTGTTATAAGCAAACTCTACAAGCGGTAGAAACTGATCCCATAACCCCCCAAAATAAATGACACAAGTACGCAACATGTCCTCCAATATCTGAATAGTGTGCTCTGACTGCCCGTCCGTCTGAGGGTGAAAAGTTATGCTCAACTCAACCAGAGTACCCAACTCTCGCTGCACAGACCTCCAAAACTACAAAGTAAACTGAGTGCCCCTATCTGAAATGATTGAAACTGGGACACCGTGCAATCAAACAATCTCCCGGATATAGATGTCTGCCAGCCGCTCTAAAGAATAAGTAGTACACATATGAACAAAGTGCACGGACTTGGTCAGCTGATCCACGATGACCCAAATAGCATCGAACTTCTTCAAAGTCTGTGGATGTCCAACAATAAAGTCCATAGTGATCCTCTCCCACTTCCACTTTGGAATATCCATACGCTGAAGCAAGCCACCCGGTCTCTGATGCTCATATTTCACCTACTGACAATTGAGACACCGAGCTATAAATCCCACAATGTCTTTCTTCATCCTCCTCCACCAATAATGCTGTCTCAGATCCTGATACATCTTCGCGGCACCCGGGTGAATGGAGTACCGCGAGCTATGGGCCTCCTCCAAAATCAACTCCCGAAGCCCATAAACATTGGGCACACATATCCGGCCATGTATCCTCAACACCCCATCATCACCAATAGCCACATATCTAGCATCATCATGCTGAACTCTGTCCTTAAGGACAAGCAAATGCGGATCATCATAATAGCGCTCTCTGATGCGATCATATAAGGAAGACCGAGAAACCACACAAGCCAATACCCGACTGGGCTCCGAAATATCTAACCTCATGAACCGATTGGCCAAAGCCTGAACATCAAATGCAAGAGGTCTCTCCCCAGCTGGAATATATGCCAAACTCCCCATACTCATTGCCCTTTGTCTTAAAGCATCGGCCACCACATTGACCTTTCCCGGATGATACAATATAGTAATATCATAATCCTTTAGCAACTCTAACCACTTCCGCGGCCTCACATTAAGATCCTTTTGCTTGAACAAGTGCTGGAGACTACGATGATCAGTAAATACCTCACAAGACACACCATAAAAGTAATGCCTCCAATTCTTCAACTCGTGAACTATGGCATCCAACTCCAAATAATGAACGGGGTAGTTTTTCTCATGGGGCTTCAACTGACGAGAAGCATAAGCAATAGTTCTACCATCCTGCATTGATACACAACCAATACCAACTCTCGAAGCATCACAATACACGGTATATGAACCTGAAACTGATGGCAAAACTAACACTGGAGTTGTGGTCAAGGCTGTCTTGAGCTTCTACAAGCTCTCATCACACTCATCCGACCATACAAATGAAGCACCCTTCTAAGTCAACTTGGTCAAGGGCGATGTGATAGATGTTGAAACCCTGAACAAACCGGTGATAATAGCCTGCCAAACCAAGAAAGTTGCGAATCTCTGTGGCTGAGGACGGTCTGGGCCAACTCTGAACCACCTCTATCTTCTTTGTATCAACCTGAATACCCTCGCTGGACACCACGTGCCCCAAGAAAGCCACTAAACTAAGCCAAAACTCACACTTGGAGAATTTTGCATAAAGCTTTTCCTCCCTCAATCTCAGCAACACAACTCTCAAATGCTCCGCGTACTTCTTCTGACTATGCGAATACACCAGAATATCATCAATGAAGACTATGATGAATGAGTCGAGATAAGGCCGGAACATGTTGTTCATCAAATGCATGAACGTTGTTGGGGCATTAGTCAGCCCAAAAAACATCACCAAGAACTCATAATGACCATATCGGGTCCTGAAAGCTGTCTTAAGAATATCTGAGTCCCTGATCTTCAACTGATGATAACCTGAACGGAGATCAATCTTAGAGAACACTCTCTCTCCCTGAAGTTGGTCGAATAAATCATCAATGCGAGGCAAAGGATACTTATTCTTAACTGTTACTTTGTTCAATTGCCTATAATCAATGCACATACTCATAGTGCCATCTTTCTTCTTCACAAATAGAACTGGCGCACCCCAAAGTGACACACTAGGCCAAATGAACCCCTTATCAAGGAGTTCCTGAAGCTGCTCCTTTAACTCCTTCAACTCCGCTGGTGCCATACGATACGGCGGAATAGAAATGGGCTGAGTGCCCATCACAGGTCAATACCAAAGTCAATATCCTTGTCTGGTGGCATGCCTGGCAGGTCTTCAAGAAACACATCGGGAAAATCCCTCACAACTAGAACATAATCAATACTGGGAGTCTCTGCACCGACATCCCTCACAATGGCTAGATACAAAAGACAAACATTCCTAACCATACGATGGGCTTTCAAGAATGAGATCACTCTACTAGAAACATAATCAGTCAAACCTCACCACTCAATCCGTGGCACACCCGATATAGCCAATGTGACTGTCTTAGCATGACAGTCCAGAATAGCATGACACGGAGATAGCTAATCCATGCCCAAAATAACATCGAAGTCTACCATACACAATAATAAAAGATCCACTCGGGTCTCCAGACCCCCAACAGTCACCACACACGACTGGTACACACGGTCTATAATAATAGTATCACCCATCAGGGTAGATACATGAACATGTAAGAGACTCACGGGGCGTACCAAAATAATGAGCAATGTATGATGACACATAAGAAAAGGTGAAACCGGGATCAAATAATATAGAGGCATCTCTGTGGCAGACTGAAACAATACCTGTAATAATAGCATCGGAAGCAATAGCATCAGGTCTAGCTAGAAGTGCATAGAAACGGGCCTGACCGCTACCTGATCGACCTCCCCCTCTAAGGGAACCCCTAGCTGACTGACCTTCACCCCTCGCTGGCTGTGTGGGTAGTGGTGAAGTAACTGGTGCTGAAGCCGATGGCTGACTCCTCTAGTGAGATGGACTTGCAAGGCGACGAGGACATTGCCTCCACATATGACCCATCTCTCCAAACTCATAGCAACTCTCGAGTGCTGGAGATGGGGACTGAAGGGAACCCCTAGCACCGGAATGACTAGCTGATGCACCTGGCATAGAAGAACCCTAAACTGATGGAGCACGGGATGAACTCTGAGTTGTAAGGGCACTAAGTGACGACTGGCCCTGATGAGAACCGTGAGAACCATGACCCGATGACACCCCACGATAACCTGGGCGAGCTGGTTGAGCATGCCTGAAGGGACGGCCTCTGCCATGCTGAAACTGACTTCTCGAAGGAGTACCACTATAACTACCAGATCCTCGAGGCCTCTTGGCCTCCCTCTCCTCTTGCTCCTGGCGACGAACTGACTCAATCTCACGAGCAATGTCTACAACCTCCTCAAAGGTAGCACCAGTCACCCTCTCTCTGGTCATAAGAATACGAAGCTGGTAAGTGAGGTCATCAACAAACCTCTAATCCTCTCTCTATCTGTGGGAACCAACCAAATCGCATGGCGAGCTAACTCAAAGAACCTTATCTCATACTACGTCACAATCATCTCTCCCTGACATAACCACTCAAACTGCCTGCGCAGCTCCTCTCTGCGAGACTGCGGCACATACTTCTCCAGAAAGAGAAGTATGAACTGCTGCCAAGTAGGAACTGTTGCCAAGCGGTGGGAGTCTGAGTGCCTCCCCCGGCCTGAGAAGTAGTTGCGTCTGTAGTAACTTAGACCGCCTAAGTTAGGCCAGTGCATACTGACAGAATCTAAGCCAAGGCCTCCTGAAGACCCGGAATCACAATGGGCACAGCTGGTGCCTGAGCTGGTGCTGCTGGAGCATCCACAATAGGGACCTGATCCTGAACTGGGGCGGCTGGTGGATCTGCAGGTGTTGCCCTAGCTGCTGTGCGGGCCACACCTCTGCCCCTACCACGATCGCGACCGCGACCGCATCCTCGGCCTCTAATGGCCACAGCTGGTGGCACTGGTGGTCGTCTATCCTGACCGGTAGCGCGTGTCCTCACCATCATTGAGAGAATAGAATAACAGAAGTTTAGTACTGAGATCAACAAATTCGCACGACAATAATTCCAAGAGTATGAAGTTTTTCCTAAAGGTTTTACAGCCTCTCAAGGATAAATACAGACGTCTCCGTACCAATCCGCGAGACTCTACTAAACCTGCTCATGACTCGTAAGACCTATGTAACCTAGGCTCTGATACCAACTTGTCACGAGCCTAAACTCGAACCCCGTCGTGATGGCGCCTCTCTTGAAGACAAGGTCAGCCGACACATTCCCAATTTTTTTAAGCAGTTAAGATAATGCCAGTAAGTCTAAAGCATAATAAATATCCCAAATAGATAAGGTGAAATAGTACAGTTGCGGAAAATAAAACCAACACAACCCGATATCGGGGTGACATCTATCAATATATTACAAGTCTGAAGCGTCTACAAATCTATTACAGAATCATTAACAAGAGAAAGGAAATGAGATAAAGGGGAGAAGCATGGGGCTGTGGACGCCAAGCAGCTACCTCGTGAACTCCGAAATCTGTCGAGAGCTCTCAACCCTCACAAGCAGGATCAACAGCGCCTGAATCTGCACACGGGGTGCAGGGAGTAAAGTGAGTATTCCAACTAAGTGAATAATAATCATAAATAAAGACTGAGAAATATGAAATCACGTAAGGCACATTACAGATTATAATGAAGCAGTAAAAACCGTGAATCAATGAAGATATATAAAGTCATTTTAGTTCAGTTTAAACTTCATGAAATGCTTTTTTAATTAAGCAGGTAAATGACAGGCAACTAGGAAAGATAAACACATAAAGGATCGCCCCTCGGGCACAATGTCAACAAAATCCGCCCCTCGGGCAGTATCATAGAACAACACCAGCTCCTCGGGCAATATCTCACATTACAATGGGTACTCGCGCTCACTAGGGGTGTGCAGACTCCTGGAGGGGCCCTTTACGGCCCAAGCACAATATCAAGCCATCTCATGGCGTACAACACAGGCCCTCGCCTCATAATCATAAATCAGTGTATCCTCACAGCACAGGCCCTCGGCCTTACTCAGTCAGAATCTCATAAGCCCCTCGGACAACAGTAAAACATGATGTTCAGCCCAAATTATCATTTAGAATCTCATTTAATGTGTTAAAACAAAGTAAACATGGCTGAGTTATGAAAACAATAGAATATAGCATGACTGAGTACAAGTATAAAGTCAAAACAGTGAGGAAATGTCAGTAAAAATCCCCTAAGGGTACAAATAGTTAGCACGAGGCCCAAATATGGCATTCAGCCCAAAACATGATGATAGCAAATAGTTTTCAATCAAATACGCGGTAAAACAGTCATTCGGGATGGAGTAAGTCACAATCCTCAACAGTGCATGACCTCACGCTCGTCATCTAGCGTGTGCGTCACCTCAATATAGCACAACGATGTGCGATCCGGGGTTTCAAACCCTCAGGACAACATTTACAATCATTACTCACCTCAATTCGGTCCGAAATCTAGCCCGTGACGTCTTTGCCCCTCGAATCGGCCTCAACTCGTGTTGAATCTATCCAAAATTAGAAACACGACGTCAAAATATGCTAAGGGAACGAAGCTCAAGCGAATATAATCAATTTACAACATAAATTCCGAAATTACCAAAACCCGACCCCGGACCCACGTTTCGGAATTCGATAAAATTCACATCAATAGGTTTCTTATCTCCCCACGAGTTCATACATATCAAAAGTACCAAAATCCAACCACAAATGGTCCCTCAAATCCCCAAGTCTAGGTCTCCAATACCAAGCCCTAGTTTCCCCAAATTTTGATCCTTAAATTCCATTAATTATAGCTCTAATCCGTGAAATAATACCATAGGAACAAGTTTTAGGTCCAAAATCCTTACCTCAATGAAGTTCCCTTGAAATCCTTCTTCAAATCGCCCAAAAAGCTCCAAAAACCGACTTAAAATGGTGGAATAGCTCAAAAATCGCGAAGGAATGAATTTATATGTTTTGGCCCAGGCATTTCCTATCTGCGGCCCCATCTACCGCTTCTGTGGTACCACTTTTGAGGTCCAAGACGCCGCTTCTGCGGTTTTCACTTATTCCCCAGCTTTTGCATCTGCAATGCACCTTCCGCACCTGCGCCATCGCAGGTGCGGCTCCTCAGCCGCTTCCGCAGCTCCAGCCTTCCTAGCCCCTTTTCCGCTTCTGCTACTCCTAAATCGCTTCTGCGAGACCGTACATGTGGTCCCCTAGCCGCAGGTGCGGTTATGACAGCAAATTCCACACTTCAGCTGCCAAACCAAATTTCCAAACTCTCCGTCAACCATCCGAAATCACCCCAAGGCCCCCTGGACCTCAACCAAAAGAACAAACATATCCCATAACCTTATTCAAATTCGTACCAATCTTTAAAATACCTCAAACAACATCGAATCAACCAAAACATATCGGATTCAAGCCTAAGTTTCCAAAATCTTCCGAATTACGCTTTTGATCAAAAAGTATACCAAACCACGTCCGAATGACCTGAAATTTTGCACACATATCCAAAATGACCCAACGAAACTACTGCAACTCCCGGAATTCCATTCCGACCCCTATATCAAAATCTCACCTACCAACCGGAAAATGCCAAAAATTCAATTTCGCCAATTCAAGCCTCAATCTACTCCAGACCTCCAAAACACATTCCGATCACGCTCTTATGTCTCAAATCACCTCCCGAAACTATCAGAACCATCGGAACTCACATCCGAGCCCTCTAACTCATAAGTCAACATCCGGTTGACTTTTCTATCTTAAGCTTACTCAAAAGAGACTAAGTGTTTCAAACCTTACCAAATCATTTCCGAACCCGTGCCAACCAACTCAATCACACATTGAACCGATAAACAAAGCAATAAAAAGCATAAATAAGGAAAACGGAGCGATAATTATGAGACGACTGGTCGGGTCGTCACAAGGAGATCATTAATGACACCCATGAGTGTACTTGGAAAAGAACTCAATTTGAGATAAAGTTCATACAAACAAATATTATTTATTAACATGAATCAAATAAAATCACCATGAGCAGCTAAATGATAATATAAAAATAACTTAGCTTGGTAAGACATGTTACACTGAGTCCAAAAAAAATTATTCAAGTCTAGCGTATTATCAACTAAGTTGATTGCTTGTCACTTTAATTAAACTTTTGTTGAATTGAGGTAAAGTATTTTTATGTTACTTGTTTTACCAAGGAAGCCTTAAGCAATCATAATAACTTATTTGGAAAATTCTGCGAGACAAGATTTCTTTTTTAATTGAATTAGTTAAATGAGATTAACATTCATTATTTTTAAAAATTTGAATTATTTTTTAATTTTTATTTTATAACTCAAATACATTACTATTTTAATAATATTCATATAATTTTTAAAATATATTTATTGATATGTGATACATACATAAAACGCGTGTTTTATGACTAATAGCTATAAAAATACATTATTAAAAATATATTAAAAATTTTGAAACACAATTTTTTTTATATATAAAAATATATCATTCTTCTAGGAACATTCTAAAATAGAAACAACACAACACAAATACAACCTAACACGGATTAGATAGAAGCGACTGACTCAATCTTTTTTAATCCAATAAAGTTGGAACGATACAAAAAAAAAAATATAGATTGCATATACAGAATTACAGATTATAAGTCGCATTGTTTCTCTCTTTGATAATAAAAACCGTTTTCTGTATCCAATTTGGTCACCACCAATTTATTACTTTCTAGCTTCACCCAAATCTTTTCAGCAAATCATGGATGATCTCTCTATACACAAGATTCAAATCTCCGGCACTACTTTAGCCTCTATCCTCCACCGTCTTTTCTCATCCTCCGGCGACATCCACGGTCTATTATTCGGCCACATGTCATTCTCCACCACCACTCCTCTTTCCGACGACCCCGCCACTACCTCCGCCGCCGTAACCATCGCCTCCGACGACGGCCCAATTCTTACCGCCACTATCACCGATTTTCTCTCTATCCCTTCCCACTTTCCCCTCCCTTTACACCAGCTGGATGATCCTTCCGCCGCCGTTCTTGGTTGGTTTTCCGGTCGCCGAAAAACCCCTTTAAGACCCTCTTTAAAGGATTCTACAACTACCCTTTCTTTAACTTCCTCTGCTTCTCACTCTTTTACCCCTCAAAATGCTCCGTATTTACTTTCTCTGCCCCCCTCTTTGTTCCTTCTGTTAACGACGCCGTTTCATGAACAACTGATACATACCCACGAGTACAAAGCTTTTCAGTACCGTATTTCCACTGATTCATTCGACTCCAAAAGTTTAGATATTATCAACATTGGTCCATCATTTCGATCCCATTATGGTTCTTTTAGTCCTATTTCACCATTTCCTTTAATATCATGTGACTTAAGGGGTCCAAATGCAATGGCTGAGGATGAAAAGTTGGAATCTTTGGTGAGTATTAAAAGGGGTTTGAAGGATCAGAAGGAGTTGGATTTGTGTGCTGAAGGATTTGAGATTGGGAGATTGAACAAGTTGATGGGCTCTGATGCTTCAAATTATACTGCTGAATTGGAGCATTTGTATGATAAAATGCTTGTTAAGCTTGATAGTTTGGCTAGATTGGTGGAAACCAGTTCCGCTAAGGTTCTTGAGCAGGTATGCATGAATAAAGATAGACTTTACTTTTGGATTTTGGGTTCTGTATGGATTTTTTGGACACAAAATAGTTTGAGATTGAGGCGTAGATAAGTTGTAGTATGATCGTCTGCAGTATTTCCTTTTCAGTCTTCTCCAGAAAAATGACACATTTCTATAGTTAGAAACAATAACTTTTGACTTCCTATTTTACCTTTAATGAGATGATTTCTAGTCACATAAATATATATGGCTCAATGAGATCACAAATTATAAAAGTTTGGATTTCTTTCCTAAATTCCCCTCAGTCAAACACATCTGATAAATTGGAAAGGAAGAAGTAACATTTGGATCTAGCTTGGAATTGAAGCGTAGTTGTCTTTGTTTTTTTTTTTTACCAACAACACAACAACAATGATTTTTTTTGTGTGTGTGGATATTGATGATTGAGCTTTATATTTACAATGATTTGAAACGATGGCAGGAAAACCACAATATGAAGTTGAGGTACAAAGTTGCTGGCTTGGAATGAATTCTGATGATTCAGGTGGCATTTCTCCTTTTGTAAGGTAAAAATTCGTCCTTTTCTGCAGATATATGGTTTTTCCAGGTAATAACTGTTTGCCGTGTTAGTAAGTTGTGCAGTAATGTTATTTACTAAAATATTGGTTATCCCGCACAGACACTGGACTATTATGAAATTTTGTTTTCATTGTGCTTCCTTCTTAAACAATCGATCAAATTATGAAGACCTTAGTGGATAGAAAATATTTATCCGAACTCATCTAACTGCATGTGTGATATAGACAACCATTTTGTGTGATTAGAAATCATTCTAACAAACAGAGACAACATTCAGGTGTGAAATTTTAAAAGTGGTTTATTCTGATTGCATGTGATGTATTTTTAATATATTTGCAGTAACTGAATTGATTGTAGCTAAAATGAATGTGTCACCTTGGATTATTTATTCTTCTTAGAGAGGCATTGGATGTGAAGCAGAAAACCTTAGCAGATCGAGACAACAATTGAATGTGATATCCTTAAAAGTGGTCATTGTAATCAGATTAGGTCATTTTTATGGACTGAGATATTTCAAAAGAGCAACTAAGAATGTATATGTACTGTAATTATGTCTCTGAACTTTTTGTCTATTTAGGTTCTCAATTCGTAATAACTTGTACGTGTCAGACTTAGTACGAAGAGGAAATCAGTTGTCTGAGCCTCTCGCCTCTCATTTCCCTTATCAACTCCACTGAGCTAAGATGAAGGTAGAGTGCTGTGTTCCTAGCTCAGTGAAGTTGATAAAGAAAATGAGAGGCTCAGTAGAGAGTACACATCAGCTGTCCCCTTCCTTCTCTAGTCACTGCATTCTTGAATTTCATTTCTTCCAAGGCTTATCAAAGACTCCCTTATAACCTGTAGTAGAAAAAGGTTTCTTATGGACTCATCATAGTGGATGTATCTGATTAGTCACATTACATATACCAGTGAAAGAAGGGCAATTTTGCTTGATGCATGCACATTGAGCAATGTATAAGTAATAGCCTACCCAACAACTCGTCCAATCATCTTTGCATGTAACAGCTGGCAAACTATATAGGTAGACCAGATTAGAGAGTCGGATGCTTTGCACATAACTCACTGCATTCTCTCCTCTCTAAGGAAATGGACACATCTCTAACTATGTTTTCCAAGCTTTTTTGTGGTAGTGGTACTTTCATAATTGCATGCTATGCAGTGATTGCTGTCTTATTATTCCTATAGGCATTTCCTCATTTTCCTTCTTGCCTCTGGTCATTGCCTAAGTTGCCTATTTGATGCCCCCATTAAGGCATTAACTTCGATATGCCTAAGAGAAACTCTGGAGCATAGTTCCTTATACTCTTTTAGGTTAGGAGGTGTTGCAGGCTGATGTTAAATATGTGCGTCTTTGAGCTAGTAGCTCAACTAGGAACAGATGATGACATTACTATATATTCCAAGAAACTCCGTAAATTTGCCAATGATGGCACCAATAAGGCAGATATGCACATAAATTTCTTCGCATCTGCTAAAGCCTTGGCGGGCAAAGTTAGGCGGGCAAAGTTATTCGATACCTGTGGTGGTTGGAGGTAGAGGGTAGCCGGTGGAAGGCACCACTGTTATTAAACAAAAAAAGAAAAGAAAAGAATTGAAGCACCAATCAACCAAATCGAAGTCTCAGGGACATAACATGAGGCGGAAACAATCATGCATAGTGGAATATCAGGGCATTGATCTTGCATTCTGTAAAATTCAATGGTTTGCCATTTCTTCTTTTAGGGGAATGAATGTTGTAACATTTCTGTAGTTGCACTTGTGAAGTCCTTATTTTCTTGTACCCTGTTAGCTATGCACTTTGCATGAACCTACATATATTTATGTCAACTGAATGATGAAAAGCACAATATTATCTTTTTTGATCCGTGGAAAGCACAACATTTTTCTTCCTTTGATAGCTGCTTGGAGAGAAGTAGGAGAGAGCCGTGTTTATCTTTTATCTGAGATACTCAATTTTTGTCTTACTCAGTAGATCACTGGGTGGCGAGGACAACTGCTGGTGAAGCCTTGCAGCTTGATGTGTAAGATTAAATGATAGAATTGTTGCTTACTGCAGATGTGCATTTTCGTTGAACCGATTTGAATATGTCCTCTTCGTTCTGCCATTCCTGAATGTATACTAGCTATGTATGTCTAACCTTGGGTTTTTACCAAGAAAAAGACTGCCTTTCTTGTTCATATTCTCTAGCTAGTTAAAAAATTCGTTTGCTTTGGATTGAATCTCCGAGACGTGTGGCTTGGACTTTTTCTTCTATATACACTTGTATTGTGAAGAACTTTGTTTTTGTCCTTTTTGGCGCAAAGAGCAATTGGCGTTAGGGTAAGTATTGGATGCGGGAAAGTTTTTATCCAGAATTGGGATGTCACTGAGGGAGGACTTCAAAATTAAGTAATTTCATGCACAGTCCCACCTCCGTCCTGGTCCGCTGCCATTCCTAATATTTCGACTTGGCAAATTTTAGAAGGATTACTAGAGTTAGAGGACTAGGATTTTTGCGACATTAGTTTTCTATCCGATTAATTTTGTTTGGACATAGTGATATCAAATATTGATATCACAAGGTAGGGGTAAGGTATGCGCACACACTACCCTCTCCAGACCCCACAGTTATGTTATTGTTGTTGCAGTGATATCAAATATTGAATTGTTAGCTTCTTCACTAAGGATTGCATGATTTTACTCTAATAAAGATTATGCGAAGTAGAAAAGAGTAAGAGGCGTGGAAATGCACTCACGATTAAATTACTTCCATGTAATGGTGGCAAAATGATTAAAAGAAAATGGTTAACTACCCATATTATCTACTAAAAAATGGGTTGGATAATAAATTTTCTAAAAACGGGTCATTATAGATAGGAACCATATTATTCATTTAGAAAATGGATAATCAATGAGTCTAACTTTTACATTTGTAAAATCTCAAATTGAGGGTTCTTTAAGTTTGGGAGACTAAGAATTCTCACAAAAGTGATCATATGCAAGAAGTCATAGATAATATGGTTACTCATATTATCTGTCGGATAATCCTTTTTTATTCGTATTAAATATGGATCGAGTCGGATAATTTATCCGTTTTTTTCATTATCCGGTTTTGATCCAAACCATATCCCACCCGACCCGTTCGTTTGGCACTCCTATTTCTAGGAGTGTACATAGATCGGGTTGGTTCGGATTTTACAATTACCAAATCAAACCAATTGTGTCAGGTTATTAAATATAAAAACCAAACCAAACCAATAAAACTCGAATTTTTCACTCTCGATTTTTCTCGGGTTTTCATGTTATTCGGGTTTTTTTCGGTAAAATCTTCGTAGAACAAAACATATAAATTGTGCTCAAAATATTTCTTTAGTCCTAGTAAGATGCAACTATATAAAGTATTTTTCAAGAAAATAATACAAAATATGAGATATGTCATGACATTATCCTAAAATATTCAACAATAAAGACAATAAAATTATGTAATATAAATATTGCTAATTAAAAAGCCATAATAAAAATAAACATAACCTAAAAGTACTAAGTCATGCTAAAATAAATAGACTAATAAGAGAGTATTAATTACATGATTAAACGCTAAAGAAAAAATAAAAATAGGTTATGCATTTTTATCTGAATTATTGCAAAACAAAAAATTGATATTCAATACATTTTCGTTCGTAGTATTGAATTGAATGTCTTTTATTAGCATTAGTATTGATTTGATTTTGGTTTGGGCTTTTGTTAGCACTATTTAATTTACTAATGTTAATGGCTATAAAACTGTAAAAATTGCACGGGGTGCCCTATTTGGCCGCCCCCATTTAACCTATACCCATTTTTAAAAAACTTTTTAACTTGTACCCACTTTTTAAATGACTTCAGCCCCCTTTCTCCTCCTTCTCCTCCTCAAAGCTATATCGGTCTCTTCTTTCTCAAACTTCTCCTTCCCCCTTTCATATGTACCATTTGTCATTTGTGGACCTCTTCTATGTTATTATTTCTCTGTTATTATTATTTTGTAGCTTTTTTTATTTTTTCTGTCTAACGTAACAATGACAACACAAAGTTGCATCTACATTCTCGAATCGAAGCAGTGGGTTTTTGAACTTTTGAAGCTTCATATCGAAAGTCCGTAAATAGGGAAGAGGCTTCCATGTCTAAGTTCTCAGAATGCTGGATATGAATCTGCTAAGTGATTTTCCTTTTAAAGTAAAAGCAAATTTCCCCATGAGAAGAGGTGTTCCATTTCTTGTGCTTTACAAATTGCTTTGACTTCTATCTAATGATGTGATGCAGAGGAACCCCAAACAAGTATTTTATTTGTTGGATATGCCTACTCGATACTACTGTGCACTCCTGAAAATCAACATGCACAATGAACAAATTAAGAAACTGACACAAAAGGTACACCTTATTTCGCAGAACTATCGCAGAACTAAAGAGAGTTACAGTCATGCTCTAGGCCGGTTACAAAAATAAAAACTTCAGCTTTAGAGGTGAAGTTTGTCAGTTACAAACAAAACTTCAATTGTTCGCCAGTTAAAAAATAAAAATTTCAGCTCTAGAGCTGAAGTTCGCCAGTTACAAACAAAAATTTTAGCTCTAGAGCTGAAGTTCGCCAGTTACAAAACAAAATCTTCAGCTCTAGAGCTGAACTTCAGGGCCGGCTACTAGAATGCTGAAGTTTTGCATGATTGTCTTTGCTACTTCAGCCCCGTATGCTGAAGTTATGCGAAAAAGCGGGTACGCTTGCAATTGTTTTTGCAAAACGGGCATAAGTTAAAATGTGACACAAAAAACGGGTATAGATGTAAATGCCCCTATAAAACTTATTGGAACATTCAAAAGTTCTAAGTCCAACCTTGAAATAATACGTCAAAAGATAAAATTATGAAATCTTTTAAAAAATATTTATAAATTACATCACAATAATTATATTTATATATTAAATATATCTAAAATTTCTATATATGTAATGTCGGGTTGGTTTAGTTTCAGTTTGACTTTCTTTAGTTCAAATCAAACCAAATCAATTATGGTCGATTTTTTTTTCTAACACCAAACCAAACCATAGTCGGGTTTTTTTTCTCGATTTGACTCGAATTATTGAGTTGGTGCGGTTTGTTGGTTTCCTCAGTACACCCCTATACTTCCATGGTCTTCCATTTTTTATTACATTCTCTGTTATAATTATCGTTGTTTTATTGACCTTTTAGCATCACACCATCAGAGATGAACCCAAAACATAGAGTGAGTTCACTTCAATGGATTGAATCTACTTTTGCGCACCATTTTAAGAAACTACTTCCTTGTTCAATTAACATACTTTCCTTATTATTCAATTTAAAAAATTAATATCAAGTCTTTTTTTTGGAATAATACATAATTACCCCTTGGAGTTGTCTCACTTTACCATCTGTACCCTCATGCTTTGCGGAGGTATGACCTCCTTAGCTCTTTTTGAAATATAATAAATACCATCTTTTATGGCTAACACCAGTTTCAGCAATCATATTTTGACACGTGTTTTATACTACATAATTTCTTTTTTATTAATTATGGATTGCTTTTTCTTTTTCTTTTTTCCTTTTCTTCATCTCCCAAACACCCCCCCCCCCAAACCTCCAACCCAAGTCTCCTTCATCGTCCCACCCCAACTGAATATTTCTTAGTTCCAATCTACCTCCCTATTCATTTCTTCCTTTTTAAACATTCCCTCGTTATTTGAAATACGCCTAATTCAGCGGCCATTTTTTCCGGTGAATAATTACGAAAAGCAAATTAAGAAAGAGAAACAAGGCACTAAAGATGATTTTTAGGATGGAAGGGAAGGATTTTGTAACAGCAACGGCAAAGGTAAAAAACTCCGACGAGATAATCATCGGAAAAAATGGCAATCTTTTTTCAAAATTAAAATCCCTTTCTCAGTTTTATATATTCCCACTTGGTATCTTTTTTCATTGGGTTATTGGTAATTTGGTTGTCTTTAGCGTTTTTTTTTTTTTTTAAAGTTAACAATGGCTTCTTAGTGCTAGCATTGGCTTCTGTTGGGTATTTTGTTAATGAGAAAGACGAAGAGAAGAAATAGAAGGAAAAAGAAAAGAAAAGAAAAAGTAACAACAACAATAAGACTGTTTCCAAATAGACCCCCGGCATCCTTCCCTCCAAGAATTTCTCACTTTGCTCTTAGGGAGACTCGAACTTACAACCTCTCGGTTGGTGCACTAAGCTCGTGCTATGCGTCGGGTTCGGACAAGGGCCAGACCACAAGGGTCTATTATACGCAGCCTTATCCTGCATTTCTGCAAGAGGCTATTTCCACGGTTCGATTCCGTGACCTTCTGGTCACATGGCAGCAACTTTACCAGTGATAATGATTTTTCCATTCCACGCGCAAAATTTCGTGAAAAACAATTTAGATGCCACGTGGGCTCAAAAGGTGATACTTATACCACTTCGAAGTTCGAACAAAGATAAGGGGGTCATAGGACTTCCGCAAAGTTTGAGGGTGCAACTGATAAAGTGGGACAACTCTAATGGAGTAATTATATATTATCCTTCTTTTTTTTTGAAATTTTGTGTCAAGTTAAACTACATTATCTTAATAGAGACAGAAGGAGTATTATAATTGGACAAACAGTTTAAAGGAAAAAATAGATAACAAGAAAGCAAGAAGAATCGGTAAGGACTTGTTCGAGAGACTTGTGTGTATTGGGGAAAATTGCATCTATATATGTAAGTGACATGTTGAGACACGTGGACTGGTCAAATAGTCAAAGAATTATAATTAGTCAAGAGGCACGGGCAACAATAGAAACGAGCAAAGGCAAAGGAAGAGGTACGAGAGGACATTCGAAGGATTCAGCGCCCGTACCTATTTAAGTCATTTATCAAAAAGAATGGATCTGACCATAATAAAGAGCGCAGATACGGAATTTGACAGGCATTAAATACTGGATATGTTAGAGAATTTGTAATGATTATAATGATTGTGTAAAGTAGCATTCAATGTCTTTAATTATTCATAATAACCTCATTATGATTTGGGGAAAACGCATATCTTCCAGATACCTATAAAATGGAGGTATCTGATCACTTGTAAACACGAGATGCTATTGGAATATACTTTGATTCACTTGTTTTTCTCCTGATTATACTCTGGTTACCCCAAATTACTTTCTTCTACATATTCTTTCGATTATCAGAAACCCGCGTTCTTCTAAATTCTAGCTTTGACTAAAATTCTATTTTTTGGTTAAACAAATTGGTTCCGTTACCGGGAATTTGATAATCTATTTTGTTTTTACTTGACCTTCCTTGTTGCATCAATTATGTCGAATAACAATGACAACACCCCAGGAAACCAAGAAAACCAACAAAGTCAGGGAGGTCCACAGAATATTAACATTCAAATTCCTACTCCGCAGGACTCTCCACGGCAATCTCGTGAGGGTACTCCTGATGGATCTCAAATAAACGAGTATGCTCAATTTGAAAGTGTTGATGAAGCTTTGCAGAAATTAATTGCCACTCAGGTCAACAAAGCTATTGAGACACTTGTTAACCAGTTACCTGTTGCAACACCCACACCTACTCCAAATAATACCCTCACGAGAACCAGGTAATGTAACTCAGGCAGCGGTGGAACTCCCAGTAAATCGCAGGAGAGAGAACCAGGTAATGTAATTAATTCCGATTTACAAAATTTAGTACTAATCTTGCAGAAACAGCTCAAGGAGCAAAGTGAACGCATAGAGCAGATACCCGGGGTGCCGCCCATAATCAAAGGGGTAGACATGGACAGATATTCGCAACAACCTTGGAAGTCAAGTGCTGCCCCACTCCCAATTCCAAAAAAGTTCAAAATGCTTGTTATTCCAAAGTATGATGGAACAACAGACCTACGAGACCACGTGACTGGATTCACAACGGGCGTAAAAGGCAATGATTTGACTAAGCAGGAGATTGAATCGGTATTAGTCAAGAAATTTGGTGAAACACTCACCAAAGGAGCACTAACATGGTATTCCCTTTTACCTGAAAATTCTATAAATTCTTTTGCTGAGCTTGCAGATTCTTTCATCAAAGCACACTCGGGAGCCCAAAAAGTGGAAAAAAGAATGGAGGATATTTTCAAAATCAAGCAAGGAAATTCAGAATTGCTTAGAGAATTCGTGGACAGATTTCAACGTGAAAGAATGACATTGCCGCGTGTACCTGATATCTGGGCAGCTATAGCTTTTACAAGCAATTTGAATGAAAAAAGCTCAGAAGCTACGAGGAGACTCAAGGAAAGCCTTCGAGAATTACCAGCTACAACGTGGAATGATGTCTATAACAGGTATAGCACGAAGTTGAGGATTGAGGAAGATACTGTTCCACGATCTCAAAAAGAAGAAAATATACGTTCAAGACGTGCAGAGACCGAAAAAAGATCCGGTAAAAATAGGTACGAGCCCTATATGGGACTTGTCGGAAAAGACTCACGGTCAAAATAGGATAATCAAAGGCACGATCACAGATCAAGAAACAAAGAATCAGGTTCTTCATCAAGATTTAGGAACGAGCGAAACAACTATGAGTCACGGGATGATGATAGAAATTTAAAAGCGAGATTCGGAGGTTACAACTTCAACGTCAGCACCTCCGAGCTCGTAGCTGTTTTCAAAAGCATGGGAGATAAGGTTCGGTGGCCAAAGGAAATGAGATCGAATCCAAATAGGCTCAACCCTGACCATTGGTGCGAGTTCCATAATGACCACAAGCATAAAACAGCAGATTGCAGATTTTTACAAAGTGAAGTTGATCATTTATTAAAACAAGGATATATTACTGAGTTGTTCAGCGAGAAAGGCAAGCAAGATTACATGAAGAACATGCAGGAGCCTCCAAAACCACCTTCTCCCAAAAGAACTGTTAACGTTATAAGTGGGGGTGAAGACATCAATGGTGTGTCATATACTGCAACTAACAAAACTTCCAAAGTAACTATTACCCAAGGGAAACGGGTGCGACATGTTTTAGAAGAAGGCAATATTACATTCAATGATGCAGATACAGATGGCGTATTAACCCCTCATAACGATGCACTGGTAATATCTTTAATTGTGCATGATACTAATGTGAAATGAGTTTTGATTGATCCAGGTAGTTCCGTGAACATTATTTTGCTAAGAGTGCTACGTGAGATGCAAGCTGAAGATAGAGTAATACCAAAGGCGCATACTCTATCTGGATTTGATAATTCCAGTGTCGTCACGAAAGGAGAGGTAACACTCACCACTTTTGCTGAAGGGGTCATCAAAGATACAAAGTTCCAGGTAGTAGACATGGAGATGGCTTACAACATGATTCTGGGGAGACCATGGATCCATGAAATGGATGATATTCCTTCAACCTTGCATCAAGTTATCAAATTTCCATCGCCATGGGGAATCTGTCAAATTCGCGGAGATCAACATACATCCAGGGCTAATAACTCCGTTGCAGATACAAGCATGAGAAGTGAAGGCAAATAGCAATCACAGAAGGCAGTTGAGGACATCACAACACAAACCTCAACTGAACAAGGGCGAACAAATGTAGACGCAAGGCCTGATACCATTCAAGAACCAGAAGAGAATGAAAATATCAAAACAACGATAGGGGAATTAGAACCTGTCGTGTTATTCGCTCAATGGCCTAATAAAAAAGTCTATGTCGGAGCTAATCTTGACCAAGGAATGAAAGGTAAGTTAATTGAATTTTTGAAAACTAACATGGACTGTTTTGCTTGGTCCCACTCCGACATGACAGGAATACCACCGGAGGTGACGACTCATAATCCGTCATATCCTCTTGTGAAGCAAAAGAAAAGAAAGCACGGAACTTTCAAAAATCAGGTGATTCAAGAAGAAGTCCAAAAATTGCTAAAAATTGGTTCCATTCGAAAGGTAAAGTATCCTAACTGGTTAGCCAATACTGTTGTGGTTCCAAAGAAAAACGGTAAGTGGCGGGTTTGTGTATATTATACAGATCTTAACAAAGCATGCCCTAAAGATTCTTTTCCACTACCACACATAGATCAATTGATTGATGCAACTGCAGGTCACGCATTATTAAGTTTTTTAGATACATATTCAGGTTATAATCAGATTAAAATGGATCTGGGAGATAAAGAAAAAACTTCATTCATAACAGACAGGGGGACTTACTGTTATAAAGTAATGCCCTTTGGTCTAAAGAATGCAGGTGCAACGTATCAGAGGTTAGTTACCAAAATGTTTCAGGAATATTTAGGAAAGACTATGGAGGTATATATAGATGATATGCTTGTTAAAACTCAGTACTCAAAAAATCACATATCACACTTATCTGACACATTTTCAATTTTGCGCAAATTTAATATGAAGTTAAATCCCGAAAAATGTGCATTTGGAATTGCATCAGGCAAGTGTTTGGGTTTTCTTGTTTCTAACCTTGGAATTGAAGTAAATTCTGCACAGATTAAAGCCATTGAGGAAATCCCTGACATACTTTCAAACAAGAAAGAAGTTCAAAGATTAATATGGAGAATTGCGGCCTTGGGAAGATTCATCTCTAAATCATCAGAAAAGTGTTTTAAATTCTTCTCAGCCCTTAAGAAGCAGGATCATTTTGAATGGAATGAGGAATGTCAACAAGCACTTAGGAATTTGAAAACGTACTTATCAAATCCACCTTTGTTGGCAAAACCAAAGGCTGGGGAAAAGACACTCCTCTACCTTGCTGTTTCGAAAGTGACGGTAAGTGCTGTTTTGGTCCGAGAAGAGCAAGGTAAACAATCACCTATCTATTACGTAAGTAAATATTTGTTAGATGCATAGACGAGGTATCCTCAGTTAGAAAAACTTGCACTTGCGTTAATCATGGCATCTAGAAAGTTAAGACCTTACTTTCAGTGTCATCCTATTGTTGTGGTAACTACCTACCCTTTACGTAACATATTACATAAGCATGAGTTATTAGGTAGGTTAGCTAAGTGGGAAATAGAGTTAAGTGAATACGAAATTGCATACCAACCTAGAACTGCTATAAAATCACAAGTATTAGCTAATTTCGTGGCTGATTTTAGTCAGGGAATACAATTAGAAACAGAAAAAGAATTACGGGTGTTCAATGGAGCTAACCCAGGAACTTGGACCTTATTCACTGATGGCTCATCTAATGTGAGAGGAGCAGGTTTGGGGGTCGTATTGGTACCACCTACGGGTGAAACCATTCAGCAAGCTATTAAATGTCATTCCATAACTAACAATGAGGCAGAATATGAGGCTATGATTGCAGGTTTAGAACTGGCACAAAAACTTGGCATAAATCAGATTATAATCAAGAGTGATTCACAACTCGTAGTTAATCAAATGCTGGGGACTTATACATCCAGGGAAGCAAGGATACAGCAGTACTTGGGAAAGGTACGGGAATTGATAAAACAATTTCAAGATTGGAAAGTTAGACAAATACCCAGGGACGAAAATCTTGAAGTAGACGCCCTAGCTAATCTTGCATCTGCGGCCGACGTGGCAAACGATGCAAATGCCTCAGTGATACATTTATTTCATTCAGTTCTTGATCCTGATTCGAATGAGGTAAATTTTAATAACTTAACCTAGGACTGGAGAAACAAAATTGTTGCTTTTTTACAGTATGGAACCGTACCTGATGACAAGAAAAATGCTTATACGCTTCGAAGACAGGCCGCTCGGTACTTCTTAAAACAAGGCAATCTATATCGTAAAATGTTCGGTGGTCCCTTAGCAAGATGCCTTGGACCTTCGCAAACAGAGTATGTAATGAGAGAAATACACGAGGGTCATTGCGGGAATCACGCAGGTGGAAGATCACTAGTAAGAACCTTAATTAGGGTAGGTTATTACTGGCCTAAAATGGAAGAGGAGGCAGAAAGTTTCGTGGCCAAATGTGATAAATGCCAGAGGTACGGTAACAATATGCATAGACCTGCAGAATTATTACATTCGGTCATTGCGCCATGGCCATTTATGAAATGGGGAATGGATATCGTAGGTCCATTACCGCAAGCAAAAGGACAAGTAAAGTTTTTGCTTGTTCTCACTGATTATTTTACTAAATGGGTAGAGGCAGGTGCATTCAAACAGGTGCGAGAAAAGGAAGTCAGAGACTTTATTTGGCGGAATATCATATGTCGATTCGGCGTACCAAAAGAGATCGTATGTGATAATGGTCCTCAGTTTATTGGAGCTCAGATCACAGAATTTTTTCAAAGCTTGCAAATTAAAAGGATTACGTCAACACCCTATCATCCGGTAGGTAATGGACAGGCAGAATCAACGAACAAGGTTATTATCAACAATTTAAAGAAACGACTAGAGGAATCAAAAGGAAACTGGCCTGAAGTGTTACCTGGAGTTTTATGGGCATATCGCACAACTGTAAAAACAAGTATAGGAGAAACACCGTTCTCATTGGTTTATGGAGCTGAGGCTTTAATTCCAGTTGAGATAGGGGAACCAAGTACACGGTTCACACAGGCGACGGAAGAATCTAATGACGAGGAGATGCGGGTCAACCTAAATTTACTCGAGGGGCGGAGAGAAGCTGCTTTAATAAGAATGGCAGCACAAAAGCAAGTCATAGAACGATACTACAATAGAAAAGCATGCCTCAGGTTCTTCAAAATTGGGGACTTCGTGCTTAAAAAGGTTTTTCAGTCTACAAAGGTAGCTAACACAGGGAAATTAAGTCCAACATGGGAAGGACCCTACAAAGTGCGTGATGTTGCAGGAAAGGGGGCATATGAACTGGAAACAATGGATGGCAAGATACTACCTTCACATTGGAATGCTGTTCATTTAAAGAGATACTATTTCTAAGGAAAACCCACGGTCAGGTATAACCATTTTAAATTTCATTTTTGAATTGTTAAAATTTTACTAACGATTTTAGATGATAGGCAAAAAGCTAACCCGTACTAAATGATAAGTCACGACCTGTAAGGCACATAGAGTAACCTAAAATTCCTGGCCTAAGGTTACAATTATTCTAATAGAAATGCAAACAGGTTATGCAGTCTTCTTCATCTATAATCGTCCCTCCGAGTCCCGTATGTTTTTCCTATTCCGGAAAAGGACCAAATGAGAGAAACTATCAAGTGCTCGAGGCTTCATACTTCAACACTCAAACACTTGGGGGACTACATAATATACAAGGACATGTGTATAAAGAAGACAAAGAAGATTAAGGAAAAATCAAGCCTGAAAGAGTCAAGTGCAGAGTAAAAGTCATAAAGCCACGAGCTAAGGCCAAAGAAAAACTTCACTATAGTTAGGGTAAAGGCTATGCACTAAAACGGGTTATAAGAAAAAACCCCGTGTCTATTATTCTTCTTTTAAATTTGTTATAAGAAAAACAGTTACGAGAAAGTTATAGATGTAATTCAAATACATGTAAAGTTTTATTCGGAACTAGACAAGGTTCAAAAATAAAAACTTGTCAAAGTTATTTCAGAGAAACATGTGTATTCCTATTTCTTTTATCGTATGATTGTGAGCACGTGATTTTTGCTTCACGAAAACTACTCCAAAAGAAATCAAAAAATAAAATAAAATTTTCTTGGTGTACAATTTTTAGGATTTGCGTGGAATTTTTGGATAATTATTTGTGTTTTTGTCTGTGAATATTTGTCCTGTTATAATTAATTGAAATAATAAAAAATATGTGGCATGTGCACTTAGGAATTTTATTTCTTACAATTAGGAATTAATTAAACCATAATTTGGTTTTAAAAGAAGGAAAATCACAAAAAATATGTAATTGTTGTAATTTTGTCATTTAAATGTGCTATTGTGTGATTTTATTTTTAATTAAATGTTTTAACTTGTGTGTTGTTTGTTGTTAAGGGTTAATTAATATTTTTGTAGATCAATTTTGTTTTACAATTTATTTCTAGAGTTGTTGTTAATTGTTAATTAAAAGAAGAAAAAGAAAAGAGTTAAAATAATTAGCTGAGTCGGACTGGGCCAGGCCAAAATCAGGCCCAAAATGCAATGCAATGACCCATTCCATTATGCCTGATCTCTCAGATAGCCTAAACGACGCCGTTTAGGCGTTTTCAATCTGAGCCGCTGATCGAACAGATCAAACGGTCCAATGCAGCCCTGGCTTGGTTTGAAACGACACCGTTTCAAGTGTTTAATCCGAGCCATCCATTTTCTTTGATCCAACAGCCTCAAGGCCTCACCACGACCCGATCCACTTCACCCCCGGGTCAACCCATTCCCCAACTTAAACCGAACGACACCGTTCAGTTAAGTGAGTTGATCCAGGCCATTGATCGTGCTTGATCCAACGGCCAAGATCAATCCCCCCTCCACTATATAAGCCTAATACCTACCCCAGCCCCCCAAACCAAACACCCCACCTTTTCTTCCCTGTTCATCGTCTCTCAACTCAGAGACGAACTAGGGCTAACCCTAGCCGCCACCTTACCCCGTCGCCTAAAACCCGGCGGCATCAACGCCGCCGGTCACCACCTTAACACCATAAGACCATCTGACCACCCCTGTTCCAAATATGTTACTCGTTTGGTTCGAATCTTCCCCCATCTTCTTGAATCTTCATTTGAAGATTCAAGCCAAACGGAAACCTACACCAACTAACCCCAAATTCATACCAGGCAACCCCCAGACCTCCCTCATACCATAAATAACTTTGGTCCCGTTCGAATCTGCCTAGAAACGTTCGAGCCCCAAATCGAACGTAAGAACCCTAGAAAACCAAAACACGGGCTTTGTCCGAAATTAAGAGGGATTTGGGGTTTCTAACTGACCTTAGTCCAGTGTTCTCAGTTGAGAACACTCGATTAAGGTCCGTTTGACCTCAAAAAATCCAAGTCCAAGTTGGTCCCAAGGTCGTCTATTTCTGATCTTTGTCACTGAGGTATTTTTCCCTTCTTTTGTTCTATTTTTGTGTTTATATCTGTTTATTTGTTTAGTTTAATTTTCACTGATTTTTCAATTTTCGTCGATTGATTCTATCCATCTTCAATGACCTTTTATTTGGTCTAATTCTTCTGTTCATTGATTAAGTATATGTTGTAAACTGTGTAATCAATGTGATTAGTTTCGTCGATTAGTTGGTTGTATTACAACTCACTGTTTCTGTCAAATGCTACTCGAATCACATGTGGTTTTTTCTGATTGATTGTCGATAATTGTTGTACATTATGGCCTGTATAATCGATTAATCAAGTGTCGTCAATTAATTTGCTTGAAAAATTAGAGAAAACATGATAGTAGTTCCTGGTTGTTTTCCAATAGGTTTACCATTCCTTTTTGTCTTCTGTGTTAAATGTGTAATGAATTGAACCTGTTGTTTTCAGTTTTGTTTATTTTAACCAGATTACTCGTTCAGTTCTTCATAGTTTATCTCATTGCCCTAATTAATACCATTTCGATTTTCTTATGTTCTTCTGCCTTAAATCATTGTGTCTGAATAGGATTGTGAATTGGATATAACTGTAGTTATTTAGGTGTTTAACCTGAAATTAGTGTCAGGTTTGAACTTACATAAATGTAACTTCAGACTTGTAAAGCTTAGGGTAATGAAGTAATAACAGTGGGGTCTCAGGGGATAATTTGGGGAGTTCAAAGGTTTGAAAATGGTTTTGACTGAGTAGTCTGTCCAGTAGGGTCCTGGTGTGCTTTAAATTGAACTAGTGCTTATTGATAGAAGGGCCACTAAGGAATAAGAGGTGCTTTTGCTAGTTGGAAATTAGCAACAGTAGGTAATAATGAAAAGATAAAATGATTCACATAGTAGAGGAATATAGTAGCTGGAAAGTAAAAAGAAGTGGAGGGTAATAATAAAAGGGTAATAGTAAAAGAAAAGGGAGGGGCTGAAAAGGGTCTGCTTTGGGTATAAAATATAAGTCATTTGGGGACTAATGGGGGGACTGGATTTTGAGGGGAAAAGTCCAGAGTTTAAGAGTGAATGGAAGCTGAACTTTGAACAAAGGGAAAACATTCATAGTTCAAGTTAAAAACCTGCTGGATTTTATCATCAGAATTCAGTAATTTTAAAGTTGAAATAGGCTGACTTTCAAACTAAAAGTGAGGTCTTTTCTTTACTTCTAAAATACCAGAGCTGTTCCATTGCCATTTCTCCCCTGATTCACTCTGTTTTTCTGCTAGTAATTGTTTGGCATTGTTGGTTTTCAAGTAGTATTTCCTGAAGTGTGCTATTGGACATCTGTTACTGTTTCATTGCTATTTCTGGGTTTTTCTCCATTGGTTTTCGGGACTGCTGGTTGCCGGATTTTGTTCCGTTGGTTTTAAGTTGCCTGTTGGTTATTGTTGCTGTTGCTGTTGTCTGCTACTGATCTACTAATCCTCACCTTCTTCTTCTGTTCTATTATCAGGTACACTACTTTGAATTACCTCAATGTTTGATTATTGAAGTTGAAATAAAATGGACAGAAGATTTCTATATTTAACTATAGAATAATTGTATTTTAGTTAGATATTAGTTATGTGTTTCCTGTTATATGAAGGGTAGAGGCATGTAGTATTAAGACTATTTTTGTAAGATCACTGATTAGCAGCTAGATAGGGCATAATGTTAGATTACAGACCTAAGATCCTTGAAATGACATGAATATTAGTCAATATAGTATGCATGTTTAATTTGAGCAGAATTGTTAGATTGTTGAACTATTGGACGTATTTCTGTAGGAATTGCATAGTTATCAGTTTCAGTTTTGCTAATTCATATATTTAAAATAATGTAGCTTCGGAATCACATCCAACTTGAATTGGTAATTAGTTAATGTGGTGAATCGATTTAATTGGTTGGTAAAATCTAGCTTTGAACTCGCGAATATTGGAATAGAAGTAACTTGAAGTTTGTGATTTTTTGAATCTTGTTAGTAACAAAGATCCGTAAGTGTTAGGCAAATATAATTGGTTAGTAATTTCGTATAATCCGTAGGCTTGATATATTTGAAGTGCGATTCAATGTAGTAAGGCTAAGAACACTAATCCAATAGGTTATTTAAGTTAATGATCAAGCTTAAGCAAACTTTTGTAATCATTAGTAATTAAGGTTGGCTTAGTTTCAAGTAGTTGAAAACAATTAGTTCCAACGGTTCATTTCATCTAACAATGTGGGTTTAAATTAGTTATAGGATAATTAGTTTCTTTTGAATATATATTGTTTGTCAATTCCGTATTTATTTATAATTTCAATTTCAATAGTATTGGCTTATAGAATAAGGCATGAAATAATCTCCTTTTACGCAAGTTTGATTGCAATTTTTCGGCTGCGTTTGCTTTAATCCGATAAATAAGTGATGGCCTTTTCAAGCATGTAATTAACTAGGATTTTTCTCTTTTATTTTAGAGACAAACTTAAATAGAAAATGTAGTCACTTTAGGAATGTCCTTTTAAAAATAAATGAGGCGTGCCTCGCCAAATAAAACGTACAAGCGGCGAGGCCCTCTATTTTTAATAACTATCTAGCTTTCGGAAGAGGCCGTTTAGCAAATATCCATGGCCTTCGTCGAATTAATAACACGATAGTCTCTTTAGGCGCATGTTTAATAATCTTACCTTTCTTAAATTCGGGTGTGCATTTCATGCGACCCAAATCCAAATCCCAAAATGTCGAATCAAATGTGTTCAGGATTGCGGGTGCATTTCATGTGACACGATCCAAAGACATGTTTCAAAGGACGTTCAAATTTCTTTAATAATTTGAATAAAAGCGGTTCATGGTTGGAATTCGCACATAAGTTCATATTTGTATAAAATCAGATAATTAAGCCGAATATAACAGTTGAGCGACTGTGCTAGAACCATAGAATTCGGGAATGCCTAACACCTTCTCCCGGGTTAACAGAATTCCTTCTCCGGATTTCTGGTTCGCGGACTGTTAAACAGAGTCATTCTTTTCCTCGATTCGGGATTAAACCGGTGACTTGGGACACCATAAATCTCCCAAGTGGCGACTCTGATTCTTTAATAATAATCCCGTTTCAATTGTCCTTTAATTGGAAAAACTCCCGTGTACCCTTGCGGGTGTAGTGAAAAAGGAGGTGTGACAGCTCTGGCGACTCTGCTGGGGACTGAACTGAGATTCTCTGGTTCAGGGTTCAAGAATTCGAGCTTAGAATAATTGTTCTATTTGGCTTTATTTATTATTTGATTTTATTACATGTTTGGGCCCAATGTGCTAATTGTTGTTTTTACCGCTTTGTTATTCTGTGAATTGTATATAAATTGTTACGAAACCCATCTTCCCTCTGAGTCTTCTAAATCATGAAGAAGGGTGCACTTCGTGTGACTTCTTTTCTGTTTAGAGTCAATCCCATTTTTTAGAACGAGGTTCGGATAAGTTGCTAAGTCGGTGAAGCTTCTGTATTCCCGGTACACTGCCTCCTCCTCGGCTCGAGTTGTCCGCTCGGGTAAGCCAGGTTTAGAACAATACACTCAGGTTTTTTTAAACCTAGTATGACAAAACCACATGCCGGATCCCTAGTAGGAATGTTTGTTTGCATCTTGTGCATTTGACTTTGGAGACTCAACACAGAGGTTGGGTCTGTCTAGGACAGGTGTACCTGAAATAAAAAAGACTATCATGATGCATCTTACTTGCTACATGTGCATTTATATGCTTCAGACTCGCATGCTGACCGGCTTTTAAATAGTGGGAAAAATGAAAAAAAAATGATGAAAAAAAAGAGAAATAGCAGTGTAGAGGGTTAAGAGAGTTAATCACTAGTTTTAAAAATACCAATGCCCAAATAGTGTCGAAATTTTGCCAAATTTTTTAGAAAATGAAAAAAAAAGTTTTATTTTAAATAGTTTGTTTTATTCAGAAAAAAAAAATCTTTATTTTTAGTTTGTCTTGTTTTCAAAATAGTTTATTTAGAAAAACAAATAGTCTATTTTATTTGCCCGAACTACGTCGGTTTGATTCTCACCGGATGTGAGATACGTAGGCAACCCTCATCGGGTCCAACTTCCCTTTTTACAAAAATACCCAGAAAAGAGTCTTAAATAAATCAAGTGATGCTGTTTTTGTCAAAAATAGTCAAATGTTCCCGAAAGGAACGCCGGAAGGCTGACTTCGCATAAACGGCTGCTTTTGATCATCCTTTAGAGTTTTTGATCGGTTGACCCTCACCGGCTTCATCCCCGAAGTGCTGAAAGGCCGTGTTCGGAAAATCGGATCTTTCTTTCTGAAAATATAGTCAGATCATTTTTCGAGTCAAACAATTTTTTTGCTTTTGTTTAAATCGCCTTAATAAATGTGCAGGATGAGCACAAGTGAAAACAAACCCTTCACCGTCTTTAGCGAGGTCCCTCCCCAGCTCCATATGTGGTGGGATGATTTGGGAAAAAGCAGCAAAGAAATAGTGGTCAGAGTCTTGGGGGGTCTCATCAGTCTACTAAAAGTCGAGGCAAGGACGGATGTCATCGAGGCTTTGATACCATTTTGGGACCAGACCCGAAATGTATTTCGCTTTGTGGATTTTGAGCTTACAACCACACTGGAGGAAGTAGCAGGATATGCGGGTATGAATGGGAATCTGAGAAACCAGTATCTGTTGTCACCAAGGCCGGTATCGCCCCACCGATTTCTGGACTTGTTAAATATCAGCCAGACTGTGCAAAATAATAATTTATCAAAAGGATGTTGCGCTCTTCAGTTCTTATATCAGCGTTATGGTAATCCGCGGGGTTTTGACGAGCCAAATTTGGGACTGACTCACGCAGGAAATAGAGGTAAATGGGAAGCAAGACGAACCTTGGCATTCATAACGGCATTCTTGGGAATCATGGTTTGCCCACGAGACGACAAGAAAATAGAGATAGGTCTCGTGGGGATGGTTGATGTCGCAATGAAAAGGGCTGACGACACTATAGTTCCCCTGATTTTATCGAAAATATACCGAGCATTGACCGTGTGTAAGGAGGGAGGAAGTTTTTTCCAAGGTTGCAATCTATTACTTCAGTTGTGGATACAGGAACATCTCTGCCATCGAGTGGGGTATATGAACTTCGGGCTGACTGGTTTAAACTGCATTGAAAAGTTTGAAAAACGGGTAACGGGTGTTGCGTTCCCCGAGGGTAATGGAGATTGGTTTATACGACTGAGATCACTAACGGCGGACCAAATTGAATGGGCGTTTGGGTGGTTGCCCGCTACTGAAGCAATATACATGTCGGCCAAAGAATGTTATGTTCTTCTGATGGGTGTCCGTAGTATCCAACCATACGCTCCCCATCAGGTATTGCGTCAATTGGGAATACTGACTCGAACTATGAATACATTAAAGCTCCAAAAGTTGGTGCCTGCAAGGCATCGTTCGGCCTTGCCGCGGGCTTAGGTGCGAGATCCCTTTCAAGTTGCTCCAGTTAGTACATTATTCGTTTGACAAAAATCATTACTGCTGACAAGAAGGTAGTGCGGGTCATATCTTCACACATTCGGCATTCCTAATGATGGCATGGGCAATAGTCCAAATCTTGTTCCTAGTTCGACCTTTTTCTATGTGCAGGCGCCTTATCTGATCACTACGGCCCCCCAAAACCTGAGAATCCTGGAGATGCTGCCTTTGCAGCTGCCGTATTTCATCTTCCATTCGAGCCAGTAAATCATAACAGTGTCCACTTTCGATTTGAGCAATCATACCATCGAGCTAAGACCGAATGCCACAGTCCCGGAAGATACAATTCGCAAATTGTGGCATGAATGCAGATTCCTTGAGCCCAAAACTATGGTGCGAGATTTAGCCAAAGGCGAGGTGGACCCGAAGTATGATGCATGGTTTGGGAAAAGGTTCCAGATTCGTCAAAGGCCTGCTAAAAGAGCCCATATCTTCACGAATGACTCGCAAGAACAATGGAGTTGGCTAGCAAGAGAAGAAGGCTATCGGGTTGAAATTGGCAAGCTAAAATAGCAAATTGAGGATCTGGAATTTGAAAATAGTTTGCAAGTTGACGCCGATCGGGGAGAAAAGAGCAAATTGGCCCAAGAAAATGAGGCGTTGAAAGCCCAAATCCGACAAATGAGGAGAGACGCTGACAAACAACAAAGGAGTCGGTCGGATGAGCGGTTAATAAAAGGGTTGAAAAAGGAAATCGGTGAGCGCCGGGATGATTTGAAGAAATCTGAGGATAACATAGAACAACTCCGGGCACAATAGGCAAAAAGAACAAAAGAGCGCACACAGTACTTGCAGCAGGTGAAGAAGGAATATGAAAGAACCATTGCCAAACTAAAGAGAAAAATGACCACCCTTGAGGACAAGGCAGCTAAGCAAGCTGAAGCTTATGAAATCGAAAGTGGACACTGTTATGATTTACTGGCTCGAATGGAAGATGAAATACGGCAGCTGCAAAGGCAGCATCTCCAGGATTCTCAGGTTTTGGGGGGCCGTAGTGATCAGATAAGGCGCCTGCACATAGAAAAAGGTCGAACTAGGAACAAGATTTGGACTATTGCCCATGCCATCATTAGGAATGCCGAATGTGTGAAGATATGACCCGCACTACCTTCTTGTCAGCAGTAATGATTTTTGTCAAACGAATAATGTACTAACTGGAGCAACTTGAAAGGGATCTCGCACCTAAGCCCGCGGCAAGGCCGAACGATGCCTTGCAGGCACCAACTTTTGGAGCTTTAATGTATTCATAGTTCGAGTCAGTATTTTTGTTTTTAGAGTCTGTTGTCTGTCTATATGTTCTCTTTTGCATCAAAATGTGTCAGTAGTTGTTTTTAGAGTCTGTACTTGGTTTTACTTCGGGTTTGTTCTCCTTTGCATAAAAAAATGTTTAGTTTGTATTATAATGTTTCAGTAAGAAAAATGGAAAATGCCCCGAAAAAAAAAAAATTTGCTTTCGCACTTATGTGGCAGAACTACGCCCGGTCTGATTCATGCGGGGACATGATACGTAGGCAATCCACATAAGATTCGACCATCACTAAAGAAAAAAGAAAAAGAAAAGGCATTGTGAATAAAAGAAAGGAAAAAAGGACATAAAAAGAGAGAGTAAGCCGGGATGACGCATGCAATCGAAGCAAAAATATGTTAGAAATGGTTAAACTGCCTAGGAACATTGCATTCCCCAACATGAAATTACAATATGTGTTAAACTCTAACGCTAACAAGTTTGTTATTTATCAGAGAAAGATTTCGAAACAGTTAGCTCGTTAGAACGTTCTGGCAGATTACCATTACCACACAAGATCTAAAGGGCCCATTCCGGAAAGTATGTCTGGTTCGGACAAAAGTGTTGAGGAGGAAAAGACGGAGATGAAAATGATGAAGGAGGAAGTAGACAGGTTGAGACAAGAGATAGCTGGGATGCACTTAGCCTGGGCTAAGGGACAAACATCACCAATACTTCCCCCTACTCCTACCCTCTCACCGGCTCGGACTCCGGAACACCCTTCCACTGGTCCATCAACGAGCTTCCCCATTGCCCAATACTATCAGGGGAAACTTCCTATAATCCCCAAGCTCCACCACCCAAACAAAACCCTCCTCCACCAACTGTTCCTGTTTTTGTGGCACCTCCACCCGCCACATTGCAAAAATCGTCTGATGAACTAGTGTTTCAGGTTCACGACAACCAATACTATCCTCCCGAACTCACTTTCAAAGCACTCGAGCCATACACTTACACCCCTCACCTTCAGCTCCCGGCAGAAACTGAGAGGCCGGCTAAAAATCCGGAGCAGGACGAAGTGCTTCGTAAAGTGAAAAGCCTAGAGTAATACTTCAGGAATATACATGGATTGGGCAGCCAAGTTAGTGTGGCCTACAAAGATCTGTGTCCCTTCCGCGATGTTCAATTGCCGGCAGAATTTAAGATGCCAAAGTTTGATCTATATGAGGGACATGGTGATCCCATGGCACATCTACGAGGTTTCTGTAGTAAGATGAGAGGGCAGGTGGAAAGGATGAGCTGCTGATAGCTTATTTTGGTCAAAGTCTAAGCGGGTCCGCACTGGAATGGTACACGAGGCAGGATCCTAGCAGGTGGTATACTTGGGATGATCTAGCACAAGCATTTGCAGGTCACTTCTAGTATAACCTTGAGATCGTCCCTGACCGTCTCACACTGTTGAAACTTGAGAAAAAGCCTGGAGAGAGCTTCAGGGAATTCGGATTCCGTTGGAGAGAACAAGCAGCAAGAGTCGATCCACCAATGAGGGAAGGAGAAATGGTGGACTACTTCTTACAAACTTTGGAGCCAACTTACTTTGGTCACCTGGTGACGTCAGTTGGTAAATCTTTCAACGAAGTAGTAAAAATGGGCGGTATGGTTGAAGAGGGACTCAGGTCCAACAAGATAATGAGTTATTCGGCAATCAAGGCCATAACTCAGGTTATCCAAAGTGGCACGGGAGGTGCGCTCGGGAAAAAGAAGAGAGAGGAGGTCGCAACAGTTGAAGCAGGTACTTGGTCCAGATCAAGAGGTCTTTCCCCTCGCTACCAACCCAGAACCCATCATCCAAATTAACCACACACTCCATACAACCCTCCACAGCCCTATTATCCACTACAAGAACCACATTTCTCCGTCCATCACACCCAAACTTACACCCAGCCTCCGGCTCGCCCACAATGGCGTGCGCCGTTTCCCCAGAATACATATCCACCTCCACAAAACACATACCCACCTCCACAAAACACATATCCACCACCAAGAGCCTACATGAATCCTATGGGGCTAGGCTTCCGTGGGAATCAAACTTTCATGAACGAAAGGGTACAGAGGTCGAGAACATTCACTCCGTTGGGAGAAACCTATACTACTCTGTTCCACAAATTGAGGCAGTTAGGCCTATTGAGTCCTGTTGAGCCCAAATTTCCAAATTCCTTGCCCAAAAATCTGGATCACTCGGTAAGTTATGAATATTGTTTGGGGGCTCTCGGGCATGATACTGAGAAGTGTTGGAAGTTGAAGACTGCCGTCCAAGATCTTATTGACACGAATAGGATCGAGGTTCAGGCACCAGAGACACCCAACATCAATGAGAACCCGCTGCCGATGCACCATGAGGCCCACATGATCGAACTAGTGCACGAAGGAGGGGAGCCCAAAAAACCCTCACAAAAGGTAATGATGATTCGTGCCAGTCCTAACGAAAAGCCGACCAGTGGAAAGGCAGCGGTGGAGTTGGGAAGGGTAGATGACAAGCCAGTTGTGGTAATAGGGAAAGGTGCGTCTGTTGTTGCGAAGAAGCCGGAGCCAGTCAAAGTAGTGCTGCAGGGAGTACCAAGCGCACCAGTGTTAGTTGTGAAGGCGGCCCGCGTAGAACCAGTTGTTATCAGGCCAGTAATGCAGTTGGCGATAACAAGTGAGAAAGCTGTGCCATGGAGCTACAATCAAGTGATGGTGATGCATAAGGGGAAGGAGGTTGTGGAACAAGTATGCGAGGCCCAGAGGTTAACTCGTTCGGGAAGGTGTTTTGCTCCCGTAGAATTGAGAAGGGCTAATCCAATAACAATAAAGAAGCCAGTGACGGAGGAAGAAGCAGAGGAGTTTTTGAAGAAGATGAAGGCGCAAGACTACTCCATTGTAGAGCAGTTGAGGAAGACCCCGACACAGATCTCATTGTTATCCTTGTTGATCCATTCAGATGAGCATCGCCAGGTATTGATGAAAATCCTAAACGAAGCCCACGTTTCGGATAAGATCTCTATGAACCATCTGGAGACAATAGCAAACAAAATTTTTGAGGTCAACAGGGTCACTTTTTCAGACGATGAGTTGCCCGCGGAAGGTACAGAACATAATAGGGCCCTCTATTTGACTGTGAAGTGTGAAGACTCGGTAGTCACCCGAGTACTGATTGATAATGGCTCCAGTGCCAATATCTATCCTTTGGCCACATTGAACAAACTGAAGGTTGATGGTGATTGGATTCACAAGAACAACATCTGTGTTCGAGGGTTTGATGGTGGTGGTACAGACACAGTGGGTGACATCATACTTGAGTTAACAATTGGTCCAGTCGAGTTCACCATGGAGTTTCAAGTGTTAGACGTGGCGGTGTCATATAATCTTCTATTGGGACGACCCTGGATCCACGCTGCCAAAGCAGTGCCTTCTACACTTCATCAGGTGGTCAAATTCGAATGGGATCGACAAGCGATTGTGGTACAGGCGCCGTTAGTGATGCCATTGTGCCCTTCATAGAAACCGACGATGACAAGGGCCCATGGGTTTACCAGGTTTTTGACGCAGTCTCAGTAGACAAAATTCCCGAGGGCGGGGGCCTTCCATTTCCCAGAATAGCAGCTGCAACCTTCATGATAGCCTCGGAAATGTTAAACAACGGGTTTGTACCAGGAAAAGGTTTGGGGATTGATCTGCAGGGAATTGTCCAGCCAGTTTCTTTGCCCAAGAACCTAGATACTTTTGGGTTAGGATTCAAGCCTACCGCAGCGGATGTAAAGCAGGCTCGCAAGTTGAAGAAAAGAGGCTGGGTCCTTCCCAAGCCAATTCCACGCCTGTCCAGATCTTTTGTCAGGCCGAGCATCAAAAAGCAATTGCTGTCCAAAGTTCTCGGACCACTGATTGGGCTGGATGGAGATTTGAATGAAGGATTTGAAAGGTTGTTCGGTGATGTCAACATGATAGAAGCTGGAGAAGGTTCCAGTAAGGCAGACATACAGTTTGTGGGGCCTAGGTCCAATACCAACAATTGGATGGCTACTCCCCTTCCTACTCGAAGGGAGTCTTGTTCTCTTCATACTGGTCTTAATGACATGGCGTGCATAAGGAATTCTCAACCCAGTCTTAAAAATCAATCTGATTTCGAAATGATAGTTCAAGAAGTAGATTGCGATTACGAATCAGAGTATAATGATGAGGATGAAGCATTCGAAGAAATTAGTAAAGAGTTAATTTACTTCGAAGAGAAACCCAAACCCAATCTGAATGACACAGAAGCCGTCAATTTAGGGGACACAGACAATATTCGAGAGACTAAAATAAGTGTCCACTTCGAGCCAAAAATCCGGGAAGAGTTAATCAAAACACTCATTGAGTACAAAGATGTTTTTGCGTGGTCATATGATGACATGCCAGGGTTAAGCACTGATTTAGTGGTCCACAAATTGCCCACTGATCCAGCGTTCCCTCCCGTCAAGCAAAAGTTGAGGAAATTCAAAATTGATATGAGTGTGAAGATTAAAGAAGAGGTTACCAAACAAATGGATGCAAAGGTTATTCGGATCACCCGATATCCTGTTTGGTTGGCTAATGTCGTGCCTGTGTCGAAGAAGTATGGCAAGATCAGAGTATGCGTCGATTACCGCAATCTCAACAAAGCAAGTCTGAAGGATAACTTCTCACTGCCCAATATCCATATTTTGATCGATAATTGCGCCAAGCGTGAGATCGGATCTTTTGTGGATTGCTATGCCGGGTATCATCAGGTTCTAATGGATGAAGAAGATGTAGAAAAGACGGCATTCATCACACTATGGGGAACTTATTGCTACCGGGTAATGCCATTTGGTTTAATGAATGCTGGGGCAACCTATATGAGGGCAATGACTACTGTGTTTCATGATATGATACACAAGGAGATTGAGGTATATGTAGATGATGTGATCATAAAATCAAAGCATCAATCCGACCACGTCAGGGATTTGAGGAAATTCTTCCAGAGGCTTCGCAGGTACAACCTCAAGCTCAACCCCGCCAAGTGTGCATTTGGTGTTCCATCCGGAAAATTGTTGGGATTCATAGTCAGTCGGCGAGGAATCGAGCTGGACCCATCAAAGATCAAAGCCATACAAGATTTTCCCGTGCGAGGAACAAGACTAAAGTGATGAGTCTGTTAGGAAGGCTGAACTACATCAGCAGGTTTATTGCTGAGTTCACGACAACTTGTGAGCCTATTTTCAAGTTGTTGAGGAAGGACACTGCGATCAAGTGGACTGATGAGTGTCAAGAAGCGTTTGACAAGATAAAAGGTTACTTGACAAACCCACCTATGTTGGTTCCGCCAAAACCAGGGAGGCCTTTGATTCTTTACTTGGCAGTCTTGGAAAATTCATTTGGATGTGTACTGGGGCAGCATGACGTCACCGGCAGGAAGGAGCAGGCCATCTATTATCTTAGCAAGAAGTTCACAGCTTATGAGGTTAAGTACACTCACCTGGAAAGGACATGTTGCGCCTTAACTTGGGTGACACAGAAGTTGAAACATTATTTGTCATCCTACACTAGTTACCTCATTTCACGCTTGGATCCATTGAAGTATATCTTTTAAAAGCCTATGCCAACAGGCAGACTGGCAAAATGGCAGATTTTGCTCACAGAGTTTGACATAATCTATGTGACTCGGACTGTGATGAAAGCCCAGGCATTGGCCGATCATTTGGCCGAGAAACCGGTCGATGAAGAGTATGAGCCACTGAGGACTTATTTTCCCGATGAAGAGGTAATGCACATTGATGAACTAGAACAGGCCGAAAAACCAGGTTGGAAGCTCTTCTTTGATGGAGCCACGAATGCGAAAGGAGTTGGAATAGGAGCGGTACTTATTTTTGAAACAGGATACCATTATCCTGTTACGGCTCAGCTACGTTTCTATTGTACCAATAACATGGCTGAATATGAGGCATGCATTTTGGGTTTAAGGTTAGCTGCAGACATGGATGTCTTGGTCTTGGGAGACTCGGACCTCCTGGTGCATCACATTCAGGGTGAATGGGAATACGGGATTTGAAGCTCATACTATATCGACAATGTTTGCACGATCTGAGCAAGCGATTTCGATCAGTGGAGTTCAGACACATCCCAAGAGTTCACAATGAGGTTGCCGATGCTTTGGCCACTTTAGCATCGATGTTGCACTACCCAGACAAAATTCATGTTAACCCGTTGCATATCCAGGTTCGTAATCAGCATGCTTATTGCAACATGATAGAGGAAGAAATGGATGGCGAGCCATGGTTCTATGATGTCAAGGAATACCTCAGGATAGGGATATACCCAGAGCAGGCCACCGGAGATCAAAAGAGAACCATTCGGCGATTGGCCAATGGATTTTTCCTCAGTGGAGGAGTGTTGTACAAAAGAACCCCAGATTTGGGATTGCTGAGATGTATAGATGCTAGTCAAGCCACGATAGTTACGACAGAGGTACATGCTGGAGTTTGTGGGCCGCATATGAGCGGATATGTATTGGCAAAGAAGATTCTTCGAGCAAGGTACTATTGGCTCACTATGGAGCGTGATTGTATCAGTTTCGTGCGGAAATGCCATCAGTGTCAGATACACGGAGATTTGATTCATTCTCCGCCGACAGAATTGCATACAATGTCAACACCATGGCCATTCGTTGCCTGGGGCATGTATGTCATTGGACCTATTGAGCCGACAGCTACCAACGGTCATAGGTTCATTCTGGTGACCATCGACTATTTCACTAAGTGGGTTGAAGCTAAAACTTTCAAGTCGGTAACCAAGAAGGCAGTGGTAGATTTTGTTCTCTCCCATATCATCTGTAGATTCGGAATCCCAAAGGTGATCATCACGGATAATGGTGCTAATCTTAACAGCAATTTGATGAAAGAGGTATATCAGCAGTTTAAGATTACACACCATAATCTCACACCATATCGTCCCCAGTCGAATGGAGCAGTTGTGGCAGCCAACAAGAACCTCAAGAAGATACTGAGGAAGATGGTAGAAGGATCCAGACAATGGCATGAAAAATTACCATTTGCATTGTTAGGTTATCACACTACTGTCTGTACTTCAGTAGGGGCAACTCCTTATTTGTTGGTATATGGAACTGAAGCAGTAATACTGGCGGAAGCTGAAATTCCATCCCTTCGGATTGTCGCTGAAGCTGAGATTGATGATGACGAGTGGGTCAAAACCCGTTTGGAGTAGTTGAACTTGATTGATGAAAAGAGATTGGCAGTCGTGTGTCATGGCCAGTTATATCAAAAGAGAATGGCAAGAGCGTACAACAAAAAGGTGTGTCCTCAGAAGTTTGAAGTGGGCCAGCAAGTGCTGAAACACATCCTCCCACATCAGGCTGAGGCAAAGGGCAAGTTCGCCCCGAATTGGCAAGGGCCATTAGTTGTAACCAGAGTGTTGTCCAATGGCTCTTTATGTTTAACAGATATCGAAGGGAAATGCATCGACATGGCTATCAATTCTGACGCAGTTAAGAGATATTATGTATTATTTCTTTTAATTGTAATTGTCGTTTGTTTGTACTCGGCATTTATCGGAGAATGAAATGACGGAGGCAATTCTTTCTTATATCCAAACACTTTAACCTTTGCTTCCCCTTTTGAGCCTTATTTATTTTTTCATACCCCTCTTTTGGAATCAGTAATGAAAATGAAAGAAAAAGAGAAGAAAAAATAACGATAATAAAGACAAAAGAAAAGTCACAAGAAAAACAAAGGAAGTGGGAACTACGTTCGACCTGATTCCTCAAAGAGGATACGTAGGTGCCTCACGGCTCGGTCATAGCGTAACAAAAATAAAAATCCCCAAGCAAGAAACTGGGGTAGAAGTTGTGTTTGTAATTTTGCAAAGGAAGTTTGATTCCAAGAGTTGTAGTGTTTTACCCATCAAAATTATTTTGAACCTTTTGATACCCCTTTTTTTTAGCCATACACAAAAACTCATATTGATGTCCAAAAGAGACCTCCCGATCAGCCTCCAAGAAGTGCTTAGGCTAGCAAATGGAAGTCAGGAATAACACTCTGATCCCCAGCAGAGAGGAGGATCATAAACTGGAAATGAATTAATAGCCGGAAGAATCCTCAGTAGAGAGAGTCGTATCGGCAACACTCCAATCCCCAGCTGAAAAAATAAAATAAAATGAGAGAGTCTTATCGGTGAAAACCTTCACAGGCACCATAAGGCGACGGGAGTTGAGAGAAATAAAATAAGAGAGTCTTATCGGTGAAAACCTTCACAGGCACCATAAGGCAACGGGAGTTGAGAGAAATGAGAGAGTCTTATTAGTGAAAACCCCTTAAAGGGCACTATGAGGCGACAAGATAAGATTGGCGGAAAGGATCCGTCGAGGCATCAAGCAATGCAAAAGTGCAGATTTGGCAAAAAGAGTTGGGCGCCTGCATATCCCCTAGCGAAATGAGGCCACCAGAAAGATTGATTGATACAAATAGACTGGGTTTATTAATCCGGAATGCACGACATGATCGTCGGGATCGGTTATTTCATTCAGATAAGTCCTTTTCATTTTTCTTCTCCCCAGGATTCGTTCAGAAAGACTTCTTCTTTTTCTATCTTTTGAAATCATCATTTTTTCATTTCTTGGTTTAAAGACTTTACCTCCCCAGCAGTTTGTTTTGAAAAGGATTTTCAGAGCTTACTACTAGTTGCCAAAATGGTGCAAAGCAAAATGCGAATAGGACAGGCCAAAGATAAGGCGACAAAGCGAAAAGAAGTTTGTCGCAAGACCAAATGATGAATGGGTCTAAATCTGTGGAGAAAAACAAAAAGCAACCGTTAAAAAGTTATGAGGATCCCCAGTAGATTTGCGAGATGCAGGAACAACTCTGACAGATTATCGACCAAGTTCCGCGATGGTCGGACAGCACAGAGCGGGGAAGGAGGAGAAAAGAAAAACCATCCCCAGCAGGAATATCATCCCCAACGAATAATATCATCCCCAACAAGTTTTGTAATAAAACGCAAAGCAGGGAAAGGAAAAAGGAAAAACCATCCCCAGCAGGAGTGTCACGACCACTCACCACGTTTTAAACTAACAAATTTTTCTTTGATTTGAAGCAGGGAAAGGAAATGTTATCGACAGTGGGAAGACATGGCCACAAAGAAGATTATCAAACTGGGGCAGAAAATTTTCTCTCAGTGCGAAAATTTTCTTGAAATCAGATACCCATTTGGGAAAGATGGAAGATAACACAAGGTTTGAAGGAAGTGGAATCCCCAGCAGTTCACGGGAGAAGGCAATACAAGTTTTAAAGAAAGCAATCTTGGAAGAAGTAAGATAACCCAAGTTTTAAGGGTAGTGGTCTTTGAATCAGTATCATCCCCACCATTGTTAAAAGGAGGAAAGTAACTAGTCTTAAAGAAGGAAGATAATTCCCCAGCAGTGTTATCCCCGGCAGGTTTCAGAGAAGTGAGAACACCAGTTTGAGGGAAGTAATTACTGAAGAAGTCAGGAGCCCGCCTGAAGAACAGAGGTTGTTTATTTTAAAAGTTGGAGAAGTCAGGAGCCCGCCTGGAGAATGGAGGTTGTTAAATTTTAAGTTGGAGTCAGGAGCCCGCTTGTAGAACAGAGGTTGTTTATTTTAAAAGTTGGAGAAGTCAGAAGTCCGCCTGGAGAATGGAGGTTGTTAAATTTTAAGTTGGAGTCAGGAGCCCGCCTGTAGAATGGAGGTTGTTAAATTTTAAGTTGGAGTCAGGAGCCCTCCTGGAGAATGGAGGTTGTTAAATTTTAAGTTGGAGTCAGGAGCCCGCCTGTAGAATGAAGGTTGTTAAATTTTAAGTTGGAGTCAGGAGCCCTCCTGTAGAATGGAGGTTGTTAAATTTTAAGTTGGAGTCAGGAGCCCGCCTGGAGAGTGGAGGTTGTTAAATTTTAAGTTGAGTCAGGAGCCCGCCTGTAGAATGGAGGTTGTTAAATTTTAAGTTGGAGTCAGGAGCCCGCCTGTAGAATGGAGGTTGTTAAATTTTAAGTTGGAGTCAGGAGCCCGCCTCGAGAATGGAGGTTGTTAAATTTTAAGTTGGAGGTAGGAGCCCGCCTGTAGAACGGAGGTTGTTATATTTTAAGTTGGAGAAGTCGGGAGCCCGCCTGTAGAATGGAGGTTGTTAAATTTTAAGTTGGAGTCAGGAGCCCGCCTGTAGAATGGAGGTTGTTTATTTTAAAAGTTGAAGGAGTCAGGAGCCCGCCTGGAGAATGGAGGTTGTTAAATTTTAAGTTGGAGTCAGGAGCCCGCCTGTTGAACGGAGGTTGTTTATTTTAAAAGTTGAAGGAGTCAAGAGCCCACCGGGAGAATGGAGGTTGTTAAATTTTAAGTTGGAGTCAGGAGCCCGCCTATAGAATGGAGGTTGTTAAAATATTAAGTTGAAGAAGTCAGGAGCCCGCCTGTAGAACGAAGGTTGTTATATTTTTAAATTGTTGAAGAAGTCAGGAGCCCGCCTGTAGAATGGAGGTTGTTATATTTTTGAATTACTGTAGAAGTCAGGAGCCCGCCAAGAGAATGAAGGTTGTGTCATCTTTCAAAAGTCAAGTTGGAGTCAGGAGCCCGCCTGCAGAACAGAGGAATACATTTCAAGATCAAATCAGAAATCAGTAATGCGGAGGGTTACAACAAAAATCCCCAGCATAACAAGCTTTAATGTAGGAAGCAGTGTCCCCAGCAGACAGAACGAAATGATAAAACTTGTGTTCAGAAAAGCAAAAGGCCAGTGTCATCCACAGCAGTTTTTGGAAAAAAGCACCAGAGGAAACACAAGCCGACAAGAAAGCAAGGCAACCAGAGCGAGTGGAAGATAGATAAGATTTTGTAATTCCTAGTTTAGTCTAGCCTCTTGTTTTCTTTTGAGCACAGTGCAACAAGGAGATCGGTAAGTAGCAGTAACAACAAAATTTCAGTCCCATGGTAGTCCCAGCTACCAAAACTTCCCGAACTACATTAACCTGATTCCTTTTTAGCCAGGGATATGTAGGAAACCTTTGAAGCAAAGGTTCGGTTAAACCTTTTCAAAAAATGCTTCACACGGAGTATTCCAACGGGCAAAAATCGCTCGTATCCGCTCACTTTATCTTTTCACAAAAACTCTTTGTATTTTCGGACAAAGAGGGGCAGCTGTGAGCACGTGATTTTTGCTTCACGAAAACTACTCCAAAAGAAATCAAAAAATAAAACAAAATTTTCTTGGTGTACAATTTTTAGGATTTGCGTGGCATTTTTTGATAATTATTTGTGTTTTTGTCTGTGAATGTTTATCCTGTTATAATTAATTGAAATAATAAAAAATATGTCGCATGTGCACTTAGGATTTTTATTTCTTACAATTAGGAATTTATTAAACCATAATTTGGTTTTAAAAGAAGGAAAATCACAAAAAATATGTAATTGTTGTAATTTTGTCATTTAAATGTGCCATTGTGTGATTTTATTTTTAATTAAATGTTTTAACTTGTGTGTTGTTTGTTGTTAAGGGTTAATTAATATTTTTGTAGATCAATTTTGTTTTACAATTTATTTCTAGAGTTGTTGTTAATTGTTAATTAAAATACGGAAAAGAAAAGAGTTAAAATAATTAGCTGAGTCGGACTGGGCCAGGCCAAAATCAGGCCCAAAATGCAATGCAATGACCAAGTCCATTATGCCTGATCTCTCAGATAGCCTAAACGACGCCGTTTAGGCGTCTTCAATCTGAGCCGCTGATCGAACAGATCAAACGGTCCAGTGCATCCCTGGCTTGGTTTGAAACGACACCGTTTCAAGTGTTTAATCCGAGCCATCCATTTTCTTTGATCCAACGGCCTCAAGGCCTCACCACGACCCGATCCACTTCACCCCTGGGCCAACCCATTCCCCAACTTAAACCGAACGACACCGTTCAGTTAAGTGAGTTGATCCAGGCCGTTGATCGTGCTTGATCCAACGGCCAAGATCAATCCCCCCTCCACTATATAAGCCTAATACCTACCCCAACCCCCCAAACCAAACGCCCCCCCTTTTCTTCCCTGTTCATCGTCTCTCAACTCAGAGACGAACTAGGGCTAACCCTAGCCGCCACCTTACCCCGTCGCCTGAAACCCGACGGCATCAATGCCGTCGGCCACCACCTTAACACCATAAGACCATCTGACCACCCCCGTTCCAAATATGTTACTCGTTTGGTTCGAATCTTCCCCCATCTTCTCGAATCTTCATTTGAAGATTCGAGCCAAACGGAAACCTACACCAACCAACCCCAAATTCATACCAGGCAACCCCCAGACCTCCCTCATACCATAAATAACTTTGGTCCCGTTCGAATCTGCCTAGAAATGTTCGAGCCCCAAATCGAACGTAAGAACCCTAGAAAACCAAAACGTGGGCTTCGTCTGAAATTAAGAGGGATTTGGGGTTTCTAACTGACCTTAGTCCAGTGTTCTCAGTTGAGAACACTCGATTAAGGTCTGTTTGACCTCAAAAAATCCAAGTCCAAGTTGGTCCCAAGGTCGTCTGTTTCTGATCTTTGTCACTGAGGTATTTTTCCCTTCTTTTGTTCTATTTTTGTGTTTATATCTGTTTATTTGTTTGGTTTAAGTTTCACTGATTTTTCAATTTTCGTCGATTGATTCTATCCATCTTCAATGACATTTTATTTGGTCGAATTCTTCTGTTCATTGATTAAGTATATGTTGTAAACTGTATAATCAATATGATTAGTTTCGTCGATTAGTTGGTTGTATTACAACTCACTGTTTCTGTTAAATGCTACTTGAATCACATATGGTTTTTTCTGATTGATTGTCGATAATTGTTGTACATTATGGCCTGTATAATCGATTAATCAAGTGTCGTCAATTAATTTGCTTGAAAAATTAGAGAAAACATGATAGTAGTTCCTGGTTGTTTTCCAGTAGGTTTACCATTTCTTTTTGTCTTCTGTGTTAAATGTGTAATGAATTGAACCTATTGTTTTCAATCTTGTTTATTTTAACGAGATTACTCGTTCAGTTCTTCATAGTTTATCTCATTGCCTTGATTAATACCATTTCGATTTTCTTCTGTTCTTATGCCTTAAATCATTGTGTCTGAATAGGATTGTGAATTGGATATAGCTGTAGTTATTTAGGTGTTTAACCAGAAATTAGTTTCAGGTTTGAACTTACATAAATGTAACTTCAGACTTGTAAAGCTTAGGGTAATGAAGTAATAACAGTGGGGTCTCAGGGGGGTAATTTGGGGAGTTCAAAGGTTTGAAAATGGTTTTGACTGAGTAGTCTGTCCAGTAGGGTCCTGGTGTGCTTTAAATTGAACTAATGCTTATTGATAGGAGGGCCACTAAGGAATAAGAGGTGCTTTTGCTAATTGGAAATTAGCAACAGTAGGTAATAATGAAAAGATAAAATGATTCACATAGTAGAGGAATATAGTAGCTGGAAAGTAAAAAGAAGTGGAGGGTAATAATAAAAGGGTAATAGTAAAAGAAAAGGGAGGGGCTGAAAAGAGTCTGCTTTGGGTATAAAATAGGAGTCATTTGGGGACTAATGGGGGGACTGGATTTTGAGGGGAAAAGTCCAGAGTTTAAGAGTGAATGGAAGCTGAACTTTGAACAAAGGGAAAACATTCATAGTTCAAGTTAAAAACCTGCTGGATTTTATCATCAGAATTCAGTAATTTTAAAGTTGAAATAGGCTGACTTTCAAACTAAAAGTGAGGTCTTTTCTTTACTTCTAAAATACAAGAACTGTTCCATTGCCCTTTCGCCCCTGATTCACTCTGTTTTTCTGCCAGTAATTGTTTGGCATTGTTGGCTTTCAAGTAGTATTTCCTGAAGTGTGCTATTGGACATATGTTACTGTTTCATTGCTATTTCTGGGTTTTTCTCCATTGGTTTTCGGGACTGCAGGTTGCCGGATTTTGTTCCGTTGGTTTTAAGTTGTCTGTTGGTTATTGTTGTTGTTGTTGTTGTTGTCTGCTACTGATCTACTAATCCTCATCTTCTTCTTCTGTTCTATTATCAGGTACACTAATTTGAATCACCTCGATGTTTGATTATTGAAGTTGAAATAAAATGGACAGAAGATTTCTGTATTTAACTATAGAATAATTGTATTTTAGTTAGATATTAGTTATGTGTTTCCTGTTATATGAAGGGTAGAGGCATGTAGTATTAAGACTATTTTTGTAAGATCACTGATTAGCAGCTAGATAGGGCATAACGTTAGATTACGAACCTAAGATCCTTGAAATGACATGTATATTAGTCAATATAATATGCATGTATAATTTGAGCAGAATTGTTAGATTGTTGAACTATTGGACGTATTTCTGTAGGAATTGCATAGTTATCAGTTTCAGTTTTAGCTAATTCATATATTTAAAATAATGTAGCTTCGGAATCACATCCAACTCGAATTGGTAATTAGTTAATGTGGTGAATCGATTTAATTGGTTGGTAAAATCTAGCTTTGAACTCGCGAATATTGGAATAGAAGTAACTTGAAGTTTGTGATTTTTTGAATCTTGTTAGTAACAAAGATCCGTAAGTGTTAGGCAAATATAATTGGTTAGTAATTTCATATAATCTGTAGGCTTGATATATTTGAAGTGCGATTCAATGTAGTAAGGCTAAGAACACTAATCCAATAGGTTATTTAAGTTAATGATCAAGCTTAAGCAAACTTTCGTAATCATTAGTAATTAAGGTTGGCTTAGTTTCAAGTAGTTGAAAACAATTAGTTCCAACGGTTCATTTCATCTAACAATGTGGGTTTAAATTAGTTATAGGATAATTAGTTTCTTTTGAATATATATTGTTTGTCAATTCCGTATTTATTTATAATTTCAATTTCAATAGTATTGGCTTATAGAATAAGGCATGAAATAATCTCCTTTTACGCAAGTTTGATGGCAATTTTCCGGTTGCGATTGCTTTAATCTGATAAATAAGTGATGGCCTTTTCAAGCATGTAATTAACTAGGATTTTTCTCTTTTATTTTAGAGACAAACTTAAATAGAAAATGTAGTCACTTTAGGAATGTCCTTTTAAAAATAAATGAGGCGTGCCTCGCCAAAATAAAACGTACAAATGGCGAGGCCCTCTATTTTTAATAACTATCTAGCTTTCGGGAGAGGCCGTTTAGCGAATATCCACGGCCTTCGCCGAATTAATAACACGATAGTCTCTTTAGGCGCATGTTTAATAATCTTACCTTTCTTAAATTCGGGTGTGCATTTCATGCGACCCAAATCCAAATCCCAAAATGTCGAATCAAATGTGTTCAGGATTGTGGGTGCATTTCATGTGACGCGATCCAAAGACATGTTTCAAACGACGTTCAAATTTCTTTAATAATTTGAATAAAAGTGGTTCATGGTTAGAATTCGCACATAAGTTCATATTTGTATAAAATCAGATAATTAAGCCGAATATAACAATTGAGCGACTGTGCTAGAACCATAGAATTCGGGAATGCCTAACACCTTCTCCCGGGTTAACAGAATTCCTTATCCGGATTTCTGGTTTGCGGACTGTTAAACAGAGTCATTCTTTTCCTCGATTCGGGATTAAATCGGTGACTTGGGACACCATAAATTCCCAAGTGGCGACTCTGATTCTTTAATAATAATCCCATTTCAATTGTCCTTTAATTGGAAAAACTCCCTTGTACCCTTGCGGGTGTAGTGAAAAAGGAGGTGTGACAATGATAACACCATTATGAAGTTGAGACGTCTTCTTCATTAAGTGTCGGAATATAAAAGGGCCCTCTTTTATAAAACTCATGTTTAAATTAATCATGAGGTTAACAGAAGCATTTTCGAAAAACAAAAATGCAAATTATTTTTTAAGTCCTTAAAAATAAAGGCGAGAATAAAGAAAATAGAAGTTTAAGATAATAACATGAAAAACTTCTTAATATGTAAAAAATCTAAGACTAAGTTCGAACTTAGTCATAAAACTACGAAATTGTTTATATAGATTGCCCCATAAAAAGACTTGGGGACTGGCATTTCCAAAATCAACCCTCAAATAAAGCTAATGGTTTGATTATAATTTTCCAAAATCAAAACAAAAACAGAATCATTTGAATGATTAAAACCGGTCATTGAGAAGTTTGTGGTACTGAGGCAGGAACATCAATAACAGCGGGCTCAATTTGGGCAGGTGCATCAGCAGGCGCGGTTTCAACTTGGCTTGCAGCAACAAGCTCGATCAGGCTTGAAATAGTCGGGATACCCGTATCAGCTTCAACATTCATGAGAGCTTCAGCCACGGGAACTTCATCCACGGGAGAAGGGAAGTCTTGAGTTTGTTGAGCCTTTTCAATGGTTTCGTTGATTTTAGCTAACTCCAACTCCAGGTTAAAGTTTTCTTGGCCAGCTTCAAGTAGGGTATCACGACGGGAATTCAAAAATGCCCAACTTGCCTCAACAGCAGATTTTTCTTCAAGGATCTCATAATCCTTTTCCTAAGCAATGATCTCATTTTTTAGCTCTTCATTTTCAGCCAAGGCGGAGCTATGGGAAGCTTGAAGAGAGGCGTGGGAGCATTATAAAGCACGCACCTTATCAATAGAGATTCTGAGGTCCTCTTGTGCTTGAGTCAAATTTTGCACAAGCTCCCCAGCGTAAACTTTCTTTTGGTTTAAAAGAGCCTTTAATTCTCTGATCTCTTCACTAGCTTTAGATAGTTGCTCTGAGAAGGAGGACTCGAGAAGCTCTTTTTCTTTATCTGCTTGGTTTAAAGAGGCTTTTGTAATCGCCAATTCTGAAGTTAAAGCCCGTACTCGCTGCTCTAAGGTATTCTTGCTCTCTTGTAAGTCCTCTATATCAAGCTGTGCACTCTCAAATTGCCCCTTCCAATTGGTTGCTTCCAATTGAGAGTCGCGTGCTATCTTCTCCAAAGGGGAAATTCTTTTTATCAATTCTGTGCCGATAAGATTGGCCTAAAAAAAAGAAATAAGAATCCCAAAGATGAAAAATTTTGCAAAGTAAAAAAGGGAAAGAAGAAAAATACCTTCAGAGTGGCATGCACGATATCATTCATTAAAGTCAGGGAACTGTGGCTCTCCAGCTTTGCTTTTTCAATTGGGCCAATAAGAGGCTCCAGCCATACATCTGCCTGACCTGACTTTCTCAAAAGGCTGCTCTCAGCAGGAACTTCAATAATTATCCGCCTCATAACGACACTTCTACTTGAAGAGCCCGTTTCAGTATGATGAACGATAGGAGGGGGAATAGTCAAAGGAGGAGCTGGAGAAGAGGTAAGAGCAGTAGAAGAAGGAACAGAAATAGCTGGGGCCGGTAAAGAAGGAATCACAGGCACGAGTAATGAAAAAGACGATAAAGGTACTTCGTCTAAAACAGGACCGACATCTTCACGGCCAAATCCACTGACGAAAAATTGGTCAATATACTCACGAGTATCGTGGGGAGTGACGTCATCATCAGGAATTATTATTGGGGTTTCAACAGCTTCGGTAAGAGAAACCGAAACTTCAGCTTCGTTATCGGAAACGATGCGTCTCCTAACTCGTGGCCTCGTTACCATGGAACTCTCATTTTCCTCTTCTTCAGAATTTTCCTCTTCAGCAGCCTTCCTTTTCGCAGAAGAGGAACCCAAGACTATTTCTCGGGCTCTTTCTAAAGAGATACGGGTTCCCGAAGGAGTACGGGTTCCCAAAGAGACACGAGAGGCTGCAACTGCTTCAGTAGTAACCCCTTGAATAGCAAATCCTGACAAAAAGAAGGATAAAAGTTAAAACAATAAAGGAGAATATAGGCACGAAAAGAACAAAATGTGAACTCTTACCATGAGTCTTTACCTTCCAACCAAAGCGGTTAGAAAGTGTTTTCCAAGATCTACCATCTGTTGGTGCGATCTTCAACAATTTATCTACCCAACCTCGGAAATTGGGAACATTCCCCACAACTCCCATGGTTGCTAAAAAGAAAAGGGGGGGGGGGTAAAATTAGAAAAGCTAATAAACTTGAAAGAAGAAGGTACGAGAGGGATAAAAGACCTACGTGCAAAATTCCACTTCTTAGGGAAGGGAACATTATCTTCACCCACTTAACCAATAGTGGGGGCAGCAACAAATCGGGCATACCAGCCACGATCCTTGCATCTTTAGGGCTCACCAAAAACCCTCTTACTCCTAGCTACTAGTGTAAAAACACCATTACGAAAAAGCCTAGGTGAGTAAAGATGAATCAAGTGAGGGAAATTAAAAGGAGCTTCGGTTTACTGGCTAAATGCCTTAAACAGGCAACATCCCTCCATATGATTGGGCCAATTTGACCCAAGCAGACATTGAAGAAACGACAAAATTCAAGAATGACTGGGTCGATTGCCGATCTAAACCCTAAAGTAAAAGGGTAAGTGTAAACAAAAGAGAAGCCAGTTAAATAAGAAGTAATTCTTTGATTCGAATTAGGGATAATAATGGGAAAATCATTACTCCAATAACAGTCCTTACGAACCATAGGAGTCAAGACCTCTGTAATTTGAGTGGGGGTAAGTATCGACACGATCTAATACGAAAACCTGGTTTCTAAGAGATTCCCTGACATGGAAAAAAGACAATTCTGAAGGGACTATCCCATCTACTAAAGGTTCAGAATGATCTCTACCCCGAGAAGATGATTTGTGAGAAAGGGAACCTCTGGTTCTAGAAGAAGGACTAGAACTAGAAGAAGGCATAGACGAACCACCTCGAGTAGATCCTAAACTACGAAGTCTACCTCCCCTTTTGTGCCTAACAGGGGTATTGGGGAAGGAGTCAGTAATGGAAACTCTCTCAGGGTTAGGGCTTGGAGAAGACATATCAAAGAAGAATGATTTAAGGAAGAAGTAAACAGAGATTTAGAGAAATAAGTGTTCAATAAGCTTTATGTGATAAAAGACAAGGGAAAAAGTTACATTTATACCGATAAACAACCGCCAAAGGTAAAAGTACGGAGGTGGAAAGACCATAATTATGATAACTGGCACTTCATTAATAGTGGAACCGTAAAAACCTTGAAAAAGGCTACAAAAACTGCAGAGCCAATGGAAAATGGAAGTGACAATTGAAGCGTCAATTTTGTCATAGCATTAATGGTGACAAAAATTCTCGTTTTAATGAAATCCACTTCCCAAATATTCAATTGATGAATAAATGGAAAGTGGTGGGACTATCTGTATTGGGAAAAATTACATTTATATATGTAAGTGACATGTTGAGACACGTGGACTGGTCAAATAGTCAAAGAATTATAATTAGTCAAGAGGCACGGGCAGCAATAGAAACGAGCAAAGGCAAAGGAAGAGGCACAGGAGGACATTTGAAGGATTCAGTGCTCGTACCTATTTAAGTCATTTATCAAAAGGAATGGATCTGACCATAATAAAGAGCGCATATACGGATTTTGACCGGCATTAAATACTGGATATGTTAGAGAATTTGTATTGATTATA